>NW_008343216.1:3837892-3853822 GCF_000622305.1 Nannospalax galili | reverse complement strand
CTGACAGAGTCATCTAGGTACAGTCATTTGTGGGAGGCAGGCTTGAGCCTAGGGTGAAAGTCTTATTCACAGGCATACAGCAGGCCTGAGGCAAAGGCCGGACTGCTGGAGCCACAAGGAATACCTTGTGGCATTTTGTTCCCATTGGCAGATCATGAGACTGATGCCTAGAGTTCACCACTCCCTAATCACCACCCTTGGATACCTCACCTTTAAACTACTTGCTGTGCTGTGATTGGACCACTACCCCATATAAGCTTGTGCCTTCCTGCAATAAACCAGACCTGTGTCACTGAACTTGGTCTCCTGTGTCTGAATGAGGCTCTGTTGACACAGTCTCCTCACCAGGCCTGGGGTCCAGACTGGACGACTGATGGGAGGAACTAAGAGAGCAGGAGAGCAGCCATAGCCGGAGGAGAGCAACCACAGTAGATGACCACAGTCATTGATCCAGTTGGGCAGGGACCCAAAACTGCAGAGTTCCAAGCCTTAGTGTCCACTTGATTTGAGAAGCACTTACTGAAGTTCTATATATAGTTCACTCTTTATTATTATCTAAATGTTAGTCACCATTAAAGAAAAATGCTTGAAAATCACCATTCAGGTTTTCTATGCCCCAAATTATCTCAATACAAGGTCACATTTAGCTCTGAAGCATCTCTGCCATTAGTTAGGACCCCGTTTATGAAGTCCAATTATACATGACCATTAGTATGTGCCTAAGTTAAACACTATCTTTTTAAGTCTTTATTTCAAATTATTTTAGTTGCCAGGCCTTCACACCAGGTAAATTATTGGGCTTCTTTCCTTAGAAATTATTTTTTGATTCCTGTCTTCTCTTCCCTTTAATCAATTGTACTGCTGTGCTTCCTAAATTATGGGTAATCTCTGTATCCTGGCATTTGAAGCCTTGATCACATGGCATCAGAGCTCTCTACCAATGTACACCTCCATGTGTCATGGAGGACAGCATCTCATACGTGCTGTGTTGATTTAAACCCTATAACAACATCAAACAATCTAATCTTTGCTGTTGTCTCAATTGTGTTTTCCCTTTCACCTTTTAAAAAACTTTGAGGGGGTAAAATTATCAAGTTTTTTCTCCAGAAGTATGCACTTAAATTTTGTGCGATAATTATTTCTTAGTTTTGTATATCTTCTGTTTTTCAAGAAATAGCCTTTTCCATTTAAAATACAGGTTTTGAGGGAAGGGGAACTGGAGTGATGGCTCAGCGATTTGGAGCACTGATTGCTCTTGCAGAGGGCTCAGTTTCAGTTCCCTATATGGTAGCCAACAACTACCTGTAACTCTAGTTCCAGGGGATCCAGTGTCCTCTTCTGATCTCCACAGGCATTGCACAACACACATACACTTCCATACATGCAGGCAACACATTCATACACATAAAATAAAATAAATTTTAAAATACAGTGTTTTTTTAGCCAGGAATGGTGGTGCAGGTCTTTAATCCCAGCACTCGGGAGGCAAAGGCAAGTGGATCTTTGTAAGATCAAGGCAAGTCTTCGTCTTGTCTACAAAGCAAATTCCAGGCCAGCTGGGCTACAGAGAGACCCTGTCTCAAAAAGGCAAAAAAGCTGTTTTTAAGTATTTAAGATATAAAAATAATATATTTAATATTAATTTTTTGCTGTGATAAGGTTAATAATTGCTTAATAAAGCTATTATTTACACTCTAAAAACACAAAGAAATAAAAAATAGTCACTTTAAAATATTTTGATGTCAAATGAAAAACTCAAGCACAAAATTTATGCCCAGTCAAATAAATCAAGGGCATGACACAGTGAGCTTCATCTGTTAATTGTGTAATTATTTTGTTTTAGTTTAGAAGGAACATTCTATGTTTAAAATGAAGAAAATCTGTTTAATTTTGTAAATCTTAAGCTTAAAATTCATGTGGTCCATTTAATTTACTATTAACAAAAACCATACAAATAATTAGGCTTAGTTGTTTTCTGTTGACTTCTATTCCTGGAATCGTTCTTATAGTGTTTTATGCTCAATTTTCTAGAGCTAGCTTGCTGCTTATCAGCTTGTTTTCACTCAGCAATCATTAGAGCATTTGGAGGCTCTAAATAGAAACATGATATATGACATATTTTATAAGGTGCCATATAATTTACCCTAATATTTTTTGGCAATTGCCTATGACTACATTTATGCATTTTTATTTATATGTTATATATAAATATATACATGCTTATAACTGTGGCACTTGAGAGGTAGGGGAGGGAGGATCAGGAGTTCAAGGTCATCTGCTGCAAAGTAAGTTCAAGACCAGCCTGAGCTATAGGAGACTGCATAAATTAGTAAATTAATAAATATATACATTCTTTACAAACATTGTTACAGATTGAGTGAATGTTATGTTTTCAATTATAATACATTTCTCTTAGGTGGCTCTTTCTTGTTTACATGAATCCACTACACTAATCAAGGTCCAACTTTTAAATTGCACATCCAGGGTTGGGAATGGGGCAGTGAAGGGGGATTCAGAGATTATGGAAGTACAAAGAATGGTAAAGAAGTTCAGGGACTAGGTCCAACAGCCTGATTAACTGTAATACAAACCACTTCTCCTTGGCTTTATATTTGCAGTTATTTGAGGTTATGTAAATATTTTCATGTGTTTAACACAGTAACTTTTCTTTCTCATGTCATGGCCTCATAATTATGCATTGACATAAAAATAAATAAATAAATTGCTGCTGCTTCTTTCTTTAGAGCATGTGCCTGGAGTTGCCCTAGTGGGAAGCTGCTAATTGCAAATCAATTGCCACTTGGAATCCCTGACCTTTAAAAATCTATTCCTTGTTTATTTTTTTTCTAGCACATCTTGTTGCCTATGACATGCCTTTCCTAGTAAGTACATAAGAACTGATATTGTGACTTCTTTTCAGCCACACTGAAGAATTCGTGCATTTTAGAAACTTTGGTTTCAATCAGGCCATAGCAAATATAGCCTCAAATATGATTGGATTTAGTTCTGAACTTTCTACATGATGAACAAGTAGAATACATTTTGCACAATAAACCTTCCCTAAGAGAGATTCTACGAGAGAAGAAAATACAATAAGCACGACCTTTTGCAACATAAATAAATTTAACTGCTGTACTGTTTATCATGAAGTAGTATTATTTATTATGTCCTGTTATTCATTTTACATAATTAATTCCTCACTATAAATCTATGAAGAAATATTCTTATTGTTCCTATTTTTATATGTGAGGGAACAGAGGTTTACAGAGGTTAGCAATTTGTGCAGGGCCCCAAGATAAAAAAGGCAAAGAATCTCAACGAGTTTTATCAGCTTTCAGAATTTAGACCTTTAAGCATTGCATATCTGTCTAGCATGGAGGTAGTAAAAAGCTAATTAAGAAAGAGAGAAAGCAAACAGATCAAACAAAACTGAAAGGGTCAGGCCTGTAATCCTAGTACTTGGGAGGCAGAGACAGGTGTATCTCTGTAAATTCAAAGCTAGCCTGATCTACATAGCAAGTTCCAAGCCAGGCCTACATAATGAGACTTTGCCTGAAAAAAAAAAAAAACAACAACAAACAAAAACAATAACAAAAAGAAACAAAAAGTTAAAAAATATAGAACAACTAGTAAAGAATTACATTGCATTGTATAAGTTACATGGTAATAGCTATAGCTATTAGAATTCTTATCTAAGCTATTTATTTTTGTTCATTCAAGAACTTTAATTTTTAATACAAACAAAATTTGCCCATAGCAGGCTCTGACAAATGCTTGAGTGAATTAATTTCAATAATTTGATAGTAGCTTTATTCTACTTGAATATTTCCTAGCAAATATCTGCTGAATATCAAATATGAATGATACATTTTTAGATACAGTGTAAGGTGAAGAGAGCAAGTGTTTACTTCGACTTAACCATATCTAAACTATTTTTAAATTTTTATGTGTTGGAGAGGTAGGGCACATCTAACAGCGGTTTTAGGAAAGTATGTATAACTTTAAAATATGAGTTTCTACTATAACTGACTAGCTGAAAATTACTTGGAAATAATAATTAGTTTTAAACGCTATTGGCAAGTTTACTCACCTATGTCCATTGATCTAGTCTCATATCCATGATGGGAATTGTCTTTCCTTTCAATCTTGAACTGACCCTTAATGAACTCTCTAATTGAACTTTGCTATTCTGTACTACAGAGAAGGTTATCGGGAAGGAATCTGGGCATAACAGAAATCCATACCCTACTGTTTTCTGACATCTGTCCATACAAAGTCTATTTTCCCCTATTCCATTCAGACAGTTCCTGAAGTTTACCTAGATGTCTTTCCTCAACCATTCTTCAGGTTGCAATCTGACTTGCTAGGAGGCTATCACACTCTTGGGCACCTATCTTTTCCTTGTGTCCATCTGCTTAGTTTCCTGTCCACACCTGTTGTTCACTTACTTACGTTTTAACTTAAACACATGCTTTGTATTATTCTGTTCAGTACCTGACAATTCTTGCAACCACATTGCAGTAAATGAAAACAAATGAAGAGCAGGCTTTGGAGAGAACAGCTTCTTGGGTTTGGTATGAGTTTAGTTTTATATAGGTTTAATCATTAGAGGAAAAATAAGAGAGATTTTGAACTGAAAGCATCATTTTTACAAAGGAGATTTTAAAATAATTTCCTTGGTAGGTAAATTCACTTAAGGTTAAGAGTTAAAGACTAGAGTACCTGCTTCTAAACTTTCACATGTAGGCACATATCCCAATTGCTAGTTTTCATCCATTTTAACACCATATCGGCGAATGAGTTGTGTATAGTGAAATTGAAGTAGTAGTATGATTATGAATTTTTTATATTTTAAATTCTGAAATGAGTAAAAATCATAGGATTGAAAGCATTTATTAGTAGCAGCATTTGCTACTTTAAATATATATATATATGCTTTAAACTATTATTCTCTGAAAAAAATAATAGTTTTTCTGTGAAAAAAATCAAAAGTGAAAATATGCTAGCACTTCTTTGCACACAGTGAAGTGAAAAAAAAGTCCCTTGGTCCAACTGAGGAGTGTGCTGACTTGGAAAAGTTGGTAGTTTGACACTGCGGAAGAAATAAAATTGTCATGAACAAAGGTGAGGAGGGATTGTATTTGTCGAGAAGAAACTCCTTCAGGACGAACTGTCTGGGCTCTGGCATGTCACATCTTGTCTTGGAGAGTTAATGACTAGTAATGTTGGAGGAATAGGTCTTTTGTCAGATCATTATAGCAGTCCCAGTTACAACTGCCTCAAGATGTAATGACTGCTTCAGATAAGGGCCAAAATACTTCAGGTGAAACATGACTCAGTCCAATAACCTTTTCCCTGATTAGGAGAGGAAACAAAGCCAGTTTTACCTAGAAGGCACTGAAGGCGAGCCCTAAGGCAAGAACATGGAGCTGCCTTTGGTACCCAGGAAATGAGAGCTAAGGAATTTGCTTGGCCTATGATTCTGTGCAACTAGTTGGCTGTACTTTGTCCTGCTTTGTTGTCCACTGAACAGTTAATTTTGAAATTTACTATTCTGATTTAAGCATCCTGGAAGAGTAGAGAGAATATATTAAACTAGAAAGTTCAATGAGGTTAAATGAATGGTGTCATCGTTCTAGAATGAAATGAAATCTTACATTTCTTCTTAGAAGGAAAGATGAGATCTTTAAGTACCTCAAGAATGTCAGAAAGGGAACATAAAATGCATGCATTTCCAAGAGTCCTGGAGGTCAAATCTAACATTTGGGTGACTGAATGAGCTTTGAGGCTTCTCACCTATTCCTATATTCCAATTTTTGGTGTGTGGCTATGTCTCATTCACTGTTAACATGAAAAGGATGAGAAGGCTCTTATTGGGGAAAAAAACCACTAATGGGTATCTTTCTGCTGAAAATAAAATTGAAGTATATGTTAAGAATTTATTTAAAAATAGTTTACTCTGGTTTAAAAAAAAATCATAAATTTAAAAGGAGGGGCTAGAAAGATGGCTCAGCAGTTAAGAGCACCAACTGCTCTTGCAGAGGACCCGGGTTTGATTCCCAGCACCCACATGGAGGCTATGAACTGTCCTTAACTCCAGTTCTGGGGGAATCCGAAGCCCTCTTCTAACCTCCGTGTCATTGCATGACACAGGTGCATTCACATACATGCAGGCAATACATTCATACACATAAATTTAAAATAATAAATAAAATATTTTAAAAAGGAGCTAGTGCCTAGTTTACTGCCCAGCTCATGGTAGGTGCTTAGTGTATGTTGTCTTACTTATTTTCCCTGTTGATATAATAAAATACCTTGACAAAAGTAACTCAAGGGAGAGAAGGTTTATTTTGACTCACAGTGTAAGTTACTATACATCATGACAAGGAAATCACAGCAGCATGAGCTTGAGACTGGTCACACTGCATCCACAAGCAAAAAGCAGAGATTGATGAATGCTTGTACTCAGATCATTTTCTCCTCTGTATACAGTCTAGAATCCTAGCCCAAGGAATCGTAATACCCACAGTGAATGAGTCTTTGCCCTTTAATTAACCTGATCAAGATTATCCTCCACAGGCAAGCCCAGAGATTCATCCCTTAGGTTATTCTAGAGCTTATCAAGTTGACAATTGAGATAAACTATCACAGATACTAATATCTTTCTATTCATTTCATTCAAAATTAATGAGCACTCTATAATGTAAACCATGATAACCACAGATTCCACTAGAAAACTCTTAGAGTTGATACATACTTTAAGCAAAGTAGTAGAACACAAATCAGAAAAATGAGTAGCCTTTCTATGTTCAAGTAATGAATGTGTTGAGAAAGAAATAAGGGGGGCAGTATATTCCATCTATGGTAGCTTTAAAAATATAAAATACTAGCCAGGCATAGCAGTGTATGCCTTTAATCCCAGCACTCAGGAGGCAGAGGCAGGTGCATCTCTATGAGTTCAAGGTCAGCCTGGTCTACATAGCAAGTTCCAAGCCAGCTGGGGCTACAGGAAGACCCCATCTCAAAAAGACCAAATAAACCTAATCTAACCTAACAGTTCAGTTTTTGAATAAACCTTACCAAGGAAGTGAAAAACATCTACAATAAAAATTTTAAATTTTAGAACACTGAAGAAATTGAACAAGACATTAGAAGATGGAAAGATCTCTTGTACTCATAGATTGAATCAGTATTACGAAAAGAGCTATATTACTAAGTGATCTTGATCTACAGATGTAACATAATCCACACAAAATCTGAAACATATTTAATCTTTATTGTGAAGTAGATTGGATTTAGAAATGCCTATAGGAGACATACTTCTGGGTATGTCTCTGAAAGTGTTTCCAGAAAGGTTTAACTCGAACTGGAAAACCCACGCAGAATGTGGGCAGCACTATCCCAAGAGTCAGGGTCCCAGCCTGCGTAAAAGGCGAAAAACAAGAAAGCAAACCAAGCACCAGGATTCATCTCTCTGCCTCACACTCCAGCTGAGGCAGCTACAGCTATTCTCATCGGCCATGCCTTCCTCCCGTGACACTCTGTACCCTCAAACGATGATCCAAAATAAATCCTTCTCTTCCTTCCTTGAGTCACTTTTGTCAGCTCTTCTGTCATAACAATGAAAGAAGTTCAATAGGAAATTGGAAAAGAAGAGTTGGCTGCATGGTGCAATTTTTCTTTTGGATGTTAAAAGTAACCTAACTATTATTTTTTGCCTTTTCGTAATGTAAGCAATACCTGTTCACAGTAAAGAAAACAAATGTCATCGACAACAAAAATAATAAAAGTTTTAAAAGTTACAAGAACGTAGACATTAAAAGGACAACCTCACCCCTTTTACCTAACATATTTTTACATAATTAAATTTTTTAGAGAACTGCATGCATGAGTACTGTATGTACATCATTTCTACCACTCCCTCTCTGCCCTCCAATTCCTCTCATCTCCTCTTCATCTAGAGGGGGATGAAATTTTGAAATTTCCCCCATCCATACTGGCTTGTCTACTAGTGTTGTCATTATGCAGGTCTTTTTAAGGCAATAATTTTGTCAAGATTTCATGAATATGGCCTCATGTCTAAAAAAACACCATCTAGCAGCAGTCATTCTAGTCATCTGGCTTTTGCAATTTTTCTGCCCCTCTCTTCTATATTTCCTGAGCCTTAGGTCTAGAGGTTGCACTGTAGATGCATCAATTGAGGCTGGGCAACCCATGATCTTACTCTCTGAATTTTGATCAGTTGTGAATCTTTGTAATAGACCCCAACTGCTGCAAAAAGAACTTTCTTTGATGAATGGTGAAAGCTACATCTATCTCTGGGTATAAGGGTAAAAGTATTTAGAATACAGCTCAAAATTACATTAGTTTAGGAAAATGCCAATAGTATGTTCTCCTCTATGGTCTATGACCTCTCCATGGATATTTGGCTATGTTTACAGTATCAGGCATGAATTCTCTCCTACTGAGTAAGCATTAAGCTCAAGACAGCTATTGGTTACCCCCAAGATAGAAGGGCTACTATTGCACCATTAGGGATAATATTGCTAGGTGGGTTGTTGTTGTGGATCATAGGCTTTACAACTAACTGGGTAGGAGTATTGATAGCCTTTCTCTACCTTGACAGCTTACATAGCACCTTCCAATATTATGAGACCTAATCCTCATGGAGGTGGCTTCCAAGTCAGTTCCATTCATCTCCTCCTAGTCCTCTGTTCAAAGTATGTGTTATCTTCAGCAATAGGGTCTTACCTTCATACTCTGGGAAGCAACCCAGGGCAGTACCAGGAACCTATATTGATTTTGAAGATCTTGGACTATGATGATCAAAACTCAAAGGGAAGTTTCTCATATCTGGCAAGGGGCTTTTTATTAGTCTACAGCTTTGGAGAGGAGCATCATCATTCCATGTGGTACAACTCCATTTAAACCATATATATGGGGCCTGAGAGGTGGCTCAATGATTAAAAGCATTGGCTGCTCTTACAAAGAACCTGGGCTTGGCTCCCAACATCCATATGGAGGCTAACAACCATCCCTAACTCCAGTTCCAGGGAATCTGATGCCCTATTCTGATCTCCATGGTCATTGCACAACATAGGTGTACTTACATACATGCAGGCAAAACACTCATCCACACAAAAATACATAAATAAATAAGTTTAAAAATTATATATACATTTGTATATATAGCTATACATGCACACATATCTATTATATATATATATATATTTGAGTAAGCTTATAAAATAATGTTTCCCTTGGCTTTTTCAAACATCCTTAGTGTTATATAATCTCTTCATTCTCCCTCTCCCCTCCCCAGTTAAATCCCCCCCTTTTCCCATTTTTTCTATGATAGGGCCTGTGTCCTAGTGTCCCCTCTATAGCACTCCTTTCCCCCTCCTCCCCCATGGCCCCTTTCTACTTTCCTGGCTTCTGCAGTTAGGTCACTTCATCACCTCCCATTCTTGAGCTCCCATGTCTTTTCCTTAGAAGTGTCCAGTTTTCAAATTCTCCTTAATCTTTACAATGATATCCTCTGAATACATAACTATATATGTATTCATGTATGTTTATATTTTTAAACTTCCTCAAAGTATAACTATGGATAAAAATTTGAAAATATTTGTTAATGCAGTCATTCGACCATCTTGTGTTTCCTTCCTAAATTCCTTCAGTTATACTTCCCAAGAATCTGACAATGGATAAACATGTATATTTGGGGTTTTGCTAAGGGATAATTTAGCTGAGGAATTTATTTAATTTGTATGTTAGGGAATACATTTAAGTGGTTAATTTGTGAATAGATAACTTTTCTTTCTAGTAATCCTTCAAATGTGCAAGGTGTTTAGGATTCCACCACAATGTGCCGGCACACCCAGGAAAGCTACAGATCTTAATTCTGGATTATGATGTGAATATGCCTATTTTACTCAGCACTGGAAATTATAGACAGTAGGAGGAATCAAGATTAATATTACATGGCTGTAATATAATCTGTAAATTGATCATCTCCTTACAAGAAACATAAATGTTTAGAGAGGAAAGGCAGGGAGGAATTAACAAAGGAGCATGCTAATAAAAAAAATGTAGCCTTCTTTTTCTTGTTGACTATGTTCTGTTTCTGAAATAGTTGTCTTTCAATGATTTATAAATTTGTAAAACAACTTAAGCTATAATTTATTGTGATTTTTTTTCTTATTTTAAACAAACTTTTATTTTCTTACTCCTTTTTGTTGTTGATTTTTGTTTTTCAGATGGTGAGGAACAAAGTCAGGGCCCTATATATTCTAAGCAAGTACTCTACCACTGAGCTATACCCAAGCCCCTCTTACCCAATTTTTAAATTAGAACTTCCAGTTGTTTGAAAGCAAACTCTTCAAAATATGTAAGTTTTAAGCTACATGAAATTGTATCTTTCCTTGTTAAGGCTGTCAGTTTTGTCACCTTGTACGTTTGTGTAGTTAATAGATTTTTATGACATGCTTAAGACAGCCACTGTGATAAAAACTGAAAATAAATTAATAAAGATTAACAGAGTCCCTACTGTCATAGACTTTACGGTCTACATTAGTTATTTTTCTGGCTGCTGTCACCAAATGTATGGCAAGTAGCAAGTTAAAGAAAGTTCATTTATTTTAGCTCACAGTTTGAGTGGCTACAGTCCACCAATGCATGACAGTGGGCAGCCCTATGACGATGAATCATCTGGTGACTTGCTAACATCTTCATGAACCAGGAAACAGAGAGGAATGCACAAAAATTGAAGCCTTGTTATAATCCTCTACATCTGCCTCTATGGCCCTATCTCTGTAAGGCTTCATGTCCAAAAAGTTCTATAGCCTCCCAAAACACCACTGCCACCTGGGAACTAAGTGTTCTAACATATGAACCTGTGTGAAACCATTCACATTGGATCAATAATATAGTCTGTATTATTTCCCTAAAATCATCAACCTCCTCTCCAGGGGAAGGGAGAAAATTAATGATTTAATAAACAAATATGGGTAACAAGGAGAGCTTAAGGCTCAGTTCCACCCTTTCCCTGATTTGATTCCTAACACAATTCTGACCGACCATATTCAGTGATATGACTTTAGATCTGCTGATTATACGGTATCCTATAAACACATATTACTCTATCTCTACAGTGAAACAGCTTTTCCTACTTATGCTTATGACTTTACTCAATAAATATGATAGTCCAGTTAACAGTTATTGAAAGTATAATAAATGCTACATTATAAAATTGAGTCTAATTTGAAAATAGTGTTTGTGCTCTTAGTGAAATAAAAGGGGTGAGAGATGATCTCTGAAGCTGGTTTCTGCTAATTCCTTTCTGGTTTGTATGTGCATGCTATTCATGCCATCAGGATTTAGGCTCTAAAGTCCCCTCCCATTAAGTCTTGGCAAACCAAAAGAATTCAGCCGATAGAATTTCACAGAAGAAAAGTCCTAGGCTACACAGTGAGAACATTTTCAGTTTCTGTATCTCATCCTGGAATACTAAAAAGATGCTAAGAAAACCAACTTCAATGAATCTACTATGGTGTGATTCTTCACGGTAGCCATATGGAGAAGCCACAGTGAGAGAGATAGTCCTTACAAGTACTCATCTGTTCCGGTAGAGGCATCAGACATGCCAGTGAACAATTCTTGGTTGGACAGTACCAGCTGACATCTAATTACAATTATATGAAAGACTGAAGGAAGACCAACTCACAGGACCACGAAAATTAGCAATGAATTTTCTTCATGCTACAGCCTAAGCAAAAACAAACAAACAAACAAACAAAACACAATAACTGAAACAGAATATAAACAACAAGTTTAATTTTTAAATTTTTGAGACAGGGTCTCACTATGTAGTTCTAGCTGGCCTGGAGATCAGGCTGACCTCTGAGTCCCAAGTGCTAGGACTAATGGTGTGCACCACCACACAAGGCTTTATAAACAACAATTTTAATAAGACATGGCTATAAACAATTGAGACAAATTCATCTGTAACACTACCTGCTGTTAGAGGGTCTGAATACCCAATGGTCAAAAGCTATAAAACTAGCTAGCATTGACTTCTGCTACCCTACCTGCTATGAACCAAGGATAACATTAACTTCTTTGTGTCTGGGCACTGTTAGTCAAAGCCCATAGCAATAAGCCTCCAGTCTGCATACCTGCAGTTATATGCCTCTAGTTCTTCAGACTATTGCTTCTGAGCATGTCAGCCCAGCCAGCCCAAAAGTCTGTGGCATGCAGGGATACAAGGCTGCCAGTGTTTGAAGAGCCATTCTTTGCCTACTGATGACTTCTGAGTAGCATAAGGATCCCAGTCCTCTGACTGATGGCATTATGATCAAAATAAAACTAATGACTTGGATACTTAAGAAACTGAAGTTGCTCCCATATTCTAGGCATGACCAAGAAATAACACTAATTTTATCTGTGTGCCCTTTCTAGTACATGTGCTACTGAAGCAAGCACAGTTGTTGTCCCTTTTATTCTGTTACTACATTCTTTCTTCTATTACAAATTTCAAGTAAGAAACTTAAAAGTCCACTTTCTTTTTCTTTCTCTTCTCATGGTCATTACACATTTAAATCATTGTTTTCTATGGTTAGAGATCTTCTTCTAGCCTCTCTTGAAATGTAGTCTGTGTTTCTCCAACTTTTCGTCTCCAAAGTACCATCAACTCAGAACCTTCAGGAGCTAGAGTTACCTGTCTCAGTGTTTCCAAAATTCGTTTTCAAGAGAATGATTTCAAAAGAATTAATTTTTTCCCACAAGTAACTACTTTAGGAAATTATTCTTTTAAATATTTTAAATATAATCTTTTAAAATGAATCTCTAGGGGCTGGAGAGATGGCTTAGCGGTTAAGAGCACTGACTGCTCTTGCAGAGGTCCCGGGTTCAATTCCCAGCACCCACATGTAGGCTGCAAACAGTCCTTAATTCTAGTTCCAGGGGAATCAGAAGTTCTCTTCTGACCTCTGCAACATTGAACGGCATGGGTGCTCTCACATACATGCAGGCAATACACTCATACACGTAAAAAATAAAAATAAAATATTTAAAAAATGAATCTCTAATAGTAGAATCTTAAATTTGGACAACTCAGCAGAAGGATGGTCACTGGATTTTTAGGTTAGTTTTCTTCCCTGTAATCTTTCCTATGCCCCTTATAGTTATTACAAATGAGCTCTTTTCCACTAAAGATAGCTCTGTTTCCAACAGACTACAAGGTATAACAGCTGATATACCCTTAGTCCCAAGTAACTTTGATATATTTTCTTTCAGAGGTATCTCCTCCTCAAAAAGCCAGGAGGAACTGGCAGAGTTGAGAAGAGCACTCCTTTCTTTCATCTAAACTGAAAAGACCTAAACTGCAAGGACAGGATTATCTCAGTATCTCTGCTCTGAAAGGTACATTTGAACATTTAAAAACAAAGAGAAAGAAAAGAAGAAAGAAAGAAAGAAAGAAAGAAAGAAAGAAAGAAGAGACAGAGAAAGAGACAGAGACAGAGAGAGAAAGAAACAGAACAGAATGTATCATTGATAACACAACCAAGAACAACTTTTCAGTCTATAACTATTGCCTAAATCAACAGCATTTTATGATGGACGTGTCTATAGGTGGGAATAGAATATGATAAAATTCCAGTGCTAACAACTTTTATAACAAGCACTGTCCAATAAGAAGGAAACTGCAGCTTGAACATTCTAAGGTCAGTATCTGAGTATGCCCATCTAGAGTCAAAAAGGACCAACAGAATTTTATATGATGCTAGCAGGTTGCTATTAATGAGACTTAAATAAAGATTAATGAGGGAGTCCCACAATTAAGTAATCAATGCAAAAAAAATCTCTTAGAAAGTAGACTCAACTATTTTTGACAGCTGTTAAAATAAAAGAACAGCATAGAACTTTTTGAGATTTGCATTAAATATAAATATTGCTCTCTTGGCTGCTTTACATAAACAGTAAAATGTCAAGTAAGTATCAATGATATGGAGATTAACATTAGAATCATTATACCTAAACAAAAACTGAATAGTTCAGGAAAATTGATAAGTTACTGTTGTGTCAATTTGACATCTAGTCTCTTGTTTTATAAAGATGCTTGAAATTCAGTGTCTATAAGAAAACAATGAACTTATTTAAGGCTGATGATAATGGACTAAGTAATTTGTGTGACATGATTAAGTATATTATTACCAATAGTGATTGCAGCTACCGTATATGGCATTTACTTTGTTGGGAATTGTTTTAAGACATCAATGTGTATTAACTCACTTAATCATTTTAGAACTCAAGAAGGTATTTTCAATCTATAGATAACAAATCTAAGGAACAATGTGTTAAAATCCCTTAATATTATATAATTAAGAACTGAGAGAATTTTAACCTTGGTAGTCTGGCTATGAAGCAACACTCATAGTCTCAAGAGCATATTAAATCCAGTAATCAGTTATTAATTTTTGCTAAGAAATTATCAAATATACACTCTATCCTTAGTACTCATAGGCTCCAAAGCATATATGAATGAATTATAGCAGATGTGGTACCTGTTTTCTCATAGTATATAAGACCTCTCTAGAAGCGAGCATGAATATTGATCAAATAATTACACAAACAAATGTAAAATTCCAATGTGACTGGTATACGAAAGAGGGATGTGTAATGCTATGGGAGTCAAAATAGAATATTAGGGAAGTATTGGTAAAAATATGGCGTACCCACTTGAGTATGAAGAATGCGGAGCACTAGAGTAGACAAAGGAGAAAAGAAAGATTTCAAGGCAGAGGAAGCAGCAAATACAAATCCTCATTGGTTGGCTGCATATGGTGGAATGTGTATGTAGTTTCAGTTACTCAATGCTGAGGTAGGAAGACTGAGCCCAGGAGTTTTAGGCCAGCCTGGAAATCATAGAGAGCCCCCATTGTCAAACAAAACAAAATGCCCTTGGTAGTCAGAGGAAACAAAGAGAGTACTAATCATTGAAGGGATATTAGTAAGAGGTAGAATCACCAAAAGCAAGATGGAGTAAAAGGAAAGACTAGGAAGACCAGTAGGCCCAGACACAGCAGGGGTTTTGTGGGACATTTTGTCTTTATAACCTTTACTTAATGAATTTTTCAAAGCAGTGAAAGATTTTAAATGTGAGCAGAGCAGTGGTGGAATTATACAGATGTGGGTTTTGTTTTGTTTTGAATGAATATTTTTCTGTTGAATTTTTGCACACTTCATTCAAAATATAGTAATCTTTATACCCCTCCCCCATCCACAGTCCCCATTACCACACCCCCACACGTCAGATTTCATGCATTCTGTAATATGTGTTAAGACATATCAAGTCAAGTATGTGTACCTAGATGTCCCCCGGTGCGAGTTCATACACTGGAGTCTAGTCAGTTTATCTGGAGTCTGTGGCTTAAACAAGCAGCAGTTATCAACTGCCAGTAGTTCTTTGGTTAAGGTTGGGGCCTGCTGTCCATTTCCACAGTTCTATGCTGGTTTTTTATCCAAGTTTGCATGGGTCTTGAGCATGCTGACACCATTGCTGTAAGCTCATATGAGCAAGTTCCCAGGGCCTTCTGTGTACTCTGTTGAATGAAAAAGCTTTGCCGGTGAGAGTTGAGAGATACATTAGTATTCTCTCTACCCCTGTTCCGCTATGTTTCACGAGCCTTAGGTGTAAAGGTTCTATTGTAGATGTGTCACTTAGGCTAGGGGAGAAATTATTTTTAGCTCCTGTGTTTATTATACAACTTGAACGAAAATAATTTAGCTAAGTTTAAACAGTCAGCAGCTAGAGTTTGGCAAAATATGAACAATTTCTTTAATCATAAGATAATTAGAAGTGGTGGGGGGACATATTTGAACAAGCTGTGAAAATTGAGGTAAAATTTTTTCCCAGAGACTTGCTTGAAAAGA
>NW_008343216.1:3819003-3837881 GCF_000622305.1 Nannospalax galili | reverse complement strand
TTTCCCCCCCCCCCCCCCAAAGAGAAATCAAGACAGCCTCCCAATTCTTTTAGGTCCCTCTCACCTCGCGGTTTTCCCGCTTTTAGCACGCTCAGCTCACCCAAACACTTCTTAAAGAACTTCAAGGGAACGTCAACTTCACCAACAGATGCCAGCTTTTGCAACGTTCCAACACTTCTTCATTTCAAGAACTGCTGTCTTCCGTTTACATTTAGGGACATGGAACTCATAAGCCCACCCTGGTCAACTTGGGTCTCTTGGACAATTAACTGCAGTTTAGCTAATTACACTTATCTTTAGCTTGAAACCAAACAGCTATTCCCACTGCTCATGTTGTGTGGTGGTCTAAGCTTTAAAGACAATAAATAAATAAATAAATAAAGTGAGCTTTGGTAGAATTTGCTTCCCTATTCCATCAACACTCCTTTATGGAAATGTATAAAATGACCTGCCACAATTATATCTCAGACTCTCATCCTTATTACTACAACATACTTAAAATATTTGTTTTTTACTTTTTAAAATGTATTTTGTATATGTATGTGTGTGGAGTGTGGCTCTTTATATCCACCTATGTGTCATAGTATGCATGTGGAGGTTAGAGGCCATTTCTCAGAAGTCATTTCTCTCCTTCCATCAAGTGGGCCCTAGTGAACAACTAGGTCATCAGGTTTGGTATCAAGTATCTACCCAATGAGCCATTTTCAGGCCCTACCACATTCTTTTTGGAGGCAGGGTCTCTTGACATAGTCCAGGCTAGTCTGGAACTCACTGTGCATCTTAGGCTGGCCTCATACAGTTTTCTTGCCTCATCTCCTGAATGCTAGAACTACAGTTGGGTACCACCATACCTGGTCTATCACATTCTTCAATAAGAAAAACAATATCTACATAAAATATTCCATATCATAGATAGTTCATAGTATGAAAAGTTCAAATGTTAAACATCTGCTGTAGTCTGGCTCTGGAATGTCCTCTAAAGGCTTATGTATTAACAGCTTTTGGAAGTGTGGAGTCTGTTAGAAGGGCATTAGCTCATTAAAGACATGTCCCTGAAGGGGATATTGGGAATCAGGTACCTTTTTTTCTTTTAATTTTATTTATTTTATGTGTAGTGCTTGCTTGTCTGTATGTGCACCACATGCATGCAGGTGCCTGCAGAGGTCAGAAAGAGGTGTGGGATCACTAGGAACTGGAGTTAAAACTGGTTGTGAGATACCCAGTATGGGTACTAGGAATCAAACCTGGGTCCTCTGCAAGAGAAACAGTGTTCATAACCACCCCTCCATCTCTCCAGTCCTCTCTTTCACTCTTTAGTTCCACACTACTATGAGGTATGTGGCTTTTCTCCACCAAGTGCTGTCAATATGATGAACTACCTCACCACATCCTAAAAGCAATCAACCAATTGACTACAGAGTGAAATCTTGAGCCAAAACGAATCTTTCTTTTTTATAAGTTGATTGTCTCATGCTTTGTCACAGTATTAAACCTAATCATGCTAATGGGAACAAAAAGTGAATGATACGTGAGTGATACATTTCTGTGTGTGTGTGTGTGTGTGTGTGTGTGTGTGTGTGTGTGTGTGTGTGGTATATGTGTGTGTGCATGTATGGTATTGTAGGCATGTGGTAGTCAGAGAGGACAATTCTCAGAAGTTTCAACACATTATTTTTGATATATTTTTATATAATTTTTATCATGTGCAATAGTGTGCAAATCACCACAATTAGGATATAGAACTACTCTATCATTATGGAGAAATTCTCTGAAGTTGCTTTTTCATAGTCACACCTTTCTAAACGTAGTTTCTGGCACCACTGACTGATCTTTTTTGCATCACTATAATTTTGTTATTTTGAGAATGTTATGTAAATAGAATCATACAATATGTAAACTTTGAGATTGGTTTTTTTTAAGTCAGTGGAATGACCTTAAATTGTTATATGAATTAATTGTTTTTTCTTATTACCATCATCTCATGGCATGAATAGTTCATAGTTCATTCATTCCTTTAATACAGGACGTCTGAGTTGTTTCCTGTTTTATGATATCACAAATAAGACTATAAGAACATTTATGTAAAGAGTTTTGTGTACAGTTGATTTCTTAGTTAAATAACTATATATGTATCTGCATTTAAAAATTGCCAAAGTGTTGTTCTACTGTGGTATGTCATTTTACATTTCCAGTAGCAACGCATGAGAAAATTCAGTAATTCTGTGACTTGTGAGCACTTGACATCATCAGGATTTTAAATTAGCCCCTTTTAATGAGTGTATAATGACATCTCACAGAAGTATTGATTTCTATTTTACTGATGGCCAGTGATATTAAAATGGAATGTTTTACGTTTATATTATGCATTGAATTTTTACTAATGATATTTTAAACATTTACATTCATTCTCATTAGTCTAGTATACTTGAATGATAAAGAGTTGATATTATATACTGGATAGATAAAAGACAGCCAGCCGTATCTAATTGCACCAGTGGAGGCTGAAAACAACTTAAAACTAAAAGGGAAAATAGAAGTAATGTTTCTAATTCTCCTGTTTTGTAAGTATATGGGTTCATTTGTCCCAGAAATGTTAGATGACTTTTCACTTTCCTGAAATAATAACACTCCTAGGATGGCCATAGGGTAAGTGGCAGTTTATGTTTAAATCTTTAAGTTGTCTTGAAATCCACTCTTTTTTACTCTGTTCTTTTAGGAAGTGTTTCTTGACATTGAAGTGAAATTGCCTATAAACAAGTGAACAGTCTGTAGTGTTTTGACATTGAGCGAAAATGGTTTGCTATATAGATCCTGTCAATGGGTCTAGTTCCATCCTTTGAGACCTTCCAGTGGAAATGTGATCTCTTTCTTCATGGCAGGGATTCAGCTATTTAAAACAGTACTCTTGATCCCTCAAATATATTCCAAGCTAAACATTATCATTTTTCCTTCAACCATTCCTAAAAGTAAACTTCTTTACCATACTGCTTACTCACATGTAAATCAGTTCCAGATTTATTATTGTGAAAAATGATGAATAAAATATTCTAGTAATACAGTCTACACATATCCAGTGCAAGATGTTATGAAAAACCCTTGTTTTTCACTGAGTGTTTAATGAATATTCCCTCATATCATTAAAATATTCAATAAACATATTCTGAAATCTTGAGCTGAAAATCTTATTTGTACACTGACATTATTTTTCAAATGTTACATGCACATGGTACAAAATCAAAACATTAGAGATGGATAGTGAAAAGACACAGTCCCCTATCTTTTAGTAGAATATAATGTATGTGCTGTATTTGATTCTTTTAAAAACACATTGCTTGTTGTTAATATGACACTTTATCACAGGGCTATACCATTATCTTCTTGATAACTCATCTTAAATTATTTTGCTGTTATAATTGTCATATACTTCTATGTATAACTTTATGTGTGTATTTTAGATTACTTCTTACATTCCTAGAAGAAAACGGCTCCATCAAATAGCATTGGTTTGTACATAACAACTCTTCTCAAAACTGCAATGTCATGTTTTCACCAGCAGTATATAAATGCCCACTAATGTCAAATATTTCTTCCAATCTACAAAAATAAAAAAAAAATAATTGAAAAGTTTGTGATTTCCCTACAATATAATCTGATGGTATTTAGATCCCCTACCCTACCTTCACTGGCCCCAACCCAATTCAGTATACTCCATTATATATTCAATATGGCCAACAGAATCTGTTGTGTGTCCTCACATATCCCTCAACATGGTTCTATCTACTGGGGTCTGGGCAACCTACCAAGAGTGCCACCCATAAGAGACTATCTCACCCCCTCCCTGCAGCCATCAATTGCCAAAAGTTCTTTAGGATAGGTTGGGGTTTCTTACTCGTTTCCCTATGTCTATGTTGGGATTTTCGTCTGGTTTTAGCTTGCAGGGAGCTTGTGCATGCTGTGAGTTCATATGTGTAACTGATCAGCTTTCCGGAAAACTGTTTCCTTGTGGTCATCCACAAACTCTGGCTCTTACATTCTTTCTACCTCATCTTCACCAATGATCCCCGAGCCTCGGGAGGCAGAAGTTTGAAATAGGTGTCCTATTTAGGGAGAAACATTCTACAGCCTCTTGTTGTCTGCACATTGGCCAGTTGTAGGTTTCTGGCTTAATCACCATCTCCATCTTATGATTTTCTTAAAGGTGTTTCACGCATGTTAATGTACATCCACCCCTCTTACAATTAAATGTAGCTTTTAGTTTTTTTACTAAACATACTACCTCGATATGTTTGTTATATTTTATCTCTTTACAAATCTATTTCCTCACCATATTTTAAAATACTGCAGTCTAGAACAATACTCTAATAATTTTTCTAAAGTGTAACAAACATATACAACCAGAATATTCTCTATATTTATGGCATTTAAATGAGTGAATTAATTTGAGAATATCCAATAGTTTTCTGAATTCTGCATATAATGCATAGATATCATAATTTTAGCAATTCCAACTAGGACCATATAGAATTAATCTGAGAGTAACACCTTTGACTGTTTTAAAATTCAAAAAATATCCTTCAGATAAGTATGGATTATAAGTCTTCATTTATTAATAAAACATAATGTTATCCATGAAGAAAGTTTGTATCTATATTATGCCCTCTTGACTGCCATTCAAGAGTCACTATCATTCTCTGAAAGGACTGTCTCTAGCTTCTTCTCCCATGCTCTGTCACAACTTGCAAGTATATCATGAGTGTTCCAGAAATTTATTGGTCCCAGGTAAATACTGTCTACTGCATTTCATTTCTCTATTAGCCTAGTAATAGTATCAGGAAGAAAATTAGATTGAAACCAACTATAGGTAATAAGATTTATTACTATGCTGTATTATACTCAGAGCGTCTGTTCTTTTTATAGTTCCTTTAAGATTATTGACCAAAGGTAAACATGGTCCTATCTTGGAATCAGAGGGGTCAGGAAATTTTATCTGAATGAATAAAGTTCTAGTCAAACAAAGATGGAAAGATGGTTCTAAGTGATATAATTTTCATTTTATAACATTGTAAATTCTTTTTCTATAATTCTATATTTTTAGGCTTCAGAATATTGAAAAAGTTGTATCCTATAATTGCTTTGAATAGGACTGATTTCAAAATCTGCATATATACTACAGATCAAAGGAAAAGGGAGAAACATTTGTCAAACAGGCTTTCTCCTATCACCTGACTCTTGAGCATATGTTTTGCTTTGCAGAAACATAACTTCCTGCCACTGGCAATAGTACCTGTTCCATATAGGTATCTTTCAAACTCTGACACTCTGCCATGACAGAGACTGCGGGATCTGTACTTTAATAACTCCATTTTGGTTCCAATAGTCTCTCCGAGAAATTTCTCAGACCTTCTTCACCCTTTACCACTCATTTCATCATCTCTTATTCCCTCTAAAACTGTGATGAATGATTTTATGTCATACAGATGGTATAGTTGGTAAAATGTTTCTTAGTGTCCTTATTTTTCTGTAATTTGCATTAGCAAATTAAGATTTGCCCTCACAACGCTGAGTAGTTATCATTTACTTCATCAGGGGCCTGCCCCAATAGATTTTTTTTTTAAGTTTACTTCTTGAGTTAAAACATCAGTCTTCTTGAGCTCTCTGGACACCAGAGCTGTTTTATAACTCCTGGCCTTCTGCCAGCACTCTTAAATCCCATTCTCATACCTTGGACTGGAAGGGAGTCACATCATTGGTTCTACTGGTTCTCAGGCCTTCAACCTTACAGCCCTCCAACTTTAAGTTGAATTATATCACTGGCTTTTCTGGTTCTCCAACTTGCTAAGAGGAGATCTTGGGACTTCATAATCATATGCAGGACATTCTAATATCTGATTCTTATCTATGTTAACAACATAATCTGAGGCATAATAAATATTTCAAGAGTTTGAGTAAATGGGATTACGAGTCATGAAACTCCAGATCAGAAGTAGCCTAGGTATTCTGCTGAGGGAATGAAGAGGGAAGCTTTTATAGGAGAAACACAAATGTAAAGCAAAGAAAACACTTCCTTAGCTATTGTAGCCTGAAGGCTCCTCCAAAATGCTGGAGCTGATCTAGGGTGAGCATGGGCTACATAGAGCACACTGGGAAAAAAAGGGGTGGAGCCACCACCATATTGGACATGGGCAAATGCAGAGCAAGATACGGGGGCAGAAGATGAATGGCGCCTGCATTTCAAATATGGAAAAGGAAAAGCCTATAAGAATCCATGTTTTTGTCAGTCACCCCCTCCCAAATGTTATATAAACTATGCAAAATCTAAATAGAATGTCTTATGTCAGTTCATCAATCTGTGTCAGGACTGGGAGACCCTAAGTGGGGGCAAATCTTCCAGCAGGATAAGGAAACAATTGGTGCAGCCTGGCAGGATGATGCTGGAAATGACAAACCATAGGAGTTTGGGAAAAGTAAGGAGGCTAGCAATGGTGCTCACAGGGGTCATACAATGGATCATAGAATATGTAACGAGAATGACTCAGGCCATGAAGACATGGACAGACTCAAAGGGGAAAATCTCTGTGCCACAGCCATCCTGTAAATGTGGAAAAATAGATCAGTTGCTTGTCTGTGAAGAGTCTTTAAAAGTCACAGAGAGCCTAGAAAAAAATTTTTACAAGCCTTGGATACAAGAGGGGAACCCAGAGGGGGGGTGGCCACTTGCATAATAAAAGATTTGTCTGAAACAAGGGCATCCCCAATCAAGGCTAAAAAGGCTAAGGGATTACTGATAAATTCAGTCTCAGCCTCAGAGCTTAAGAGAGAGGAAAAATGGGAAATTTTAGCTTGCATAAGGTTAGGAGACCAGGAGTCAAAGGATCCAAAGAAAAATACAGTAATGAGAAAAGAAACGACCTAGAAACAAAAGCTGCTAAAGCTGCCTCTCAGATTCAACCTTTGATACAAAAAGAGGAAAAAACTTAACAGTACTATAGCTAGGAGAAAATACTCCACACTGGAACTGTTGAAACTAGGAAAGATTTACAAACAAGCAATTAAAGAGCCCCTCACCACGTGGCTCATGATGGTATGGGACATGGGAGCAAATAATGCCAGTCTAAGTCCTTCAGAAGCTTCACAGCTGAGTTATATAACCACCCATCCATCCTTGCAACACAGGCTGTTTGGCCTAAGCCAATATAGGAGGGAGCAGTCTCTAATGGAATGGCTTGTGCAAGGTATTAAAGATACAAAGTCATCACCAATGGAGATTCCCATGATCAACAGGGGCTGGAAGACTATAAAAGGGACAGGCATTACTGAGAAAACTAGGTATAAGTAAAGCAATATATAATGCCCAGTTCACTGGGTCAGATAGGGCTATGTTCACCAAAGATATAAAGGAAAGCTTAATTCAACTGGGACCTTGAGAATGGTATAGAGCTTTAATGGTTTTACTAAGTCCTTTAATGGGACAGGATCTTTTCAAAGTGAGGGAGGCTTTGGCAGGTCTAAGTGACTCAAACCAAAGTGTAAAATGTGTCTGTAGAATAACAGAGCAACCTACAAAAGATATAAAAAGGACCAGACAGAGGAAACGGTCCATTTGGATTACTCGAAGACAAATGTGACATGATTTATGTCAAACCCAAATTCCTAAAGAAAAAATTGATAGAAAACCAAATTCGGTAATAAGGAGTTTCTGGAAGGCTTTAAAACCTGAAGAACAGTTTACAAAAAGTATTCAGAGGATAAAAACTGTCCCAGAGGTGGTTAAGGATCCCCAAAGATTAAATAAGGTATATTTCTCTACTGAGAAAGGCTATGCTAGGGATGGAGGCAGTTTTTCCCACCAGGGCCTCCCCCAGCAGCCAAGTATGGTCAATGGAGAGATGACAGATATGACTACATCCAGGAGGCAGACCCAGGGCCTGTCTGACTTGGAACCAATAGGTGCAGCAGGGACAAAAGAGACCCTCTTCTTCCTTAACCCAGTGCAGGTTCAGGCAACTTGATCCAGTACCTGTAAATGTATCAAGGATAAGAATATACAATGAGATTCCATGTAAAATCCTCAAAATGCAGAATGACTCCAAAGGGATAACTAAAGAAAGTAAAGAACTAAAAAAATTAATGCCTCTTACCCATGCTATGGTACCTAACAGAGATTTATGGAGAAAGTAGCTGATACGAATGGATAAAACATTTCCATGCTGTGTTAGACCTTGTCTATGATTGATTTAATATATGATGTTAACCTTTGAGTGTTTTACAGGTGTGAAACCCATTTGAAAGATACCTGAAAAAACAAAAGCCAGCTATAGCTATAAGATTCTTGGGAGTTTTATGGTTGGGCAAAATAAAACCAGAGGCCCCCAAAACTATACAACTGTTAAGAGAAACTACAGTACCAGGGGCGGGTTGCCCCCCATGAGCTGTTGGTCAGAGAGATCCTAGAGGTCCTCAAATTAACCAAGGCTATTGCCAGTAATGTCAGTTGTACACTAGAAAGGTCTGTAAGGCCATGTTGCAGAAGACACTGCATGATGTAAGCGCAGAGAAGAAGAGATGGAGCCAAGACTAAGCTAAGAACTCCATGGCACTGAATGGATGGCTTTCATAATGCCAGAAGGTGTTATGCAGATAGTTGGGGAAAAAGGATCCCCTATTATTCGGTTTAACAATGGACCCTGTGTGCTGCACACTATGGACATAACAAGCAATGCCTGCTAGTACAATAATGGCTCAACTAACATACATATAACTGACAAAATTCTAATTGGATAAGACCCACTCCTAGGGGTGGAACACACATCTGGTGCTGTAGACCGGGCCAACCCCCTGCATCAGGGAAGGCTATAGGCCCCAGTGGGGAAGCCCTTTCAAGAATACCATTTAATGAATATGATATGCCTACTGGGATATCTTCTAGGCATTTGTATTTATATCCATGTTTGTTTAGATGTGTCTACTTCCTTCCATGTGTCTTTATAGTGGGTAAAACACCACTGAGATAGATCAACAGTCATGTCTGGAAGATGAATGATGGGGAGGCCCAAGAGATCAATATCTCACCATGATACAAGAGCTTGCCCTCCATGTGTCAAACCCTCCAAGGCTCAGGGACATTTGCAGAAAGGTGGTGGAAAGCTTGTAAGAGCTGGAGGAAGGGATGGAGTGTAGCCTGAAGGTGCCTTCAAAAAGCTGGAGCTGATTCAGTGCGAGCATGGGTGATGAAGAGCACACTGGGAAAAGGGGTGGGGCTGCTGCCTCAGTGAACACTGAGACCAGGGATGGGAGATGGATGGCACACGAATTTCAAATATGGAAAAGGAAGTCTATAAGAATCCATGTTTTTGTAAGTCACTCCCCCCCAAATGTCATATAAACTATACAAAATCTAAATAGAATGTCTTATATTGGTTCATCAATCAGTGTCAGGACCAGGAGCCCCTAAGTGGGGGTGGGGTCTCCCAGTAGAAGGAAAATTTAGTGAAACAGCTCTACAGCTGCTTCATTTGGTTTGTCACACATGAAAATCCCATTATATGTTTGTTGGCTAGTTCTGGCTAAGCTTAAGTTCTGCTTTTTCCTTTAATATATGCATTTATAAGCATTACCTGTTTTATTTCACTTATGTATGTAAATCAAGCAAGGCTAATTTATGAAGATTAACTAGTTTTATCTTCTCAGAGATTCTTCAGGCAATGTTTCCTTTTTAACTCATTCTCTCTCCTCTCCTTCCCTTTTCTTTCTTCCTTCTTTCCCTTTTTCATTCCTTCCTGCTCTTTCTATTAGTTTTCTCTGGAAAACCCTAATATCTTCATCAATTAGAGTTTTTACTGAATTTAACTAAATCTCTGTACATTAACTGTTTTGGGCTGCAGAGCAAATTACCACAAATTGGTGGCTTAAAACCACAGAAACTGACCCTGAGCCAGGAGTCCAAAATTATGGGCTTAGATTTCATCTTGAGAATCTATGGAAGAATTCGTTCTTGGTCTTCTCCAGTTTCTGGCAGCCATCAGCACTCCTTCATTTGTGGCCACTTTATTCCAATATCTACTTCTATGCTTTTACAGCTTCCTTTTCTCAGTTTTCTGCTTGTCATACAAAAATATACATTATTGGATTTACAGCCCACCAAACAATCCATGATGATCTCATTTCAAGATTCCTAATTACATCTCTTTCCAATAAACTAATGCTCTTAGATTAGGATATGGACTTATCTTTTGAGAGGCCATCATTCAGTCACTACCTATTGTTTATAAGAAGATGCAAATTTTCTTTCCTTTTAAAACTTTGCCTCTTGATGCTTTGAAGAAATTCAAGAAAACTGTTCTTTCCACATCACTTTAGGTTCAACATTTTGTTTCCATTTTAAGCATTTCTTCAGTAAATTTATTCTTTTGTTTCTGTTTCTTCATGTGGAAATCCTACATCATCAATGAAAAGGGAAGTCACCAAAACATGTAAATACAACCATTCATTATTTAAAGAAAATGGGAACACTTTCTGAGAAATGCATTATGAAGTCTTTATTCAAACATCCATCATAGGCTGTACTTACACAAATCTAGAGGATATGGTCAATCACACAATGCAGCTTCTTGAAGTAGTCAAAAGATGTGGTAAATGTGATGAGGCTGCTCTGGCTTAACATGGCACATGGTTTTCTAGTAACCTTAAAAATTATATTATGGGAGGGGGTGCTAGAGAAATGGATCAGCAGTTAAGAGCACTGACTGCTCTTGCAGAGGACCTGAGTTCAATTCCCAGAATCCACATGGTTGCTAACAACCATCCATTACTGCAGTTACAGGGATCTGACACCTTCTTCTGACCTCCATGGACACTGTACAACATGGGTGCACATACCTATATGCAGACAATACACTCATGCACATAAAAAATAATATTTCAGGGCTGGAGAGATAGTTCAGTGGTTAAGAGCATGGGCTGCTCTTGCAGAGAACCTGGGTTTGAGTCCCAGCACCCATATGGTGGCTAACAACCATCCGTGACTCCAGTTCCAAGGAAATCTGATGCTCTCTTCTGACCTCTGCAGGCATTGCACAACACAGGTGCACTTACACACATGCAGGCAATACACTCATACACACAAAATAAAAATAATAAAATATAAAACATATTGCATTTATTTATTTATTTGTGGGGTCTATACATATGCCACAGCACATTGTGTGGTCAGAGGGCAACTTGTGGGAGTTGGTTGGGTCTCTCCTTCCACCATGTTGGTCCTGGGGACTGAACTCAGGTCATCAGGCTTTGTGACAAGCACCTTTATCCACAGAGCCATCTCTCTGGAATAAACTTTTTTTTTTTTAATAAGCAGGACTACATTTACAAAATGATAGATGCACAGTGTAACAGTTGATACAGCCAATGTGACGGGATCTAGAATCACCTAAGAAACAAGCCTCTGGGACATATTTGTGAGTGATTATCTAAATTAGGCTAAATGACATAGAAAGACCCACCTTAACTATGTGCCACATCATTCCATAGACTAGATTCTTGGGCTGAATAAAAAGAAGAAAGCACAAGCAATCATCACTTTTTGCTCCCTGACTGTGGATGCAATGTGACCAGCTGGTTCCTGCTCCTGGCCCCACACCTTCCCTTCTGTGATGAACTCTATCTCCAGGAATTATAAGTTAAGATAAATTCTTAAGTAGCTTTTGTTAGATACATTGTCACAGAGAGACAAGTAACTAAAACACGCGGTAAATACGTAAACCAGTCACATTTTTTTTTACTGTTATCAAGTATGGGCTATACTTTCATAAAATGACTAGCACAGTACATTCAGTGACATGAAACTACTACAAACCTGTGAGTAATGTGTTGCGTTATAACTTTTAGAATGTTTAGTAATGAGTTATAACTTTTAGAATGGATGACATCACTAGGCAATAGGAAGTCTTTCCTCCAAAGTAATTGGATGGGACCATGATCATGTAAGTGGCTTGTTGCTGACCAAAATGCTGGTATGTGGCACATGATTTAATACAGAGTTTTATGATTTCCACTTCTTACCCTGAAGGCACGCATTTGCTCATTTCCAGTCTTCCAGGATCTACTTTGTTCCCCATAATTGTCAAATGCGTGTATGACTGCCCTCAAATGCGTGTATGAGTGCCCTCAGATCTCTTTTGCAGTTCCCTCCAAAGCCTGGAATACAAACTATTCATAGCAGACAATTAATCTAAAGTTGAACTGTTAAGCACTTGCAAAATTTCTTCCCCTATTTGAGAATACTGTTACTTCTTGTATTTATACTTCTCTTTTAGAAAGTATCAATAAGTTGAGGTTACAATTTATTGAGGTATTGTGAGCTTGATTTTTAATGATATTTTACCATTTTTTATGTTATGTGTATGAGTATATTGCCTGTATGCAAGTCCCCATGTTGTGTAATGCCCATGGAAGTCAGAAGATGGCATCAGATCCCCTGGAACTGAGTTACAGTTTTTAGCCACCATGTGAGTGCTGGAAACTGAACCCAGGTCCTCGGGAATAACAGTCAGTGTTCTTACCTGCTGAGCCATCTCTCCTGCCCTGATTCAGTGTTTTAAATGTGTTATTTTCATTATTCAGAAAAATCCTATGAGAAAGATGATTATCACCTTTTATAGATGGGAGAAACAAGACCCAGAATAATAAAATTAAATGTTGCCAAATTTCAAAATCACAACAAATTTATTTTAAAGACTAAATTTACTTTTATGATGATTCTAGAATTGGGTAGTGTCGCCTCTAAGATAGGTGATCCAATGAGCTGAGATAAGGAGTGGGCTTGATACGCAGAACACGACCAAAGTATAAAAAGGAAGAAGAAACCAACTGCTCACTTCAAAGCTACTCTCCTAATAGGGTTAAAACACAGAGAGGATTCCTTACCAAGTGGGCTGAAACTGGAATGTTTGGAGATTTGAGTATTTTCAGTGCATCAGACAAACTTTAATTTGTTTGGTGGCTTCAGCACAAGCCACTTCAGTTTTTTTGTCTGGTTTGCTAGGGAAGCTCAGTTCAAAACAATGACCTTCCGAAATCTTAATTGTGTTAGGGGAATTAAGCCCAGGTGTTTGACACCACAAACACATGCTTTTTCAGTATGCCATCTTAAGTTTCTTTTGTTAAGAATGAAGTAAAATAGGGAATTCCACTTTCCCTGTTAGTGCAAAGCTAACATTAGAAGCTGCAAGCAGGCAGGCTTTCCCCTGATTACCTCCTGGTTCTGAATAGAATTGCAAAAGGTCCATTATTTGTTCTCTCAGGTTTTTTGCAAGTCTAACCTCATTTAAGGGCATTGGGTTTCTTAACACTATCCTTTAGTGCTCATGTTACTTTCTTCTAATTATCCTTGGTATGCTATTGCTTTCTTCCAAGGTTTCTGTCACTTTCAATTAGCCAAGCAATTTCTCCTTGTTGGTCAGAGTCAGGTTCCCCAGTTGCTGTGCTGGTATGCTAAATCATAAGAAAAGCAAGTTAAAAACTTCACATTTATTTTTATCTTAGCCCAGTGAAACTTTTAAACGGTGTCTAGTTATGTAAATTTCTTCTCTGGCTACAAGCATTGAAAATTTCGATATGACATGTAGTACTGAATCAATAATAAATTATTTTATGAAGGACAGTATGTTTGGAACCAGTTTTGAAGTTCATGCATGGAACTCTCTACAGCAGTTCCAAGCTTCCCACTGTCTGCATGTACATTTAGTTATTCTAAAATTTCTCACCCCCCAAGCTCACCACAAGAAGTTTTTTCAAA
Organism: Nannospalax galili; assembly: GCF_000622305.1. Lineage (NCBI taxonomy): Eukaryota > Metazoa > Chordata > Mammalia > Rodentia > Spalacidae > Nannospalax > Nannospalax galili. The sequence continues at coordinate 3,824,089 of NW_008343216.1, read as the reverse complement.
TAACAAAAATTCTTTGTGTATTACATTTGAATGTAATCTCAAACCAGAAAGTGGGAGTCTTCATGAGGAGCATGATCTATCGCTTCAAAGTAAAATATGTCAAAAAGTCTACAAACTGAGATCATAAAGCTGCTTCAATTAAGAAAAATATTACCCTGCCCCCATTTTGGATAACTTTAAAATTTTTGTTGGAAATAAAACACAGGACCTCATACATGCTAATCATTCTACCACTGATCTATACCTACAGTCTCATTTTTGCTAACTTTGAAGTAAAATTTAGTATTTCTTTCAATAGTGAACATAAGTGATAAATCAGTATTATTGTAATTATTGGTGAAACTTTGCCCATAAAAATATAAATACTTTTCTATCACATTAATAGCTATAAGTATCTCAAGATAAAATTTGTAGTTATTATTCTAAAATTATATAATTCTCAGGGAACATCTCAGAAAAGGGGGTAGAAAGATTGTAAGAGTCAGGGGCTAGGATGCCTGCTGCTAGGTAGTGTATTCTAAACGTGACAGGGAAGTTGCATCAGTACATCTACCTTAATGATGAGGGTTTCATTTATATTTATCCTACATAATCTTTTAAAAAAGTTAGTTATTGGCTAAAAATATAAAATTATATTATTAAATTATTGAATAGTTTCAAATGAGTATTTATGAAATATTATTTAGGATTTCATAATGGGGCCTATTCATATTTATCCTACAGATTTTTTAAAATAATACTGTTATTGGCCAAAATCTATGAAATCTCAACCATATGGTGGCCTAAACAGCACCTGCATAATGACACCACCACCTGACATGCCAACATAGATAGGGGAAATTCCCCCTAAGATCCTACCCATAGATGAAGAGCTACAGGCAATCAATGGATTCTGAGGAAGAGAGAATCAATCTTCTCCAAACTGAGCTCCCTGACAGGTTATCCAATACCAAGTAGTTGGCCCTAAACACAGGTACATACCACGACACCAGTAAATGGACTCAGTAGGTTTTATATACCCATATGTATATACATATATATAAATAAAGAAGATGAAAGGAAATTTAGAGGAAGAGGGAATGTGGAAGGAGAAGGGAGGTATGTAAATGATGTAAATTCAGTACTCATGAAATTCTCAAAAATATGTAAAAATTAAAAAATATTTTCCCATCACATTAATGATTATAAGTATCTCGAGATACAATTGGTAGCTATCACTCCAAAATTATATTAGACTTTCCATTAATTAATGCATTAACCTAATGCATTAATCAAATGTACATGTAGACACTTAATATTTTAATTACCACATCATGTGGAACTGATTTTATTTATAATCTGATGCATTATATTTTATGTAATAGCACTACTCTGAAGGGACTTTATTGATGTTAACAGATTGTCAGTGATAGCTACAGGAACAAAAAAATAGCCAAGCATGCATACTATACTCTCTGCCACTATGGTTGAGAACATGCAGTTTGGTATCACATGGCTTGGATTCAAATTCTGCTCTGCCACATGTTATGATTTTAGCAAAACTACACATATTCTTTGGGATTCTGATTCTTCACATGTAAAATGTAGCTAATACCTACCTAAAAGTCTTCCTATGAAGATGATACAGTATCTGTAAAAAGTATAACACAATGCCAAGCACATGTTATTTATCTGTACATCTACCTTGGTACATGGCTTGGATTCAAATTCTGCTCTGCCACATGTTATGATTTTAGCAAAACTACACATATTCTTTGGGATTCTGATTCTTCACATGTAAAATGTAGCTAATACCTACCTAAAAGTCTTCCTATGAAGATGATACAGTATCTGTAAAAAGTATAACACAATGCCAAGCACATGTTATTTATCTGTACATCTACCTTGGTGATGAGGGTTTCATTTATATTTATCCTCCATAATCTTTTAAAACAGTTTGTTATTGGTGAAAAATCTAAAATTATATTACTAAATTATTGAATATCTTCAAATGAGTATTTATGAAATATTATTTAGGATTTCATAATAGGAGCCTATTCATATTTATCCTACATACAGATTTTTTAAAACAATAGTTATTGGCCAAAATCTAGGATCATATTATTAAACTATTGACTAGTTTCAAATGAGTGTTTATAAAATATATGTATGATATGTAGAAGAATGAATTCCCGAGAGGCATATACAGTCTCGCTAAGTTAAGAGGAGAAAATCTGAAGATTAAAAGAATTAAATAGGATTGGGCATGGTGACATGCCTTTAATTTCAACATAGAGGCTGGCAGATCTTTGTAAGATGGAGGTCAGGCTGGTCTACCCAGCAAGTTCTAGGCCAGCTGGGGCTACAGGGAGACCCTGTCTCTTAAAAAAATTGTTAACAAAAAGAGTAAGTAGGGGGGAGGGAGATCACTCAGCGGTAAGAGTTCTGTTTACCTACATAAAAAGCTAAACATAGCAGTTCATGTCTCTATCCCCAGTGTTGGGGGTGAAGGGTGAGCATGGGGGTGGAGAGGTGAGGAGGTATACAGATCCCAGGAGCTCACTCTCCAGCCAGTCTAGTCCAAAAGGCTAGCTTCAGGTTCACGCAAAGAATCTGTCTCAAAAAATAAGGTGGGGAGTCACTGAGGAAGACACCCAATGTTCTCCATGTGTCTCCATGTGTATGTGTACCACTTCACACACACACACACACACACACACACACACACATACAGAGAGAGAGAATAAATCCATAATTTATTATCCATATATCATGACAGTTATGAGAACAGGAGCAGGAAACAGGAAAACTAGGATGGCAAAGTAAGACTGCCCAAGCTAACCTTATAATTGCACAATTGCGTACTCCTGAACTAGAATGGCAAATTAAGATTGCCCAAGATAACCTCATAATTGTACAATCGCACACTCCTGAGCGCCTTGTATGCTCTTGTTCCACCTTCTTCCCTCTGTAGCTAAAAACCACCATTTTGAGTTTTGCATCTATCATTCCTTTGTTTGATAGCTATGTTTGTTTGTACCCTTAAGATATTTTTCACTTTTACTGATGGGGGGGGTTAATTTGTTTAAAAATATTTTTTTATTTTATGTGTATGAGTGTATTGTCTGCATGTATATAAATGCACCTGTGTTGTGCAATGCCTGTGGAGGTCAGAAGAGGGTGTTGGATCCCCTGGAACTGGGGTTATTGACAGTTGTTAGCCACCATGTGGGTACTGGTGTGTCTGGTTGTTTCTGTGTGTGTTTCTGTGTGTGTGTGTAGTTGTACACATATACACATGAAGACACATGGAGAACATTGGATGTCTTCCCCAGTGACTCCCCACCTTATTTTTTGAGACAGATTCTTTCAGTAAACCTGAAGCTAGCCTTTTGGACTAGACTGGCTGCAGAGTGAGCTCCTGGGATCTGTATACCTCCTCGCCTCTCCACCTCCATGCTCATCCCTCACCCTCAACACTGGGGATAGAGGCATGAACTGCCATGTCCCAGGTCCACTGCAAGAGCAGCTAGTACACTTAATCTCTGAGCCATCTCTCCAGCCATGGGGCGGGGGGGGGTTAATTAGTAAAGATTCTGTAATACTTTTTAGTGAATTCTTGTTTTGCTTAACATTTACCATTCATGTCTGTACACTGGTAATTAATTTTGTCTAATGCTGTTTTATATGATACTGTTATGAATATTCCGGTTCATGTCTCATGATACACATTTTTCCTGGGCCAGAGATACTGCTCATATTCACATTTGTTAGGAATGCCAAAATATTTTCTGAATTGATAAATTCAGCAATGTATAAATTCAGAAATGTATAAATGTTAAAATTCATGATCATTTGGAGGGCATGAAATTATATCCTTATGCTTGGTATCTCTCAGGGTTTTGTTCTCTATGAATTCCCTTTTGGGGGGTAGTGTTGCAAGCTCTGTCTGTCTTCTTTTACTAAAAGACAGGGTCTCAAAAAATAAGCTGGTCTTGTGTGCTGGGATTAGAAGTATGTGGCACCAAAAGTAGATCTTTTAATATTTTATTATTTTTTATGGATATGAGTGTATTGCCTGTATGTGTGTAAGTGCACCTGTGTCCCGCAATGCCTGCCAAGGTCAGAAAAGGGCATCTGATTCCCTGGAACTGAAGTCACAGATGGTTGTTAGCCATCATGTGGGTGCTGGGAATTGAACCCATGTCTTCTCTAAGAGCAGTCAAGTGCTCTTAACTGTGGAGCCATCTCTCTACCCCCCCCCCACGGATCTTCTTTTTATATGAAATTATATAGTTCTTTACATAACATGAATACTAATCCTTTTGCTAGAAATATGTTTTATTCACAGAACACATTATGAAATGTAAAGCATACAGGACAGACTAATACAACTCCATTTAGGTAGTACTTCAAGAATTATAGTTCATAACAAACACTGCTTCATTTCTATTATTTCCACATCCCTATCTCTCATTACTTTGAAATACATGACAGGAGGCATAGGTTTACTCAAAGGTCCACTCCTTGAGAGAAGATTCAAACTGGAAGCAGACCTACACAGATTCTAATCATCACAATAACTCACCTGATTAAGGTAATCTTGGATCACTGCAGTCCAAATCTCTGACAAAGTCATAGGTCTTTTCTTTGTGGAAAATATATTAATCTCAAATTATAATTTTTTCATACAATCAAATAAAAAGTTCTAGCATTAAATACAAATAATGTTACAAACATAAAACAAATTTTATAAATAAAAGTAATGAAATATTAAAATAACATGAGTAAATAAAAGACATTAAATACAATATGATAAATGAAAATAAAGGGAAAAACTTTAGATAAGAAGAGATGTTTAATTAAATAGCTTTAAAATAACTCCAATATGTTCAAGAAAATAAAGATCAGATTGAGATCTTGGGCAGATAAGAAAAATAAAACAGAATCCAACAGAAATAATTAAGAAGATTAAAAACTAAATGCCTCGACTATCCTCAGGCCTCTTGGGGTAAGTCTATAGCGCAGCTCTCCGCGCCAGGACTCCCTAAGCCACATTCACCCTTCCATCCATCCTGCTGTTCTATACTCCTAGTTTGGGCCCTGT
>NW_008343216.1:3809227-3814422 GCF_000622305.1 Nannospalax galili | reverse complement strand
CTCATATATTCCAAAGCACTTCAGTTATTCAGTTGAGCTCATGAATGCACAGATGTATAAACACTTTTGGATTCCATTAGGTTTCTTATTGTAAAGGTATGCAGTCAAAAAAGAGAAGTGGAAGAGACAGTAAGGTGATAGAATGTAAGATCCAAATATGAGGATGAATTTTATCCCGATATACCAATGAAAAACCAAAAATCAAAAAACAAACAAACAAAAAAAGCCAGGCAAGTCAGACTTCATCAAAATTAAAAGTAAAAGACCATCAAGAACATGAAACGATAAACTACAGAATGGGAGAAAGTATCTTAAAGTCATATATCTAACAGGGAATTAGTGTCCAGAATATATAAAGAACTCTTATAACCCAATAATAAAGGCAGAAAACTCAGCTCTAAAATGGGCAAAAACACTGAAAAGACATTTTTCCATAGTAGATAACAAATGGCCAATGAGCATATGAAAAGATGTTCAACAGTACTGACTACTGGGGGACGCCACACCACGTCACAGTGAAATGCTCTTCATGCTCATGAAGAAGGCTAAGTAAAAAGTCAGATAATAAGTGTTGGTGAGAATGTGGAGAAATCAGTGCCCTCTCATATTGCTGCTGAGAACACAAAATTATGTGGGCAAACAGTTTGGCAATTCCTGAAAATGCTAAGTAGAATTACCATATAACTAAGCAATTCTACTTCTGGGTATATGCTCAAGAGAACTAAAAATACATGCCTATTCACAAAAATGTCCATCATCTGGTAGCTGATGTGGTATCTATATACAATGGACAAGAAAAGGAATGAAGCGTACTAATTCACACATCATGGATAGGCCAAGAAACATGCCAAGGGAAGGTAGCCAATCACAGGAGACCACATGCACATGTTTCCATGTGGGAAATGTCCCACTTTGTGGGTTTCTTCCTTGTTTTATTTTTGTTTCTTTTTTCTGAATACTGAAGTTACTTGCTTTTGAAAGAATGGAAACTGTCAGTCTTCCTGGCTGTTTGTTGTGTATTTTCCAGGCTGCAAATTATCATTCCTCCTTGGGTCTGGATAAGTCTAATCTTTTTAGATACAGTTCACAGTCTGGAGGGCTCAGGTTCATCTCCATAAACAGTAATTATTGTATTCACTGTGCTGCAGCTCCAAAACAACGGGCTACTGAGGCATGAGTGTCTGTCCCTCGTCATGGAGCTCCAGGCTTCCATGGCTAAAGGTCTTCCTTGGGCTGCTCTCTAGCTGCTGCTGTCTCTCACGTCTGCTGCTCACTGCAACCATGGGGTACCCCCTTTCGATGTACTAACTCCGCTGTTCCATGACTTACAAACCTAATGTAGGAAAGTTGCTAGTGCAGAGCTGTGCACACAGGCTTGAGTCCAGCTTTTCTCTCCAGTGTAAAGTCCACAAGCTCTGGTGCATACCCCAGGCTTTTTCTAAGAATGCTAGTCTTTGCTGCCATAGCTGGATCATATGATCTCTGCACTGGGACTTCACTCTGCTTGGTGCAGAGATCTGTTCAAGAACTTAAGACAGGGGCTAGTGAGATGGCTCAGCGTTTAAGAGCATCAGCTGATCTTCCAGAAGGGCAGGGTTCAATTCCCAGCACCTGCATGGCAGCTAACAACCATCCCTAACTCCAGTTCCAGGGGATTTGACACTCTTTTCTGGCCTCTGTGGGCTTTGCACAACATGGGCACACTTACATACATGCAGGCAAAACAAAGTATGTTGTTATTAAATAAATCATTTTTAAAAATTAAAAAAAATATAAACATATGTGTTATCAAACACTGCAGTATAATAAAAAAGAATGGCTATTGTTCCATAAAAAAAAATTAAATGCCTCTATGGTTACTTTTAAGAGATAAAAGAATATTTAAAAGATAATAGTAAATCAAAAGAAAAATGAAAGACATAAATATATAGAAAAAGCAGGGCAAAATGAAGCAAACAGACATGGAAGTGGGGCACCAGAAGAGAAGATAAAGCAAAGTGAATCAACGGCTGATTAGATAAGACCTGAGAAGTCTCCAAAACATACTTAGGATAGCAAACCCAGATTCAAGAAGCATTACAAACCATAAACAGAAAAAAAGACAAACCAGTGACGACAATATGTAGTCCCATTAATCCTGGGATAAAAAGTCTGTAAGTGGTCACGGAAAAAACGAAATTATTTTTAAAGGTGCAAAAATAAACGTATTTCTTAGAAGAAATAATGGAAGTCAGAGGAATAATGCCTTCAAACTGATAAAATAACTGCTAATTCAATAAAAATGTTCTTTGAAAATGAAAGTAAAAAGAGTTTCAGAATACAAAAACTGAGAGAACTTTTAACTAGCAAACACTCTTATGAGCGCGTAGTAAAGCATATCCTTCTGAGAAACGAAGCATCCCATATGGATGAAGATTAAAAGAAGATAAGTACCCAGGACACAGTTTTTTTTAAAGGTGGTTAGGTAAATATAATGCACATCAGCTGTACAAAATGTTATTTCAAGAAATTAGAAAATAGGGGCTGAAGAGATGGCTCAACAAGTAAGATCACCGAATGCTCTTACAGAGGACCCGGGCTTGATTTCCGCGGCTACTAACTGTCCTCAACTCCAGTTCCAGGGGAATCTGAAGCCCTCTTCTGACCTCTGCAACATTGCACGACACAGGTACACTCACATACATGCAGGCAATACACTTATACACATAAAATAAAAATAATGAAATATTTTTAAAAATTAGAAAATAGTTTATATAACATGGAGTTAGTAGTTTATTTTTCAAATCTTTATAATAGAATACAAACTTATCTTACAAGTTGAAATAATTTTTTAAACAAAGATTTATTATGTGTGCGCCTGAGTGTATATTTGTGCACGATGTATATGCATGAGCCTACAGAAGCCAGAATCTGGTATCAGATCCCCTGGAACTGGAATTACAGGAAGTTGTGAACTGCCTTATGTGGATGCGGAGAACTAAACCTGGGTCCTCTGGATGAGCAGTAAGGTCTTAACTTCTCAGTCATCTCTCTAGCCCATGAAGTTGAAATACTAGGAGTAAACAATAGAAAGAATACTAAAAGATATTATAGCTGTCAAACTTATAGGGTAGAAGAAATAGAAGAATTAAAAATAATCGATTTAAAAGAAGGCAAAAGAGAAAAATGGAACATTGGAGAGGTAGGACAAAATATTCCTAGTTATGTTGCATTTAAGCAGACAAAATACTTCAATTAGAAAACAAGTGTTATTACAGATTTTAAGATCTATGTTATACTACTTTTCAGTATCTATCCCTTACCCATTGTACTTGGAATAAAATCCAACCAACCCCCTTCCTGGGTTTCAAAGCTAGCACTACCTAGCACTTTCCTGTCTCTCTAAAGTTGCTTTCCTAGTTATCATGCTCCACCATGCAGACCTTCTTTTGGCTCCTGAAAGATTCCAAGCTAGATCATACTTTCAGGGTTTGCACCGCTGCCCATTCTGAAAACAACAGGTTTCCCCACTATTTGCAAAGCTGGGTTCTCTGGTTATTGAAATGGCTTAAATTGTACCTTCTTAGTTTCCCTTAATCACATGATCTAGCGTAATGTATTTTAATCATCAATTTTAAGACTAGTACTTAGCCCTGCCTTCTATTTTCCTTGTTTATTCATTTACGGTCCACTGTTACTAAAACATAATTTTCATGCTAGTATATATGTCTGCTTTATTTACTGCAGTTTCCTCCGGGTATATAGCAATAACTGGTACACAGATGAAAATAAACATTTAATGATTAAATAAAGCAAGTTTAGATCTTAAACAGATAGGTTTATAGCATATGGTTTTATTTTTTACTCTTGGTAGTAGGCTTTTTGTTTGGATTTTGTTTTGGGTTCATGTGTGTGTGTATTCTACTGGGGATTAAACCTGGGGATTGGGTGTTTAAAGACTTTTCTGGGGCTAGGGAGATGGCTCAGTTGGTAAAGTGCCTGCTGTGCAAGCACGAGGACCTGAGATTGGATTCCCAGCATCCACGTAAAAATTCTGGTCAGGGGAGCATAGCTGTAATCCCAGTGGAAACAGGTAGATCCCTAGTGCTCACTGACCAGCCAGCTGGCGTGTTCCAGTTTCAGTAAGAAAATGCCCTCTTCCCCAAAAAGGTGGAGAGCAATTGAGGAACACTTGAAATCAACCTTTGATCTTCACTTGCATGCACATGTAAGTATGTAAATATGCATACATAGCCAAAAGATGCTGTTATCACAAATGGCATCAATATCCCATTATGGAGCTGGGAAGATACCTCAGGCAGTAAAATATGAAGCATGAAGACTAAGAAAATGCCCTCTTCCCCAAAAAGGTGGAGAGCAATTGAGGAACACTTGAAATCAACCTTTGATCTTCACTTGCATGCACATGTAAGTATGTAAATATGCATACATAGCCAAAAGATGCTGTTATCACAAATGGCATCAATATCCCATTATGGAGCTGGGAAGATACCTCAGGCAGTAAAATATGAAGCATGAAGACCGGAGTTTGAAGCCCTGAACCCAGATTTAAAAAAAAAAAAAAAAAGCTGGGCATACTTTTAATAGTTCTCTGGCCACACAGCCGAGCTGACCTCGTAATAAGTTCCAGGCCAGTTAGAAAGCATGTCTCAAAATAAATAAATTTTAAAAATGGATAGCTCCTGAGGACACCAAGGTTGTCCTTTGGCCTTCACATGCATACATAGACATGTGCCTACACACACAGACACAAAGATCCTACTGAAAATGAACTGTACAAGTTGTATAAAATTTGAGTGATCATTCTGCCACTGAAAAGTCCAAAAACCAACTAGGATAAGCAACATGGAAATAGAGTCACAGGAAGCCTACTGATTTAAGGACTGCCATACACTTTTTGTTGTTGTTTCTTTTTTAGAGACAGGGTTTCACTATTAGCCCCGGCAGGCCTGTAACTCATTAAGTGGACCAATTTGGCCTCAAACTCAGGGAGATCAGCCTGACTCTGCTTTGCAAGTGCTGGGATAAAGGCATATGCCACCACACCCAGATAATACAGTTCTTTTTTTTTTAAATTATTTATTTAATAACAACATACTTAGAAGAAGCATATCATTACAACACAATTGACATATTCAATAACGGTTTCCTGAGGTAGGATGCATCTCTTTCAAAATTGGCTGTAAACATTTTTA
>NW_008343216.1:3795511-3808988 GCF_000622305.1 Nannospalax galili | reverse complement strand
CCTTTAAAAAAGATCTCCATTTCATTATTAAAATACACAGTTTCATACAGAAAAATTCTTTTTCAATGCAATTGACATTGGATGTTTGCACATGCATTTCTAATCTCTAAATATCTGATTATTACTAGTCACAGTTGGTTACTTTCTCTTTTTTTGAGAAAGGGTATCATGTAATTCAAGATTCCCGATTCTCCGGTCTCTGCTTCCCAAGTACTGGTATTATAGTCATACGGCACAATACCTGGCCTAATTTCTGAAAAGGTTTCTCCAAATTAGGAAGATGAGAGCAATATAAGTGGGTTTTTAAAATCCTGAGAAATACAAAAGGTTTATTCCTCTTAATTTTCTTATATTCCTCTATTATAGAAAAGCTTAGACCATTAATGCCATGGTAATCAATACAGTTTAAATAGCCTTTTCTCTTTGAATTTAGGGCTCTTTTTCAGGTCAAAGCCATCATACAGGGCATAATTTTGTATATTTTGTAATATAGCAGTCTTTGCTTTGACCGTTATAACAAAACTACCATAAAGTGGGTGATTTAACCAACAAGTATTTCTCACAGTTCTGAAGTCTGAGAATTAGATCGCAAGGGAAGTTGGGTTCTGGAGATGGCGGCTCTCTTCTTGGTTCAGAGATGAGTTCTTGTTGTGTTGTCACTCAGGACATTTTAAGTCATCATAAATTCTAAATAGTAAGCAACCCTGACTTCCTTCAAAGGCGGTGCTAACTCCTCTGCCAAAAATATCTTTTTTTAAATCTTTGTTATCGCGTTTTCCTCCTGCCCCTTTTCATGTCTCTTTATTTGAATCTTTGTCAAAGACTTCTATTATGAAAAGTGTTAAATTCCTTTAAGACAAATAATAGGAACTATATCACAGCATAAAAAGACTTGATGATATTGTCTTGGATTTAAAAGTGTACACATACTAATCATTGAAATATTATCTGTATAATAGATTTGTATGCTGTAATAGAGACAACTGTGTAAAAGGATAACAAGGATATGAACCAAAGATTATTTATCAATGTGCCATGCACAAAATAATACAGAATCCCAGGGTCTATTAAAAGTGATAAGCAGGTAGCAAAAACTGATTTCTTTTCTTGGTTTTACTCTGGCAGGAATGGATTCCACCCCGTTAATAATTCCCATCTTACTGTCACACTGAAGGAGATGCTTTGTGAACCTCAATGAGGCTGCCAAGTTTAGGACAGATAGAAGACCCACAGTGTCAGAAATGAAAAAGTAAGACTTCACAGAACGTGTTGTCACTGACAAGCTGAGAGCCACTTTCCTTTTCCACCTTTTCTTCCTAAATAGCAAATGCTTCCCCCAGATACCCCAGCAGACAACTCCAATCCCTCTTTACCACACTTAACAGTCTGCAGTTGCCCTGGGGCTTGTCTATTTACAACCTTGTCCCTGTGCAGCAGAAGCAGAACCCTTAGGGAAGTTCTGGATTGATCATCAGCAGGATGTTTCACAAATTATTCCTCAGCCCCTACCCCGTTTCCAGCTGCTTCCATCAGTACTTAATGATTTCTGCATCACCTGTCACCCTAGTTACCTCCCCTCCTCCCAATTTGAAAAAAACAAAATAAAGCATAAACCTAGTTCTGTATCTTTTTCAAATAGCCCCATGTACACTTCTTTTAGATGGCTCAGAACTGATTGGTCCATTTATAGGCTGGACATCATCCTTTCCAGGAACTCTGACACGAGTGTAAAACTTAACATTCATAGTCTCCCCTGCTTGCTCAAGCTTCTTGACGTCTGAAGCTTAATTACCTCCCCAATTCCACCTACATGACAAAACCACATTATGGTAAAAAGAGCTCACTGACGTTAAGATCGGCTCCCCAAATTGTGTGATAAACTGGATTAAAAATGCTCTGTGTAGTTATTTCAAACCTGCCTCCAGGTCTACGTCTCACTACAATAAAAAGGCAGAAAGCGTCTCTGGTACTGATTTGGGGGAAGGGGGTCACAAAACTAAGATATATATGAAAACTTCACTTCTTTCCATTTGGTAATATCTTGGGTCCATATTAGAATTATGAAACAGGTGGAAAGCGTCCATTCTGAATTTTCTTCCTGGTTCCTCTGCTCTTGCTAGATGACCGCTGGCTTCGGCTGGCGTCTGAACAGAGGGAACACGCTTCTGACGCTCTGAGTCCTCTGACCTCTAAATAGGGGAGAAGATGCACTAAGCACAGAAACCAAAGCGGGACATGGGCGAGACTCCAAGAACCGATTGCGTCAGGAAGACTGAAAGGCAGAAAGGCCGCTGGCTGCGAGTCGCTGAGTTTCCCACACCAGCACCGCCTAGGACGGCCTTTATCTTCACTGAAGCGACAGGAGACGAGGTCCACCGCCGACGGCTAGTCCCGGAGGCCTCCAGAGAGAGCATCCTACCTACCTCCGCTCCGGACCCGGCCTCGGCCCGCCCACCTACCGGTGTGCGCCTGCGCCTCGCGTCTCAAGGCCAGCACCGCCCCGCCCTCCCCGAGCACCCGAAGAAGTCACTTTAGAGGGCGTCTTGCGTCTCCTCACCTCTGCGTGGCGTGGGGACGCTGGCGTCCAGGAGGGGGAGGAACTTCCTGTCCCGCGCGGGCAGAACTTCCGGCAGAGCCGGAAGAACATTTCCCTCGCGGTTCCCAGAGAGCCCTTTTGCAGAACCAAGAGAGGAGAAGCGGGTTGGCCCTGGCGGCTCTCGAGTGTCTGCCCGGAGACCTGTTCTTGGCGCCATGGTGAGACCTCGAGTGAGGACCAGAGTGACAGCCGTCAGGGAGGGCGGGGAGGTCGGTAGATGAAGGGAGCCGCTCCACGCCCCTGCTCTCTAAGGACTCGGCTGGAGCGTTGAGTTGAACGCTGGGCAGCACCGTCACCTGCTCCGACTGCACGAGGGAGCCAAGGAGGTCCCACTGGGCCGCGGGCGGAGGACGAGGGAGGTGGCAGCCTGCCTGCTGGTGGCCCATCCGCCGCTTCTGGCCTTTGGTGCCAGGTGGCTCACAGTTGACCTTGCCCGGCTCATCACCTTGTCCCTGCCACCTTTTTCCGCCTCCAGACTGTGTCGAGGAATGTAGGGACCTAGAAACAAACGCCCTTCGAACTCTACGTGTCCCCTTCTTGGAGACAGGCAACGCCAGTCAGTTAAGACAAAGACGTTTAAAACTCAACCACTTCAAAACTCGTAATGATGCCAATTTTTGTTTTTTTAAAGTCCATGTTTAGTAAGAACAGATTTCATTCGAAAGGAAAATTATAAAGGTACCGAGGAAGGAGCAGTTGCAGTAGGGACACTCATAATATTTGCAAGTGTCTTCAAGTTTAGGCAAGAGGTTTCATAGAGGGGTAGGTAAAAATAGAATCTGATAAGAGAAAGTGGGATGAAAAGGGGCTTGATGGGCACAGGATTTTTTACTTTGAGACCAGCCATCCTGAGGAGGAACTGTCGAGTTCCTGCGCTGTCTTAGACTGCAGGTGGGACAAAGTTCAGGGACTTGGAGAAAGAGAATCTTAATCAAATTTAGTTAATAAGCAGTTGGTGCTGATTGATCAGTGGGGCCAAGCAGTTCAGTAATTAACTTATGAAACAAGTAAAGGAATTTTGGAAGTTCTACAACTGGCTTTATTGTAGGAAAATGGGAGGAAGGTTTTCGAAGTTGTATTGGGAAAGGTGATTGTAGTAGCCATTTTTTCTGTAACATAAAATGATGAAAATTTCTGTTTCCAAGACCACAGGGTTTTTGTAAAGTTGAACACTGTCAGTTAACCGTATGAAAGATTTCAAACCCTCATCTACGGTGGCTTCTACTTTTCCTTTTAGCTTCAGTTGGCCATGAGTTTTTTTCAGCTTCAAGTACTGCCTGTTTCAACGGTTGTGTTGGATGACAGACTTGAGGACTTAAAAACTTATCTGAGTATAAAACAAAAACCTTCAGAATCATCTAGTTCCTGGTGCACTCAGATGATCTATGTTTCTTTGCTCAATGTATTTATATGTTTTAAACTTCAGTGAATAATATGATTTGTATTCCTTAAGACAGTTCTGTTTTGTTTTCCTTTTGTCTAGTGAAATTAGAGAGGGAACATTGAAATGGAATCAAAACCTAGTCAGACTTCCCACCCCTTCAAATTTTTCAGAAGGAAGAATCTGGAGTTGAAAAACAGGCAGTGATACACCTGAGTTAACAGACTGGACTCAAACTCAGGTCTCAGTTTCTTTAATTTAAAGTCAGGTTTTGACTTCTTGATCTAAAAAGTTGAAGACCGAGTTTAGTTCTTAAATACCTTATAGTCACAGAGAAGCTGAGTTAGAATTTCTTCCCTATATTCTGCAATCCATAGGCCCTTTGGCAGCCCCCAGAGAGGTAGTTAATGTTTTTGGCCTATCTTACAGTGATTCTCTCATTGTCAAGGGCCAGGTAGTTATCTGTGACATGTGACATTGATCATATTTCTGAGTTACTTGACTGAACTTTTTCTTTCAAAGCTATGAAATTGATGTGTGTATGCAAGTGTAGTCAGTGCTTGGAATCCTTTAAAAAGTTCAGGATTAACTGAAGTGATTATGGCTAATTTAGGATTCAGCTTTGTTTCTTTTAAATTTCTTGGGCCAAACTATATAATGAGAAGAGCACCTGTTCATGAACTCAGAAGACCCAGATTTTGCCCTTTACTAGTTCCATGAAATTAGTCAGATCACTTGACTTTGCGAAGAGTTCTAAATTCCTCACTCACTAAAGAAGTAGAATGTGGATATTACATCTTCTAGTTCTTACATTTATGATTCAGTGACTTTACTCAGACCTTTATGCCTGTCTGATTAAAATTTGGCCTGATTTCCTTGCCATTTTATTTTAGTTCTTTAAAAAAAAAAACAAAAAACCATTCCCTTTCATAATTTTATTCATCATATGGGTAATATTAGAATCTTTGTCTTCATATTTGACCAGGTGTTTTACTACTGCCTTAAGTACTACTCCAGGATGGGCATTTTAATTTTATTTTTGTTTAGTTGATTATAAATTTATTCTGCTCTCTCATTCTCTGATACCCTATATAACCCAAAACTTCATAATTGCCTATATATTTAGTAAGGTTTTCGTATTGTGAGCAGATAACAGTATACTTGTGATGAATACTAAAAATACTGAGCTATTGTGCTTTCAAGTCATGAAAATATTCTATGGAAAATTTGCTACGTGAATACTAATTCTGTTGTAGTTCCTGTTTTGATGGAAATCCTTCATTCATGCTGGTTTGTGGGAGAAGAGTAGGTAGATTAGAGCTAGCTCTTTGAATTGTAGGTATCCCATGTCTTGTTTAATCTGTGCAGCAGTCTATATTGCTGCTATGAACTATGGAAAGGGGAAAGTTGACCATCTCTACCATAATCAGAGTTAGTAAGGAGGGATGAGCTGGGAAGAAATAATGTGGTAAATGTTATAAGAGAAGTACACATAGTATGCTCAGAGAGTACAGAACAAATGAATTGTTTCTAACTTTGGGGGTCATGGAATAGGTGCCGTTACTGAGTTTTGAAAGAGGACTAAGATACCGAGTTTATAGAGGAATTACCTATAATTCTTGGTGAAAATGCTTACCTGAGTTCCACTATTGCTTGAGGGGTCAAGTTTCAGAATCTTAATTTGTGTTTTGTTTTTTATTTGGTGGCTTTTGGTTTTGTATTTTTTTTTTTTTTGAGACAAGGTCTCCCTGTAGCCCCAACTGACTTGGGACTCCCTGTATAGACCAGGCTAGCCTAGATTTCAGACAGATCCCCTTGTCTCTGCCCCCTGACTGCTGGGATTAAAGATGTGTGCCACCGTGCTGGCTGTTTGCTTTTTGAAACAGGTTCTTAGGCTGTAAGTCAGGCTGTCCTTGAATTCTCTGCCATTATGCTTCAGCCTCTCAAGTGCTGGGAGTATGAGCTATTTGCTATTAAGCCCAGCCCAGAATCTTATTTTTAATGACTTCTATAGTTTAAGAATGAAACTAGTAATCTTCTTAGAGGAAAATATAAAGATAAGAAACTTAGGTTAGAAGTTGAATACAAATTAGATACCCAATTTGAAAGATGGATTCTAAGCAAATTTTAGCGTTTAACATGTATCAGAGATTTCCTCTGACCCTTCTTCATTGCTTTTTTCTTAAAGAGTTGATGTTATACTAGAGATGCTGCTTCTTTGGTTGGCTCAAGGTCAATTCTTTTTTTTTTAAAATAGACTTGCTGTTGTAGCCCAGGATGTCCTCAAAGTTACCACCCTCTTGTGTCAGCCTCCATAATGCTGGGTTTACGGGTGTGGGTATCAGTAATCTGTCTCTGACTGGTTTTAAAATATATTTTTTATTGAATTTTTGTATATTTCATACACAACTTCTTAGTCTTCTTTATACCCCCTTCCCCATTGGTACCGTCCCATAGTAGGGTCCTCCCCACCACTGGATTTCATGTATTCTGTCATTTATGTTAAGATCTACTGAGTCAAGTTAGTTTCCCCTGATGTCCCTCAGTGCAAGTTTATCCACTGAGATCTAGTCAGCTTGTCTAGAGTCATTCCCTTAAAGAAGATCAGCTCTTCCTCAACTAGCAGTCTGCCAATAGTTCTTCAGTTAAGATTGAGGCCTGCTGACCATTTCTACAGTTCTGTGCTGGGTTTTTGTCTGGTTGAGTTTGCATGGGTCTTGTGTATGCTGACACTATTGCTATAAGATCAGTGAGACTTTCTTACTGTCAGCGTGCTAAAGTATTGCAGATAATCACATGGCAAGAGATAGTTTTGGTTGTGTGCATGTGTCCATCCTCTTGGCTTTCTTTTTCAAACCTTGAATCTTGCTGTAGGAACTCCACCATGATGACCTTGCCTAATTTTAATCATATCCCAAAAGCAATGCTTTCAAACATCTTAGTTAAGTTTATATAGTGTGAGATTAATCTCTGACATGAGCTTGGGAGGTGACAAACCGTGGCACCATCTCTTCTGGAGTTATAGGGAAAAGAATTCTTTAAATCCTAGTGAAATGAGTATTTTATTGGTTTTGATTGAAATGAATATACCCTTTGTTTCAATTGGCAAGCATTGAAAAATTCAACTCTTATTTCAAATCCAGTTTTTCAGCACTGAACAATTGTTAGGCCACTCACTTTTTCAACATTGATAAGCCAGGGATATAACTGTTTATAAACAGATAACCCTGCCTTTTTGGTGCTTATGTTTTTTTAGGAGGGGCTGATAATGATTTCATGATGAAGTAGACAATATGCCAGCCACGGTGAACGTAGCAAAGATAAAGGAGAATAAGGGATAGAAAATGATTGTGATGTCTGTTTGGGGTGCATTGTTTAGGAAGTGACTCAACAAGAAGGTAAAATAACAAATTTGAATTCATATATCCCATGTAGATGGCAGAGGACAGCTTGTGGGAGTTTGTTGGTTCTCTCCCTCTACCATTGTGAGGAGATGAAGATCAGATCATCAGGATTAATAGCAAATGACTTTACTTGCTGAGCCCAGGATTTATTTTTAATGTACTTATTGTAGGTTTAGACAAATACGTAATTACACATGTCCATCCTTATAATGTCAGAGAATTTTCACTCTCCCAAAAATCTGTGCTCTACCTGTGCATCCCTCCTCTTTTCCAGCCTCTGACAACCATGGATCTTTTTCATTGTCTTCATAGGTTTGATTTTTCAGGATGCTTTATGATTGGGATCATGAAGTATGACAGCCCTGTCAGATTGACCTCTTCTACTTTTAAATATATGTTTGAGGTGCCTAACCGTCTTCATGGCTTGATACCTTTCTGTCTCCTCTTTTTCCCCCTTTGCTTCCCTCCTTCCCCTTTCCTTTTCCTAGGACAGACCTAGGATCTGTGCTTACTAGTCAAGTGCTGTGTACTAAGCTATAGCCCCTCCTCATTTCTTTACAGATGCTAGTTTAGATATTTATCTACCTAGAGAGGATCTTGATTATTTTCAAGTACTGTGGGTAATTGATAAGGCTGTTATGGACATCTGTATGTAGACTTTTGTGTGTGGACATTCATTTTCAACTACTTTGGTGGTGAATTATGGTAAGAACAAGTTCAGTTTTATAAGAAACTGCCAAATTGTCTTCCAAATGAATGTGACATTTTGCCTTTTCACCAGCAAGGAATGAGAGTTTCTGCTGCTGCTCTTTTTACCAGCATTTTTGATGTGTCTGTTCTGGATCTTTGCTGTCCTAATAGGCAGCTAGTAGTAGTATTTCATTGTTTTACTTTGTATTTTCTTAAAGACTTTGGGTGCGGAATATCCTTTTATATAATTATTTGCTACCTGTATAACTCTGTGTGTGTGCGTGTGTGTGTCTGTGTGTCTGTGTGACTGTGTGACTGTGTGTGTGTGTGATGAGTGCAGTGTCTGTGTGTGATGAGTGCAGTGCTAGTGAAGGCCAGAGACATCGGGTCCTATTGGAGCTGGAGTTACAGATACAGGCAATGAGGAGTCACCTGATGGGGGTGCTGAGACCTGAGTTAGGGTCCTTTGCAAGAGCAGTACATGCTCTTAACTGCTGAGCCATCTCTTCAGGTTTTCTTCCCATGATTTTGATTGGGATTAAATTGTATATGTAGATCAAGTTGAGAAGGACCCATATTTTGACAGCGCTGAGTCTTCCTGTCGATGGACTGGCTCCCCATTAATTTTGTTGTCTTAGTTGGTCATCAGAGTCTTGTAGTTTTCTTCAGATTCTATCAGATTTTGCTCATATTTTCTCTTTTTGCTTGTTTTTAAGAGTCTCACACTATAGCAGCTGTCTTGGAACTTGTTATGTAGACCAGGCTGGCCTCTAACTTGTGATCCTTCTGCTTCTGCTTCTCAAGTGTTGAATTGTCAGTGTGTACCACTGTGCCTAATTCTCTCTTCTTAGATTTATATCTAAGTATTTTGCTTTATTTTGGATGCTGGTGTAAAAATGTTGTTTTGTGTGGTGCTGGAGAATAAACCCAGGACTTTGCAGTATAGGCAAGTACTCTATCATGTGCCATATCTCCAACCAAAATGATAGTTTTTAATGGCAAGTTCCTATTCTATACTGGTATATGGGAAGTCATTGACTTTTGTATATTAGCTTGTATCCTGAAACCTTGCTGTAATCACTTCTAAGTCTTGTGTGCTATGTATTTTTAATACTCTATTTCATTACAGTTCTTAGAAAATAAATCTCAGTCAAAACATCCCAATTTCACATCGATAGCACAGACTTAAGTGAAACAAATCATAATTCTGTTGTTAAAGTAGAAGGAATATCTTTTGCATTTGGGGCATAAAGTGTAAGATTTAGAAAAAACTGAAACAGTTCCAATTTTTACAAAGGAAATTAATCTTAATTGAGGTAGGAAGACCTGCCCACTGTGGGTGACACTGTTCCCTAAAAAGGTACTGCATGAGGAGTAGAGAATAATTTATTTTTTATTTTATGAGTGCTTTGGCGGCATGTACATAGGTGCACATATGGGTTCCTGGTGCCCGTGGAGGCCAGAAGAGGACGTTTGGATCCCCTGGAGCTGGAGTTAAAGATGGGTGTTAGCTGCCATGTGGGTGAAGGGAACCAAACCCTGGACCTCTGGAAGAGCAGTAAGAGCTCTTCATCTTTTGACCCTCTCTCCAGCTCAACCCTTTTCCTCTTGAGTTGCTTTTGTCAGTTTATCACAGCAACAAGAACAAAACCAAGACACTCTTGGGTAAAAGCACTCCAGGTTTTTACCTGGATAAAATAGAATTTTCTTTTCATCAGTAACTATGATAACTGCCTGCATTTATTTAGCAGTTGGTATTTAGTAGATATTTCTAAACATTTACCTGTGGAAATCTTTATGAAGTAGTTGTAAATCTTTATGAATTCTGTTTGTGTTTTTCAGTTTCTATTTTACAGATATAGAAATGGAGGCACAGCAAAATTATAGTAACTTGCCCAAAAATCACATAGTTGTGATGATAGAATTTGAATTTTAACCTAGTCTTTTTGACTACTGTGCTATTTGGCCATTCTGATGATTGTTTAACTTTGGTAGCTTTCAACTTACGAAAGAATTGAATTTCAAAAAGTTTAATCGAGTGTTAGAAATTCAAAAACATTTTCCCATGGAGATAATAGTATAATTACAAAGAATTATGTTTTTGTCAGTTCTGGTAGTTCAAGCTTATAATCCCAGTTACTTAAGAGACTGATAAGTAGTTCACAGGTTCAAGCCAGCCTTGGCTATAGAATTTAATCTCACGTGGGCAGTGTAGTGAGACCCTGTCTCCAAATACAATGTAGAAAAAGGGCTGGGGATGTAGCTCAGTGCTAGAGTACTTGTCTATCATGTACAGGACCTTAAATTCAGTTCCCAGTAACCATCAAAAGAAATGTTTGTAACTATTATATAATTATACTTAGAGAAAATCTTTCTAAGCAAAAGTTGATACTTACTACAACAAATTGTATTAGGAAGTTAGTCATTACTATTAGGTATAACATAATTGACATTTCTACATCAAGTACCGAACTTGTACTACTGCTGAAGTAAATCAAAATGTCGATTCTTACCTCTTTTAACTTACCTGCGTCCTTCATACCATCTGGACATAAAGAAATTTGGATTGTGATTAGTATGAATGGGTACTGGAAAGTGGTTCAGTGGAAATGGCCTGTGAAGAAGAACTTCTGGATGTTCTGTGTTATGCATGTATGATTGTAGACTCAACAGTTAACTCCATGAATTCTTGTCACTAGAAGGTTATGACTGTTTGTTTTTACTTTATTTTTGAGGCCAGTGTTTGACTACTGAGCTATAGCCCTATATTTACTTTTTAAAAAGTGTACTTTACATTTTTATCTTTGTGATAAATAGGACTCTTAAAATAATCTATTACCTGAATTATCTGTTTGTCCTTCACACAGTGTTTAACTGGTTCTTGTTGTCTTTATTTGGTGAATTAAGTTACCTGCTTAAGTATTTTTATCATTTCAGAACACTTCAAGTGATTATAAGTGATTATAGAATGGTTCACATTCTTACGGCTTGTTAGGGATATGTATATAAGCATATGTATTCTATCACTAGAGCCATTTGTTTCTGTTCAGGTTTGTCCAAAAGAGAAACCATTATTTATTTTTTTCTCCCTCAAAATTGTTGCTTTTTGTTTTTTGCTACAGTGTCTTGAAATTAGCCTTGGCTAGAGTGGTCTCTGCTGACCCCAACTCATGATTGTTCTGCTACATCTCCCAGATCCTTTCTGGAATTAATAGGTGTGGACCATTGTGCCCAGCTAAGTTTTGCTTTTCAGTGGTTAAATTCATTACAGAATTTTATGTCCCCGCTTTTAGTCAGAGGCAGTCAGATCTCTGAGTTTGAGGCCAGCCTGGTATCCATAACTGGCTCATTTTTTAAATTACATTTATTTGTGTGATGGTGGGGGTGGGTGGGCAGACACTTGGACATGTCTGTGGAGGTTAGAGGACAGCTTGTGGAGGTCAGTTCTTTTTACCATGTGGGTCCTGATGATTGAACTCAGGTCATCAGGCTTGGCAGCAATTGCCTTTACTTGTTGAGCTATGTCAGTGGCCCCTGGAGATCATGTTTTTTTTAAAGCACTAATTGAGGTGAGAATGTTGGATGTTGGACTAGTTCTACCACTTAATATTAATTTACATGTCTTGATTTCTTTTAGTTTCTTTAAAATTTTTGCTCATTTAATCCTTATAAGGAAGGGATTATTATTTCTTTATACTAGCAATAAATTTCATATCATACACTTCAATGGTTATATAGAAATGCTGGGTGTGGTAGCACATGCCTTTAATCCCAGTAGAGGTAAGTGGATTTCTGTGAATTTTAGGCAACCTGGTCTGCATAGCAAGTTCCATGCCAGCCAGAAATACATAATGAAGCCTTTTCAAAAAAAATAATGTGTGTGTGTGTGTGTGTGTGTGTGTGTGTGTGTGTTAAATTTTCAAATGCCAATTGTGTATTTAGTTAAAAATATTATCACCATAGGCAGTGAGATCTCTTTGGGATTTGAGACACCATTTGCCAGTTCTTACGATTTCATAAAAAAAGAAATGCATCCCAGAAACAGAAATACAGAGATTTTCCAATTGTTGTGTAGCTAGTTAGTGACAGAACTACTCCTATCCTAGTGTGTTTAAGTTATTTAATGTACTAAAGTATTCACAATGAATACATTTACTAATAGTTAACTTTAGGGATATATGTTTAAATTTTCTTGGCTTTTGTATGTGACTTTAAATTTATAGTTAAGCTGAACTTTCAAATTTGGATTTGCTTAATGAACTATTATTAGTGCTCTTAGCAAGTCTGTAAGTTTTAGTTTGTTTAAAAGGAATTATTTGTGACACAAATAGCTTTTGCATTAAATTGAGAGGATTATCTCACAAAAACAGACACACCTTGTCCTGAGATGTGTGAAAAGCATGTCTTTTGCTTCAAAGGAATGTTTTTATACTTCTTACATGATAGCACACTCCTGAATATAATTTAAAATGGGACAAATTTAAGCTTTGTCTTTTCATCAAAAAGTAAATATTTTCTTCAGCTATAATAAAAAAACTACCATGATACATCATTGGAAGTGCAGGTCAGGTGGGAAAAATGGAGAGTACAGTTTTGGTGGGGAGCACTGAGCATGACAGTGGATAGGTGGAGGTTGAAAGCCTTGGAAGGTTTTATAGAGATAGTAAATATTAAAGGCTGATTTGGAATTGGTTTGAACAAGATGATTTATAAATTTCAAATATGTCTTTTATCTATTGATTTTAACAAAGAGTGTCTGAATATAGACCTGTCGGGTTATTTTCAGCAATGTTAGAAAACACTCTTACTGTTAAGAAAAGTAGCAGAATTTAGGATGCCTTCCTCCATTGAACCTTCTTTTGTTACTTCAGTACTGTGATGAAACATTTGTGCCTCTCTTGGCTAGAGATGAAGTGACTTATTAACATCTTTTAAAATACTATGTTCTTTGTCAGTGTTTTAATGACTATAGTATTACTTTATATGAGATATTGCATAATTTATTCAACCCACTGTAACTGGAAATTATTTTTTAAAACAAAGATCTATTAATCTCAACACCAATATGTTAAAATGGTTTGTGAATTGTATTAGAATGTCCTCTAATTCTTTTCAAAAAGTATCTTTATCTTTGCTCTATTTCCTTTCTTTCCCATTTGCTTTCTCAACTGACATTGAAGAAAATGTCTTGTTATTTCTTAATAAAATTTTCAGATGACTTTACATTATTTTTACCAAAGTCTGCATTCTTCTATATTGTAGATTTAATTCATAGGAAAGTTACCTTGCATTTAGGCAAGAATTACCTTGAGAATTTATGCTTTTCACCCTATACTGTTTCTTATTATTTTTGAGTTAGAAAATAGTAAGATTTATGCTTATACTTTTTATTTTAAAGAAATTAAA
>NW_008343216.1:3772871-3794792 GCF_000622305.1 Nannospalax galili | reverse complement strand
AATAATTTTGTTTTTATAAAACCTTGACACTTGCCAACTAATTTTGTTAAAAATTCATCTTAATTTATCTCTTGAGCTTAAACAATAATTGATAATGTTTTATATATTCTTCTACTTGTAGTATTGCATTGAACAATATGAAATTGTTATAAGTAAAGAGAATTAAATATCCATTTGATATGAACTCATAAATCAATGAATTAATATTAAATATCAATTGCTGACATTGTTTAGCTGCTTTCCTTTTTATCTTTATATATTATTTATTTATTTTTATTTTATGTATATGATTGTATTGCCTATATGTATGTAAGTGTACCCATATTGTGCAGTGCCTATGGAGGTTAGAAGAGGGCATCAGATCCCCTGGAACTGGAGTTATGGATGGTTATTAGCAGCCATGTGGATGCTGGGAGCCAAACCCAGGTCCTTTGCAGGAACAGCTAGTGTTCTTAACCATTGAGCAGTCTTTACAGCCCCATCTTTTTTATCTTTAAGAAAATATTTATTTTGTATGTGTGTTTACACATTGTGTGTGTCTGTGTGTGCATGCCCGTCCACATGTGCTCATCACACATGTATGTATGCCCATGTGTGTGTGCTTGTGCATGTAGTTAGAGGACAATTTTCAAGAGATTGTCTCCTTCCACAATGTGAGTTCCAGGGATTGAATTTCCAGGCAAAGTTTTACTGTAAGTTCCTTTACCAATGGAGCTGTCTTGCTGGCCCTCTTTAGCTGATTTTCTACCAAGTTTTTCTGTCATTTTCATTTCATATGTAGTCCTCCTTTTGAAAAACTAATAAATTTCAGTCGAGTTTGCTATGCCACTTAATGGCTGGAGCTATGTTATAAAAGCAGATCAAGGCAGGAAAAGCTCATAGAATCAATTCTGGAAAACTGGAGGTGATCCATAAGAAAAGACTTCTTGTCTATTGATGATTATTTTATGTTGCTTTTACCAGCATTTGTAGTATATAGAAGGATTTCTCTTTGGGTTGAATATAAATTGTTCTTATTCTGTTGACCTATTGAAGTACACATCTTAAGGGCCTCAGTTTAGGCTTGTCAGTCAACCACCTGTATGGTTTTATAGAACTTTCCTTTCAAGTTTCTAGGCCTCCTTTTAGTAACACTGATTTTGATAATCTAATATTTTATTTTTAAAATATTTTTATGCTTTTATGTGTATGAGTGTATTGTCTGCATGTATGTAAGTATACCTGTGGTCATACAGTGCCTGTGAAGGTCAGAAGAGAGCATCAGATTCCACTGGAACTGAAGTTACAAATGGTTGTTAGCCACTATGTGGGTGCTGGGAATCGAACCCGAGTCCTCTTCAAGAACAGTCAGTGCTTTTAACTGCTAAGCCATCTCTCTAGCTCCTCTAATATTTATTTTAAGTCCTGTTTTCACCTTGAAAGATTCTGACCTTGGTGTAGGTATCCTCCAAGGAGATCTCAAATTGTGTCTGGTGCTTTATTTAGTTATTGATAAGCTATTTCATTATCTTTTTTTATTCTTGCAACATTTAAAAGGTCATAACTCCTGATCACTCATTTTTCGGATAGTGTATCTAAGCTTGTCACTTAGGCAGAATTGTCCCTTTTTAATCATCTACTCTATTCTCTCTCGCTCTCTCTCTTTCTCTCTCTTTCCTTCCCTCCCTCCTTCCTCTTTCTTTTCCTTTTCCTTTTTTTCTTTCTTTTCTTTCTTTTCTTCCACTTTTAGATGTCCTACCCTGTTATAGCTTAGATCCTCTGCCCATTCTGGTTCTTAGAAGCTGATTGGAGATCTGTGAAATAATCTATAATGAGTTTTCCAAAATAACTACATGTACTGGCAAGATCTAGAATCTTGACCTGGTTTATCTGGTTTATCTTGACCAAATTTATGTAACCTGTGAAGACCACAGTTTTCATGTTTAATAGAGTCCATTCTTATTTATGCTTTTATTCAGCAGCACAAAGACTGATAAAACTTTCTTAGGCTTTTTGTCTAATGTGATCCTCAAGTAGTAACACTGATCCATTGATTCCTTCCCTTTGCTATACATATGCACCCATATCCTGTATTTATAATGTATATCCTATATATGCCATATTATATATATATATGAACTATCAAATTTTCCTCATTGATTATTTCTCTGAGTGAATAATTATGCCCATTTATCTTTATAAGATCCCGAGTTTTAGCTATTTCTTTCATAGGTAATTACCACTCATGCCTGATTCCCTTTTTTCCTCATCTGAGTTCTTAGGTTTCACTAGCTTTTGTAGCATTGCTTGAACCTTTCACTGGAACTAATTAAGCAGCTTGCTTCCAGTTACTTTTGCCCCTTCCTTTCCCCCCCCTGTTTTTCTTTTCATTTTGGCTCTGGTGCTCAGGGTTGAGCACAGGGCTGTGCATGCTAGTCAAGCACTCTACCACTGATTTATATTCCCAGCCCCATGTTCCCCCACCTTCATTATAGTAGGAGAGTTATCCTTCTAAAGTATGCTTGATATAACCACTTCCCACTTAAGATCTAGGGATTATTTCCAAGTACTTAGAGAAAACTCCATTGTATGCAGCTCATACCAAAGTGTAGCCTTGTGGAACACATTATTATTTCTGGGTGGTGTCATTTCTTCTCTTTGTATAAGTGACTATATCTGCTTCAGTTTTCCTTCCTTTTCCTCTTGTGACAGTGTGATACATTTTTATTTTTTGTTTAGTTTGTTTTTAAGACAAGGTCTTTCTGTAGTCCCAGCTGGCCTGGAACTCACTATGTAGACCAGGCTGGCCTTGAACTCACAGAGATTTGCCTGCCTCTGCCTCCCAAGTGCTGGGACTAAAGGTATGTGCCACCATGCCCGGCTTCTTTTCCACTTTTTATTTGTAGGTCGTGGTTAGGGGTTGGTTAGCTTTGCCAGGGTTTGATAAAATCAGTGAGCTATGTTCTTTCACATTGGGTCTGTGGCCTGCTGAAGTCTAGATTGTAGCAATGCCAGGAGTAGTTTCATGTCAAAAGATAGTAATTTAGGAGCTGGAGAGATAGCTCAGCAGTTAAGAGCACTGACTGCTCTTGCAGAAGACTGTGGTTCGGTTCCTACCACCCCACATGGCTGCTCATAACAACCTGTAACTCCACTTCCAGGGGATCCAATGTCTTAACCTCATCAGGTCTGCATATACATGGTTTACATATGTATATGCAGGTAAAATACTCATACACAGAAAATAAATCATACTTTGTTTTTAAAAAGGCAGTTTTTTTTTTTATTAGGTTTTATCTAAGAGTGTCAGTTTGTAAGTTTTATCAGTTGGACATTTATAAAAACAGTATAATTAGTCAATTAAAACAATGGAACTATTTGGGGTTGAAAATATTTTACATTCTACTGTGGTATTCTATATATGTGTCATTCAGCATACTTCAGCCCTGACTAAATGGAATATTCGTTAGTGACAGTGTTTTCTCTGCTAAATTACTATTCATCAAGCAGCCTTCTTTTAATTTGGTTATTGTGTAACTCATACATTAAGACAGTAAACAAATGGGTCACCTGATGAACTTATCTGATTTGCTTGTGAGGTTATATTTACCATAAATTAATTGATAGGGTGATTTATCATCCTTACCATATCAGTAAAAGTGTGTTTTATAAAAAGCTGAGAATGCAGCCAAAGTTCTGCCCTAAGGAAGCCAATCTGAGCTTGTCAACCCTCCTCCTGAGTTTGTGTCACTCTACTTTCCTATCAGTAGTGCTAATATTCTACCAACCACCAAACTGAAGCATCCCAAAATAACCATTGAACATTGCTATGTTATTCTGCAGTTGTTCCCTTTATGTTCAGTCACACTCAGAGTTTGATTTTCTTCTGATACACTCCTCCTAATTTTAACTGCTATTTTGTCTTGGGTTTTTGATTAATCAATGTATTAGTATGTCTGATTGCCTTGTTACAAACCTTATTTGTTACATTATTTTGTCACCCTATTCTTGCCTGTTTAGAAGACTTCCAAGGTGGTCTTTTCATTAAATAAGGACATTTAATACCTCTCAGGTTGGAATTTTTTGTTGTTATTGCTGTGACGAAATAATTGACAAAACACTTGAAGAAAGATTATTTTGGTTCACTGTTTTAGATGTGTTATTCTGTGCCAGCTGGCTTCATTGCTCCTTCCTCTTGGGAAGGCAGGAGAGCATGGAAAAATAAAACATCTCACTTCATTGCAGAAAGACAGAAGGCAGATACAAAGGACAAGATGTACGTTCACAGCCCAGAATGCCTTCTCTTCATTTTAAAGATTCTTGATGATCTAAAATTTGATCTTCATCTTGTTTCTCACAGTTTCTTGCCAAATGCTAAAGTCTGCATCAGTTGAGTTGGGCTTTTTACTGTTACATTTACCCTCTTATATTTATACTTTCCATTTAGCCTTCAATTCCTTTCCTTTTGCTTGCTTTCTGTGTGATTTCAGTTTCCATGTTTGGTTTCATCATTCCTATGAAACTTTCATGTTCAGTTTTTGAATTGCTATAGCATGTATTCATCATACTGTGCAATTTTGTGCTCAAGTGCTGTCTTATTTGTTGTTACCTTATTAACACATTCTGTTATAATAATTTGATTCAATATATATCACATGCTGTACTTACTGTGTGTTCTGGACTATTCCAAATGTTACTCTGGTTGAGATGTATCTTAGTGAAAAAAACAAAAATCTTTGTGCCAAGCCCTTGATAACAACCATAAAGATATCAGATGCATATTAGACAGCGTGTTGGGTTTTTGTTTGAGACATGTTCTCACTATATAGCCCAGGCTGGACAGAAACTGTTTGTAGCCAAGATTAGCCTCAAGCTTGCAATCTTCCTGCTTCCATTTCTTGAGTACTGGGATTATAGGCATGTGTCACTCACTATACCTGGCAAGACAGCGTGCTTTCGCTTTTTAGATTTATTCATATGTCTATGGTGATGCACGTTGGATCTATAGTGATGAGTAACATTGTTTGAAGTATTAAGTTTTTATCAGCAATATAGTATCACACATACACACATGCCAACATGCATACTTAGCTCTTCTTACTAAAGTCAGAGAGGTTACTGTCCTATTTCCTACATGTTCAGGGCCTTCTCTCATATTTGGGCCAGTTTTCTTAATGCTACTGAACTGTTCTCATTCATTCTTGGTATCTAGAGTGATTTTCCTTAACTGCTTACCAGATCATATTGCTTTTCATGGGTATTATGTAGCCTTCAGGTTAAATGCTAAATCTGATATTTTCACCTTTCAGTATCTGGTTTTGGCCTGTCATCCTTCTTATAAAGCAGGTAGCATTGTTGATTGACCATACTAAATCTACTGTGTCTTGAATCATGCTTTATTTTCCAAAGTGACCTTTCATAGTTGTCTGTCTTAAGTAATTTCCCTCTCCTTTTGTTGTGTTCCCATAGACTGTCTTCTCATCACTTTTGAATGTGTTGTTTACTGTCTTAGTGTACCAACTGCTCATCAAAAGCCAGTACTGTGCAGCTTTCCTTGCTACTGTGCTACTGTTTATAAAGCAACATATAATAGTTTGTTGCTTAATACATGTTAATTAAATGTACTCAATAGACTTTAGTAGAAAATAACCATTAAGACTGTAACTGGGTAGTTTGTCATCTTGGTTGTTTAGAACTGCTTCCCTCGTTGTTAATTGTCCAACAAAGGTTTAAGTGCTTAAAGTGTGAATTCTAAGTTTTATGTTAACCTAGATTAAAATGATAAGTTTTCATCTTCTGTTGGAATAAAAATTATTTGACCATGTCTAAGAAATCTGCCTTAACATTTGCCATGCCATCACTTACTAAAACATGTAAACAGTTTGAGAAACAAAAAATTGGAAGGACATTGGATAATATCCTTTCTCTTTTTTGTCACCTAGCTTAGTCAAGGAGATGATACTTGAAAGCATTTGGGGTGATCTGAGTCCCAAGCGCATATGCAGGCATGCTTCTAATAGTAAACAATAAGTGTTTTCTTTTAATTTTCTTGTCAGTAGGAGAACTAGTTTGATGAAACATTGCAAAATGTCAGCTGCACTGAGGTTGACACAGTATTCAAAGTTTGAATATTAAAATTGCAATATGTATGTATTTCAGTATTAAATTTTTGTTTTCAGTGTTGACAACAAGCAAGATAAAATACTGCTATTTGGTATATTTTATTTCTTAGAGAATTGCTTAATTTGTATTGGTAAGAATTTTTTAACCTACTCAGTAACTATTACTGACAAAAATTGAAATGATCATTCTTCTAGACACTAAAGGCAAATAACTTTTCTTGCTCTTCATGGCCTCAGGTTAATAGAGTTGAAAAGGTTGAAACCTAAGTTACCCCAATGCTTCACCCTTCTTAAGGGTCCTTATGAGCTATTTCATAAATGACTTGCCCCAGTTCCAGTTATCAAGAGAATCCGAACCTAGAGGCAATGAGTCCAGACAGAAATTGTCTCTTTGATCAACTTATTGTTTTAAAGCATTAATGAAACCATAAGAGTGCTTGAATCAATGACCCATATGGTTGTATGTTTGAGATTCTAACCATGATCGGCTTTGTAGCTTCATTGCATTTCATCTCAGTTTAACAGTTTTATATTGTGAAATTTATATTTAACTCTATAGTTAAACTTATTTAAGCATTCTGCTTTAAGGAAATAATGAAAAATACAAACACGTTTGATTTTTAAACATTTCAAAGATTCTGCATTTGTGTAAACTTAGGCATAAATGCCAAATTGAGCAGTGAAAATAGTTCATTAGAGTGATGTGGTTTTGAATTTTAAATGATCCTGTTATTTGACTAGTTACTTTAATGTGCTCAAATTTGATGTGAATACTCTAATTGCTGATTGTGTATTAATGTCTTCAAGCTTGATCTAAGTTCAATACTAATAAAATACTAACAACACAACTCTCTAAACTTTGCTATTTTGAAAGTACATTCCAAAGTACTCTTCCGTACATGTGCATGAAAAGGAGAAACTATGGTAAAATATTTTGCACATAATTTTAAAATTATCTCTATGTAAATTCCTGTTTCAGGGTAAAAGTGATATATTTTCTTTTAGTAGCACATACGTAGTCACCTAACAGTGACACATTATAGGTAAAATTTACTGATTTCTTTTGAGTTGAAAAATCCTACTACAAAATAATGTATTTAGCATAGTATGTAAAGGAGTTCAGAAAGGTGTTTTCAGCTTCATTTCTAAAGAAATTGACATAGTAAAATGAAGGAGTAGATGAACATTACAT
Source organism: Nannospalax galili (assembly GCF_000622305.1). Taxonomy (NCBI): domain Eukaryota; kingdom Metazoa; phylum Chordata; class Mammalia; order Rodentia; family Spalacidae; genus Nannospalax; species Nannospalax galili. The sequence continues at coordinate 3,787,499 of NW_008343216.1, read as the reverse complement.
TTTTGCATTGAACAGTTTTAAGTCATACATGAACAAGACTACTGAGATATACCAGCTTTCTCAGGGTGACTCCTTAATTCTGCCTTTGCCTCTATAAAGCTTTTCTCTCCTGTGGACCAAAGTTACCATGCCATTATTTTGGGGTCTAGATTATTAAGTCTGTTTCCCTAACTTTTATTAGGTTATTTGTTCCTTAACATGGTTCACACCTATAGTTAGTAATTTGAAAGAAGTTAACCCCTCCCCAGTTTATCACATTTCATCATATGTGCCTTTAGCCTTTTTGAAATAGCATTTAATAACTTGGTATTGAGAAGTAGAAATATCTGTATTGTAATAAATTCTTTTGTATGTTTATGACAGATTGTGCTAAATGACATTGAAAATTCTGTGACTATCACTGTTTCAAGGCCAAATTGAGTGCGATTCACTTTGCCTACAAAACTTTTTTACTTAAGTAAAAACTGTCTTTGCTTTTTAAATCTGTAATTTCAAATAAACCTTCTGACATACTGTTCAATAATCCTTTGAAATTACAGGTAGGATATATAGACTGCTGAATTTCTGTTATACACTACCTGAAAAGGTATTAAGAAATGTGAAAGGAAAATAATGTAGCTTTTGATGTAAAAATGATCTAAACAGTAATTCAGTTGCTGGAGTTTAAGATAGAATATTTACAAATCAATGACCTTGTTAAAAAGTAGTTTTATTTAAGAACTACTTTTCTATTGCTATTTTTGAGAATTGCTTCTTATTAGGTGATTGACTTTTTACTAATTGATTTAGCAAACATAAAATTGTCCTTTTATGATGAGTCACAATATTCTTTGTCAGTCTTTTGACACTGTATTAATTTAGGCAGAAATTTTCAATAGTTTTTGGCCTAAAGTCTTATAGCTCTTAGGAAACTGATAATACTACATTTTTGGAAAGACTTTATTCTTGTCATAGAATGTTTGCTGCATTTTTGGAAAGTTTTTTTTTTAATTCTTGACATAAAGTGTCTTCTAGTGAAAGTGGTAATCATTACATGATGCACTCATATGCACTCAGTGCTTGTCTGTACCTGACTCAAGTCCTAGTCACAGTCCCATGAAGTACATTGAATTGGGCAAGGAAACAGGAGCAGAATTGTTAACTAGCATGCCTGAACTCATACAGCTAGTAGATTGTAGAGGAATTGAGAGAATATTAGGGTTCTGCCATCATATTTCATACAATTAATGCTCTTTAATCTTTTGCTTTAATCAGCCCACAACTAAAATGTTTCAGTTTTGTTGTTGTTATTATTTTCCTCTTTTTAGAAACAGAGTCTTGGTATATAATCCAGATTGGCTTATAATTCTCAGTCTTCTTATCTCAACCTCTATAACACTCAGAGCTTAGTGTTGTCAGTGTGTTGAGTAAATTAGAGAAAGGTAAAAAAAAATCACTACTTTTCACCTCATTTTGATACCCTTATTTTACATAGCACATTTATTGGGAGTAGATTTTGAATGTTTATCTAAGTCATTTAACTTTCATTCACATGGTTGTGATACTTTGATAACTTGAAGAGGTTTATGAGGTAGTACCTTATACTGCACTTTAAGTTTAAACTATGTGGTCTTGACCAAGTGCCAGCAGAATGAAATTTTAATTTGTCTTTTTAAAAATATAATTTTCAAGATGTATAGAAAGTTTTCCAGCAGTGTCCCCAAATCTAAATTCATTTATTGTTAAATTTATTTGTTTTTTCACACAGGGTGTAATAGGTATTCAGCTGGTTGTTACCATGGTGATGGCCAGTGTCATGCAGAAGATTATACCTCACTATTCTCTTGCTCGATGGCTACTCTGTAATGGCAGGTAAGGAAGGGGTAGGCTGTTTCTGATGGCACTTGTTTGTTTATTTGTTTGGAGACAGGCTTTCATGTAGACTAGGCTGGCCTAAGAGACTGCTTGTGTAACTAAGGCTTATTTTCAAATTTTGATCTTCCTTTCTTTACCTTCCAAGTACTAGGATTATAGGTGTTCACCACCTTGCCCAAATAAGTGACTGGCAGGTTCAGTCTTTATTTAGTTTTCAGGCTTGATTAACATCCTAGAAGGTCCTAAAAATATGACAAAAGAATGTTGTAAGAGATCTTGTTTTCTTTTTTCTCTTATTTGACATATTAGTAGTTTATCTATATAGCACAGAAGTATTAGGTCAAGGCCAAGTATTCAGGCCTCATCCTTACCTGTATTTTCTTTGTTTTGTCCCCTTTCTGACTACGGGGAATACCAACTATCTTTTTCTAGTTACAGTTAAAAAATCCTTCGTTAGTAAGGGGGTGAGAAATTAGAAATCCAAGCACTTAAGTGTTTTCACCATTTGTTGAGAAAAAATTACCCAGTATATGTCCTGCTTGTGGTGATTTAATTCAAAATTATTATAAGAACCAGAGGTTCTTTGTTTTATTGCAATGAATTTTAATCTATTTAATTCAGCAAAGAGGGAGTGGAATTATGTGGTATGATTTTAATTTTATCTATTACATTGTAAGCCTAGTCTCCACAGTTTTCACAAAAAAACCTAAGTTGCCAAGCTAAAATTAATGTAATAAAAAAATATCAGAAGAAGTTAAAAATGGTCACATAGTTACATAAAAGTAAAATTAAAAAAAAAATCTGTATGCAGAAATATAATCCAGTATCCTGTGTAATTATGAAAGGTAAATGATGAATTTGATACCAAACTACAAGTATTCATTCTCAGTAGATAACCAAGTTCTGTCTATTTTCTTTTGTTTAGACCTTTTGAAATTAGAACACAATGGATAGTGCTCTTACTAATAATTTCATGTACAGCAAGACAAATAAGCCTTTAATTTAGGGCCATTCTAGTTACAAAACTTAAATTTCCTTCATCTAATTCATTTTCCATTGTATTCATGCTTCCTATGCTTTATGCTTTTTTCTTGGTAATAATCAAATATAGAAAAATATACATAATAGTTTTTAATACACATTTGTATGTATATAGTGAATATGTGAAAGAGCAACCATTTATAAATGTATTTTTATTAGCAAATGAAATAATGAGTTAGTAATACACATTATTTTGAGAAGCCTTTGTCAGAGCTTTTTCTAGTATCTCATTTGGATCTGTACACTCTGAATAATATAGGAAAAGAGATTCATTGGGACATGTTAAAGAACATCCAGATCCCAGTGTATGAAATTGATACTTTTTTGGGGGGGGGGTCTTTTTGAGACAGGATCTCCCTGTAGCCCCAACTGGCCTAGAGCTTACTATGGAGACCAGGCTGGCCTTGAATTCACAGGGATCCACCTGTCTCTGCCTCTGGAGTGCTAGGATTAAAGGTGTGCACCACCATGCCTGACTTGAATAGTAGATTTTGCATGAAGACTAGGATATTGCTTTTTTTCATGATAGTTTCTTTGTTTAACCTGCTTTTTATTTCCTTTATTGTTTAGCCTAAACCTCATGAATTTCTCTCAATACTTTTATCTTACTAATCTCTCACTTTGGTCTACTACCTTCCTTTAATGTCCCTCATCAGAAATATATTTTAGGGGCTGATGTGATATATGTCTCAGTGGGTAAATGTGCTTGGAGCACATATCCGATGACTGGAGTTGAATCCTTAGAAGGAGAGAACCAACTCTTGAAAGTTGTCCTCTGACCACCATGTGTGCGCCATGGTATGCATGTTTCCATATTCACTCAAACACACACATACCATACAAAATAGTAATAAATAGAATTATTTAAAATATATATTTGGGGAGCTGGAGAGATGACTCAGCAGTTAAGAACACTGGCTGTTCTTGGAGAAGACCCAGGTTCAAATCCCAGCACCAACATGGCAGCTAACAACTGCCCGTAACTCCAGTTCTGGGGGATCCGACAGCCTCTTCTGTCCTCCACAGGCCTTGCATGACATGGGTTTACTTCCCTACATGCGGGCAATACACGCATACACATAAAATAAAAATTATAAATAAAATTTAAATATATATATATATATATAACTTTAATGTTGTCTCCCTCATATTGAGTCAAAAGGGTGCCAAAACACTCTAGTATTCATTTGTTTGAATTCTTTTTGCCTGTTGTTGGTCACATGTTGCCTAATCCAAAAATCCGCAAGTTTCCTTTGGTGAGAAAAACTATTCAGATGCATGGTAGGTAGGTCCTAAGGCCTAAGGGAAAGATTTAAAATTTAAATATTTAGCTCCTATGTTTATGGAATGCTTGAGTTCCTTGGTCTCTTTGCTTTAACTGTCTTAGCTTCCAGGTCCAGAACATTCATTATGGTCTTTGAAAATTTTCAACAAATAGAAGATATATATATATATAGATGTAGATACAGATATATACACATATATTTATATCTTTATATTATATGTAAAAATTTGCTGGGCATGGTAGGGCACACCTTTAATCCCAGCACTCAGAGGCAGAGGCAGCTGATCTCTGTGAGAGCAAGGCTGGACTGGTCAAAATACAAGCAAGTTACAGAGCATCTGGGGCTACAAGGAGATCCTGTCTCAATAAAACAAAACAAAAAACAACAAAATGCTATTTTAGCTACTTGTGCTAAAAGATTCTGTGTTTAAGTAGTATTTGATTTCTCGTCATCTCATTTTTATTCCCCCACTTGTTATAATTATGGAAATTTAGAATAAAAACTAAAGTTGTGGTTAGTCACTGTATTTGTCAGTTTGGGCTGCTGTAACGAAGTACCATAGGCCTATTCCTCACAGTTCTGGAGCCTGAAAATCTGAAGTCAGGATGCTAACATGACCTAGTTCTGGTGAAGAATCATATACCAGGTTGTATACTGTTGACTTCTTATTGTATCCTCACATGGCAGAAAGAGAGCAAGCAAGCCAACTTTCTGACCTATTTTAAAAGGACACTAATCCCATTCATAAAAACGCCATATTTATGAACTAATTACCTTCCAAAGGCCCCATGCTCCAAATGCTATCACACTGGTTATAGATTTAAGTGTTTGAGGAGACACAAACATTGAGTTTGATGATATATGTCCTGAAATAGTTTTATGTGATTATATGTTAAAACTTCTTTAAGCTTGGTCTAGCAGTACTATATTTTTGTATATTAGTTCACATTTGGAATGTTGATGCCACTTACATTTTTACAATAAACTCTAGGTAAATAATTCTATAGTTATAGTTTCTGGTGCTTAATTTTAGTATTACTGACCAGTTACAGAGATCTGATATTTTATATATGAGAATGACCATTTTAGTTTGTTTCAATTATTTAGTACAATGGCAGATTAACCTTAATCTAAAACACTGCTAATAATATGAACTCACCATAAGAGTAAAAAGCTACTTCACCCAAGTTCAATGCCAATAAATAGGCTGTAATTTATTTAGTTTAAATGCAAGAGGTTCCGTTTTTCAGTGAGATCCTTTAGAACTGCTCTTTTTGATTTCAAAAGCAGTATATACCTACAATGTGGGGGGAAAAACATGGCAAATTGGTAAAAATGTAAAAATAAAAGATGGTAGATTATATTCCTGTCACCCAACAGGTCATCACTGTAAACCTTGTATTTCCTTCTATTTTTTTTTATTTGTATTTCCCCTGTAAGTTATGATATACTGATAGGTACAACTTTACATTATACTTTTTGCTCTTAACATAGAAACCATTTTTCTCCTCTAATTATTCTTGTAGACATTTGTTAACTCCTGCATGGGCTCTAAATCTGATAAATATTTCTATGTCTTCTAAGCCGTATTAGAAAGGCATGCGCAGCTGTTGCAAACATGCAGTCATTTAGTTGAGACAAAGTATAGAAAATGGGGACCATATGGGATAGACTGAAATTGTTTGCAGAATACTGGCTGTTAAAGAAAATCAGACGAAAGTACATCTGAGTTTTGTCTGTTGATTTGCTGTTCAAAAGGTGTCTTCCTGACATTCTTTCTTGCCTCCCACTATTCACAGAACAATAACAACAGTCTTTAAGTGTAGTTGGATTCTCCCTGTGTTTGAGACTCTTATTTTCGCCTGATGTCTACCCTCCGCACTGTCATCTATGAGACTTGGCAGACTCTGTGCCTTTCTTACTTCATTAGCTCCCTCTTCAGTTTCTTCTTGAAGCTGTTACCCATTAGCTTTTTAGTTACTGCAGTGTTGTGTCTTTCTTCATGTCTGTGCTTTTGGACATGCTCTTTCTTGCTTAAAATACTCTTTCTTCCCTCCACTTTCTTACCCATTAAGGTGCTTGCTAAATACTGTTTCACAGAATTTTTTTTACATATCTAAGATTTGTCTCATATTTTTACCACTCATTTGGATTTTTTATGTGGGATTACAATTTGTAATTTTTTTTAAAGGATTCAGTTCTATCAGGATTGGAATAGAAGTATCAAAAGGGCAGGGATTTTGGCTTTATTGGTCATGATTATGACTCTTGCCTAGCAGAGTATGTTCTACCTAATGGGCTCTCAGTAATGGCTGCTGAATGAATGAATGAATGAATGAGAGTCTAGAAGTGGTCCTGCAAACTGCCAGCATCATTAAGAGTTCAGCTGTGAAAAATTTTACTAGTGATGATAACCCTAATTTATCTAATTTGGATCATAATAACTGTAATCTTAGAAAAATGGGCTTATAAAGTAAATTTTAGGGGCTACAGAGTTGGTTCAGTGGATAAGAGTAGCACCCATGAAGACCTAAGTAACCCATGTAACAAGCCAGATGTGGTCTCAGTGTACCTATCACCCCAACATTGTAGGTAGCAGACACGGGAGGATTGCTGGGCTCATTGGCTGCCTGTCAGGAAAAAAAAAAAAAAAAACAATGTTTTTAAGGTAGAGACCCTACCTTAAAGGAATAAGGTCCCAAGTGATAGAGACACCCAGTGCCCTCCTCTGTCCTGTGTATGCATGGGAGCACCTGCACACACACACACACACACACACACACACACACACACACAGATAAGTTTTATCAAACTTGAATAAATTTTAAAAGATTTTTTTTTAAATATAAGGGTCTTAAAATATTTCATCATTCCAAATATAACTCAGGTTTTATAGTAGTATAATTTTCACTGATTTCTCAAAACCAAACAACTAATTTTAGTCTTTTAAATGAGTTATTTCTTATGTCCTGAATATTATGCACTCATCATTGTGGATTCTGTACTTGTAATTTTCCCAATTACTAAAATTTATTTGTAACTATAGAGTCAGTTTGTAGGTAGAGCCTTTCTAGTCATCCATGGATTTATACAGTGGTAAAAAAATTTTTGTGTACCTACATAGATGTTCTCGGTTAGACTCTAATAAGGGAATTCTGCCTGCTTGTTTTAGTTTTCATAAAGAGGCATCCTTTTTGTGTTCTAGTTATGGCTACTTTTTTTCATGCTCTGATGTTTTGTTGATAGTTTTGCTACTTAAAATGGCCTCCAAGCATAAGCTGAGTTATTCTCTAATATTCCTAAGTACACGAAACCTAAGGCATTTTGTGAAAATTTGCTGGAGTGATATGCAGAAATCAGGAAAATGCCATGTTTATGATTGTAGATATTAGCAAAGCTATATTCAGGAATGAGACATAGCGCTACTAACTTTGAATTCAGTGTTAATGAATCAGCAATAATGTCCTATAATATAAAGCATCTTTAAATAGAAACACATATAACAAGGTTACATCTTGATCAGTTAATGAAAATGTTGTGACCAAAGGCTCACAGGAACCTAACCCTGTATTTCCCCTAGGAGCAATGGTTCAGTGTTCGCGGCGACTTTATAGAGCATAACTACCGCGAATACCGAGAATCAACTGTAAGTTAAAATTCTGGACTTCAATAGAAATTCCTGGAAGTTCGCTCTCACATGTTAATTATGATTTAGAGGCCTTTGGGTTGGGATATATATATATATAAATTTAAAGCCACTAAACTAGGAGGAGAACTGAATTATTTTGGTTCAGTGAACCTTTTTGAGCACTTACTATATGCCAGTAACTATACTACCTTTACAGTATGCAAAACCCAGCCAAGTCATTAAGACTTTCAACTAAAGGGGAATTGGAGTAGTATTCTGTTTTTAATCCAACTTACCTTATGCTGCAGTTAATTCTAACATTAAGTATCTTGGGTTAACACAGATCCCAGAGGTTAAAGTGAAAGACTTCTTCAAGTTCATACATGACCTACAAGTTCTTGGGAGTTACTCAGACCACCTTTGCTTCTGGCTGCCTGACTAAAAATCCAGAGGTTCCCATGATCCCCTTAGGTTCAGTATTTCACATAGAATGATTCACAGAGTTCTGATTACTGTTTTGCTAGAAAGGCTGCAGATAGGTTCTTAGTCCTGTTAACAAAAGAATTTGAAAACAGACTTACTAGAATGCTCAGGGACAATTTTGTTAGAGTTTAAATGAAAATCTCTACGGCAGGCAAACTGAAATCTCTGTAGATGTCCTGAAAAGAGGAAGAGAGAAAGTTATGCCTTTTTGAGTGGAGCACAGAGGTTCAACAAGTATGCAGTTACATGACAAAAGGAAGGTGTGGTGTGTAACACTCTAGAGAAAGAGTGAGGAATCTAAAGTGTTACAGAAAGCATGTTTAAAAGAAGTAGGAAAAAGAAAAGAAGTTAAACTTTATTCTATGAAGGAAAGTATGTTACCTCATTAAAGGTATAAGTATTCATCCCATTTTTTAGCATGGTGTTAGGTGAATCTGCCTTCCTGAGGGTGGTCCTTTAGCACAGTGATTGACCTGCCCAGCTGGATTAACTCTTCAGGGAGACTATGCCTGGGAGGTAATAGCTTTCCCTTAAAGAGCCTTCAGTGCTACTATAACATCCCCCTCTGAAGAGGTAATCCTAAAATCACTTAGGAGTTGGACTGAAATTGGTGAATAGATATAGAGCATTTCTACCATGAATATCCAAAGATCCAATTCCAAAGCTGCTCACCTGAAGGGATTAATTTCTGGATTGGAGTTTCCATTCCTATTCTCACACAGTTTCCATTTGAGATAAACCAGAGCTCCCTTCTGGCATTCCTGGCCATGGACTTTTCAGGAACTGCTGCTTTGGGGTGTCTACCCTACCTGACCAATTTCTCTCCTCTTCTCATCATGAGGGTGTCATCTCTGGGCCCATCAATGTGTTAACCAACAAGAACGTTACCCCAAGCTTTGATATCCAGAGTGTTTTTTAGAGTTCCATCAGTAGATACAATTTTATGTCATAGATTTTATATCGTTGTAATAATTGAACTCAGACTCCAATCATTCTCCTGTAACTAAAGGTTAAGTGGTTGAAAGTCTCAACCCTTTAATCATGTGTTGGTGTTTCTGGTGAGCAGACTCCATCTTGGAGCTATCTAGCTGCCTATCAAGTTTGAACCTTCTTAGCATAACAAAACACCTGTCACTCTGGGTTTTTGAAGCGTTGTGCCAGGAACTGAAAGCAAAGAACCAATACATTATTTTACCATTGGGAGACTGCTTGTAAAACATAGGAGGTCAATTAAAGCATAGGTGTTTATAACCAGAGAGAAGAATGTATACAAAAGCATCAAAAGATGAAAGAATATGTGAGGAATGAAATGTCATTTAGTCAAGGGAGAGTGTTTCACTTTCACTGGTGAGTGATTGAAGATGTGTGTGAAGGGGGCCTTGGGCACATCATAAAAGGCTGTGGAAGCAGGAAGTCACAAGCTCTGTATATATTAGGGCGGTGTAAAGTGTGTCTTAATGGATATTTTCAAACATAGTGTAGACAGACTAGTGCAGTGAATTCCTGTGTACTCAGCACAGTAGCTTGTGCTCACACTTGTTTTTCTTCTGTGCCTGTCTTCATCTCCTCTTATCCCCCAAGTTTTTAAACATTCTGTTCAAAATATTTCAGTGATAAATATTTCAGTATCTTTCTAAATATGTGTGCTTTATAAAATTATACAATCCCATTGTCATCTCAGAATTTTTAGCCATAATTCTTTAATATTATCAAATATCCAGCCAGTGCTCAAATTGTCAGTTATTCTATAGTACTTTTAAAATAGTGAGTTAATTGCTGATTTTTCTTTAAATTGGACATTTCACATGATAATGTAGATATTTTTATGTGTGTGATTTAAAAAATTAGAAAGTCTAGCAATGCTAGGTTTGTGTTCTTCCGTTGTGACAGCAAGACCTTGGTCAGTCCTCACTTAGTGTTCTCATCATTTAGACAGGCTAAAGTACTTTGGAAAGATAGCCATTATGGCAAAATAACTAAGGGTGGGCTTATAATGGTCAGATGGGAAATATGTCCAGAGGGAGGCAGAGAAAGGCTAAAAGAGTTTTGTGATAGTTGTGTCTACAGAAAGCTATAAATTAAGCACAGGTCTGAATTAAGCTCTTTGCAGTAGAGCAGGGAGGGTTTAAAGGGTGGAACAAAACTGATGGTAATATATGTAAAGGGTATTTTAATGGTAAGATCTGATTATCAAATTCAAGGAACTGGTAAATAGTGGAACCACTCAGTAAAACAGGAAAATCAGTGAACTGGTTGGTGCTTAGGAGAGAATAAATAATTTGAGTATTTTGTGTGGTAGAAAGGAAAGAAGGAAGGACTTCTTATAACTATGAGCACATTCAGACAGCTCTCTTTTAAAGATAACTATCAATTTCTTCAAATAAAGGATGGGTGGAATGTTAATGTGCTCCTGCCCACTTGCCTGCAGGGTTCATGTCGTTTACTTTTAGAGCACAGAGTAGGATGTTAGAAATACAGCATAGCAGGGCCTGGCGTCTAGTAAGTGCTTGGTAAGTGTTGACTGGATTTGAATCTAAGCCTTTCAAAGGCTTAACCAGGAGTTTCTGTTTTGTATTATAGTGTTCACCTGATTAGTTCCCTACAGTGTCTTCACAAATTGGAAACTCAGTAAATATTTGTAGAATCAATGGTTAATCCCAGTAATTTTAAGTGATTTATTTAAAAGGTTTTTTTCCTCCTTAGTTTGAGGTGGTATCAACATCCTTCAGAAGAAGAATTAAGAATTCTTGCAGGGAAGCAGCAAAAAGGGAAAAGTAAAAAAGACAGGTGAGTTACTATCTTGCAAAGTGTTGAACATTTAACATAATTATGCAGATATAATTTATGCTTCAATTGCAGGGGTTTTAGATTAGAACCCATGAAATTTTCAGTAAATGAAAATTAGAATCTGAGCACAGAGCAATAGTTATTTTACTCAAAAATTAACTTTACTGTTGTTTAAATGATAAAAAACAACATATTTATAGTATAGAAAATTTATCTGGACATTAATTGAGAAGAGAGCTGCCGCCCATGCCTACAACTCTTTTAAAGATGTCAGTCATTTTGGGTTCTTTCCTACTTGGGTGCTTAATATTTGCTACCACTTCTTATTATGATAGTGAATAAATTGGCCTGCTTATGACTTTAATTTCTTCATTTTTAAAGTAAAAGGGGTAGACATAACTTTGTAGGTACATTCATTGATTGAATGCTTTTCCTCTTGGTACTGCAGAATGCAGGGCTTTGTACATGTGGTTGAGTGCTTTGGCACCGAGCTTTATCCCCAACCCTCATTTATCTGTGTTTAATGTTTATAAAGAGAACTCTGCTAGGAACCTCACTGAATGAACCATGGTAGTTTCTGTGAGTTGGAAAGATTGAACACAGTCATTTTGAAGAATTCCTCCACTTTTAAAATTTCATGTCTCTATTTAGTTCACAGAGAATGTACACATCAGTATCTTCTGACTTGGCCTAACTGGGGTTTCAGAAGAATTTCTTAGGTCTTCTTGATGCTAAAATTGTGTGTGTGTGTGTGTGTGTGTGTGTGTGTGTGTGTGTGTGTGTGTGTGTATGTATGTATGTATGTATGTGCGTGTGTTTTAATGTATTACAAAATGTCAGTGACAACAAATGTTCCCCAATCTTCTCCCATGTATCATAAAATAGTAACTTGCTGTAATAATTTATATATAAAGATTTGGTGCTAAAAAGCAATCCTCTTAAACATCAGATTATCTGGCATGAATTTAAAGAGTGACTTTTCTGACTGTATTACTGTTTTCTTTTTCACTTGCCATTACAAATTAACCCTGAAGTTCACGGGAATATTAATTATAAACATTCCCTTTAAAAAATTTCAATAGTCCTTTAATAAAGTATTCTTGACCAATGTTATAGTTTCTAAAGCATTTTTACATACAGTTGTAACTTGATACATGCAACACCCTAAATTATTTAATTTACATTTTACTGAGAAGCTGTTTAGTGAGTTGCCCAAATTTATGTCCTTAAGGACCAGCACTTTAATTCAGGGTAGGTTTTTGTTTCTTTTTTGTTTTCAACTACTGCAGCCAGTCATTGTTACCATGTTTGGTAATCGTGTGATTTGACTGTGCAGTTTATTATTCATTTTGTAAGATTTGAATGTTTTGCATCCTTTATAATTTATTGTTTTACTTGGGGGGCGGGCAGGGTCTCATGTAGCCCTGGTCTTTAAGCCTTTATGTAACAGATGACAACCTTGAACTTCTGCTTCCTGCCTCTGCCTCCTAGGTGCAGTTGTAGGCAGGCATCGCCACTGCTGGTTAATGAAAGTCCTCTCAGTTTCTTATAAACACTGATTTTAGTATATTATTTCAGCTCTAACTTAGATATAATTACAGATGTTTTTGTGTGTATATGTGTATAATTTCAAAGAGAATTGTATTTTGTCTTCATTTCCTATAATCTTGTGCCTAAAAGAAGAGATATTAGGTTAAATTGATTAAAGGTTTAATAAATTAAAGAGATAACAAGGATGCTTCTAAATCTAGAGAAGAGAGAAGGGAAGTGGGTGAGACATTGCACTAGCAATTGAGGTCTGGCTGCTCATGCCAATTTAGGTAATTCCTTCTCTGATAATCTGTACAGTCACATAATTTGCATCAGCATTTTGTAGTCTCCTTTTGAAAACTTTCTGAGTCTCTCCTTTCCTTAGAGTGAAACAGGTGTTCTGCTTCAGTTTTCACTGTAGAATTTTAAATCTCTGTTGTATTTAGCTTGATACAAGCACTTGGGTAACTTTAAGTAACTTGTTTTCTGTGTCACTTGTCTAATTTTTGTAGGAAATACAATGGTCACATTGAAAATAAGCCATTAACCATTCCAAAAGACATTGACCTTCATCTAGAAACAAAGTCAGTTACAGAAGTGGATACTTTAGGTAAGGGAAATCTTGGTAAAATGTTCTGTAACACAAGTCTTATATTATGGCAGTAAAAGTACTTTCATTTTATCTATTGTGGTTAGGTTTCATTTGGGGCATATTTTTCTAATCATGAATTTATTATACAGAACATGAAACCTGACAAATAAGAATCTCAAAGTGAACTTAAAAGATCAAAATGTCTTTATTTGAATTAACTCATAGTATTATTCTCCCCAGTTTTGAAGAGGCAAACTTACACAACCTTGTTTAGTAAGTTGAAATCATAGTTTTATAATCTTAAATTCTGAACTGTTTTGTTTCTTATAATAGTTTACTTCTATAATGTAGTTTAAAATTACATTTGTATTGAATTACCTAAATTTTTAATACTTTAACTTTATTCTAATATTTAATATAAAGAATTAGGAAACAGAAAACTTAATTTTACATTCACTATTATGCATGAGTATTTCAAAATAAATCATCTATCCTTCCCTCCATGACTCAATTTCTGTAATAGAATAATGACTATAGTGATTTCAGATTTAAAATGAAATTTATATGAAGTTATTTGAACTCTGGAAGGGAATGGAGTCTAAAATGATGCTGTTTAAACACTAGTTGTCAAACCTCATTATACATAAGAATTACTATCAACAAATCTGAATAGGTTCTGGGAATTTTTACTTTAAAAGTACTCTAAGTGATTGTTTTTTTTTTGGGGGGGGGGCGTATTTTGAGACAGTCTCACTATTAGCCCTGGCTGGCCTGGAACTCACTATGTAGACCAAGCTGGCCTTGAACTCACAGAGATATACCTGTTTCTGCTTCCTGAGTGCTGGGGCTAAAGGCATGTGCCACCATGCTTAGCATCACATTTGTTTTTATAAGTTCTATATGTGTGTTTATTTGTATAAAAATGCTCACAGATATATAAACACATTTACACTGATTGCTAATGTAGTTTTGTTGCTTTTATTAATAGTTAATATTTATTGAAAAAAATTACCAGCTATTTAACTTTAATAATACTTTAGAATTGTTGAGGACCAAGCATTGTTGTGTATGTCTATATTGTTCTCAGAGTTCTTTTCAGATTGGTAACTAGTACCAATCTGCTGTTTTTAAAACTCATTGAAAAGTTAAGTAACTTAGGCAGGTTTATATGCTGAATGTAACAGAACCAATCAGAGAGAACTATGCTATTTTAACTAAAAAAATAAAATTAGGTTAATGTGGCATATAGTTTATTAATATGTGGTTTCACTTATACAATTTTGAGAAGTACAAAAAGTGCTGTTTAATGACTGATTATTTAATACTAAGAACATTGTTAATCAGAATAGCAGTAAGGTGTTTCTTTGTGTAATCATTTTTTTAATGCATGCTGGGTATGTTCATGTAAAAGTAGAGGAGTTTTTGTC
>NW_008343216.1:3745125-3772856 GCF_000622305.1 Nannospalax galili | reverse complement strand
TGTGTGTGTGTGTGTGTGTGTGTGTGTGTGTGTGTGTGTGTGTTTTACAGAGAATTGCTTCATACAAGCGAGGCAATATTACCATTTACTTAACTAAGCTGTCTCTGTGAACTTTCTTTTCATTCCAGTATTCTGTTGACAGGCGCACAGACAAACACACACACACACACACACACACACACACACACACACACGCATGCACGCACACACAATCACAAATAAAACATGTGGCCCTATGAACATGGGTTAAATATATAGCCAAGAATATGATTTGTACTTTGGTTGAATGTATACATAATTGATATCCCAGTAATTATCCCAAAAGCTTCACTTAGTTTGTATTAACTGTCTTTTACCAAAACCTTGTAAAGAGTATAAGAACTTTTGAATGTCACCTGGCTGTTTGCTCCATGGAAAAAGGAAGCCTTGGTGAGTAGACATGGAGAATAAGATATTTCAGATTGTTAGTCAAAATTAAAAACTTTTTTCTTTACTGGGGAAAAGGATTGAGGCAGGAATCTTGTAACAACTTTGGGATGGATCTTTTCAGACTAGTGTTCCAAACGTACGGCAAACACAAGAGAAAACTGAAATAAGGGTCTGGGAAGATGGTTCAGTCAGTAAAATGCTTGCTCTACAAGTGTGAGGACCAAGTTTGAATTTCCAGCACTTATGTTTTAAAAAAAAAAGAAAAAGAAAAAAAGCCAGTAGGACCATGAAGTCTGTAATCCCAGCACTGAGGAGGTGGAGACAGGAAGATCCCAGGGGATTGCTGGCTTGTCAGGTCTAGGTGAATTGGTGAACTTCAGGTTCAGTGAAAGACCCTGTCTCAAGAAATAAAGTGGAAGGAAAGTGATTGAGGAATGCACCCAATGTGGACCTCTGGCCTCCACACACAGAAACTTGGTGCGTGTGTGCGTGTGCTCACACACACACACACACACACACACACACACGGGGTAGGGGGCAAGGCACTTAAATAACTTAAGATAAATAGAAACAAATTAAGAGTTTTAACATAATTTAGAGCAAATAAAGAAAATCCAGAAAATATCCAATAATAGCCATGCATGGTGGCTTATGTCTTTAATCCCAGCACTCAGGAGGAAAAGGCAGAGTCAGAGACAGGTGGATCTCTGTGAGTTTGAGGCCAGTTGGGGCTACAAGGAGACCCTGCCTCAAAAAAGAAAAAAAATTATACATATATCCAATAAAAAGATTTAGAAAATGATGCATGTTTTAGTTGATTAGTTCCAATATTTTGAGTAAGTCTTACTTTGAATGTCATTTTATTTTATTTTAGTCTATAGTTATTGTATCATCATGTATAATTGTACTATATTTTATAAACAAAACTTTCTAAAGTAATGTGGATCACCTTTTTTTTTTGCCAACTAAATGTTGATGTTTTTGTCTGTGATTTGCTTCTGTATTTTAGGCCTTCTAAAAAATAATGTTGGTATTTTGGCTCAGAGGAAGTAAACCACACTGTACTTTGTCAAAACTTTAAATAAAATATAAAGGGCAGTGGAATTGTATTTACTGTTTTGAATGTAAGCTCTAAAGAATGGAATCATTTGTTGAAAGGCTTTAGCTTTATGTGAAATCACATTGCATCAACTTTGCTTACAGAGAAGAGAGAATAAAAAGTGTATTTATTTATTCATTTACTATTTTTGCCTATAGTAGGTCACAGAATTACTGGTCCTCTGTCTATGTGGTTAGTAACAAAGTTTAACTGTACCTAAATGAACTGTATAAATAAACCTTTGTGCTCAGAACCAACCAAGTTGTAGTGATTGAAGTTAAGGTCATAGCTAGGTACACAAAAAGAAAAATTTTGACTTATAATTTTTTTTTAATATTTTTTTATTTTCAGTTTTTGTGTGTGTATATTGCTTGCATGTATGTAAGTGTGCCCGTATCATGTAGTGCCCATGGAAGTCAGAAGAGGGCATTGGATTCCTCTGGAACTGGAGTTATGGATGGTTGTTAGCCACCATGTGGGTACTGAGAATAGAACCCAGGTCTTCTGCAAGAGCAGCCAGTGTTCTTGTCCACTGAGCCATCTCTCCAGCCCCAACTTACAATTTCTTTAAAAATATAGCTAATCCATTAAGAAAACACCAGTATATTTGCAATTGTATTTTAATAGCACTTAAAATACTTTGTACTAATTAGTTCAGGGTTATTTTGATTATTTACTTTATGAGCCATCAAAATGTATTTTTAGATGCTGAAATTTGGATCCGTGTCGTACATTTTTATGTTTGTACACTTTATAGTTCAACTCAAATAGAACACAGTCTAACAGGTTATATGAATATATCCTTATAAGCTATAAAATTTAAGTGAAACTTTTCTTTAACCTTTATTTTTCAGCACTACATTACTTTCCAGAGTACCAGTGGCTGGTGGATTTCACAGTAGCTGCTACAGTTGTATATGTAGTAACGGAAATCTACTACAGTTTCATGAAGCCTACACAGGAAATGAATATCAGCGTAGTCTGGTGCCTCCTGGTTTTGTCTTTTGCAATGTATCCTTCAAAACATCATTAGCATTATAAATTTATTTCTCTTTTGCAATTAGTACCGTTGAACCTTATCTCTAGTTTGAAAAAGATTTGCCAATCATTGGAAATTTTTTCTTTGTTGAATTCTTTGTGTATTTTAGAATAGTTTAAATTTACTCTTTGACAGCTTCATACATACATACAGTACCTTGATCATTTGCAACACAAATTCTTTGTGTAACTTAAAATTTCAAAGTAGAGGGGGTAGTTTTAGGTGTAGTGAAAGGTACCACCTCACTCTTTTCCCTTTTTATCCAAGTGCAGTATCATGGAGGCAGCCAGCTACTTTCATCCTTTAGGGTGTGGGAATGGAGGGGAGGATCCTTCTAGATGCATGGTTAGTATTCGATACTGATACTGTTTCAGTGTTAAATATTAGTATTTTCCTCTTTTCCATTCCCCCAAATAGAGAGTCAGTTTTGCTACCTCATACCTGTGAAAATACTATTTGTAGTGAGACATTAAAATGTACTATTGCTTTCCTTGAATACTTTTTAATTTTTATTGTATTTAAATGAAATTTTCTCAGAACTATGGTACATCAGTACTTCAGTAAATCGTTTCCATGTTGTTCCCATGGAGCTATCCTTCAGGAGCCCTCATTTCTTTATAAACTTAAAAACAAATTATTTCCTACTGCAGTAGTTGGTTTATTTTGTTTGTTTGTGGGTGGGTATGGGTGTTCATGTGTTTGGGGGAGAGAGGTGCAGGCAGAGGACAACTTGTGGAATTTGGTTCTCTCCTTGTACCATGTAGGTCTAGGAAATTGAACTCAGGTTCTGAGGCTTGGAGGCCCTTTAGCTGCTCAGCCTTCTTGTCAATTCCTTCTTTTGTATAACTCTTACCCTGGGACTTTACTGTCTTCCTAAAAATTCCATGTTTTACTTTCTAGCGCCTTTGATCTGTTCTTCCTTGGTTTACTGTCCTTTTGGAAGAGTGTATTCTTCTATGGTATCCTAATAATGTGGTTTTGAAATTTTTTGTCTCAAGCTCTTGATTGATTGATTGAATTTGCTTAATAGGAAGTTCAATGAAAGAGTTTTAAGAATTTTGAAGTGCTGAGAAACTGGATGCCCTAATGATACTCATGTTGTGCCTCCACTCCCTGCCCTGTATGCAACTTCCTGGAGCTTTTGCTCTTTATTTTTGGTATTCCGAACTTCTGTTATTAAATTCTAGATTTTCTCTTTAGATCTAGAAACTCGTATCACTTACTCTACTGGGCAGTATTTTTGTACCTTAATGAAGATCCTGTCTTATTCTTGTGCTAAGACTGCCAGTCTGAAAACTTATGTTCATTAAGTTCTGGGAAGCTTTTTCATAATTATTAATGATTTTCTTTTAATTGTGAATATTTTGGGAATGCTTATTATTCAGCAAGTGGTATTCTAAGACAGCCTTCTGTATGGCATATGTATAGTCATTATGTTTTTATAGTAGGGGGGTTTGGGGAGATTTTAACTTTCTTAACCATTTTATGTTCTTTAGAGTTTCAACTACAGTTTAAGATATTCAAGAACTCTTATATTTCACCCTTTTGTTTTACGATTACATTATTTTGTGTTTACCTAAGATATTAGTGAGAGGGATTTCTTTTGGAATATTCCTTTCTTCACATTGGTCATACTTTAATCATATGTGGGAAGTTGATTCTTCTTAGGAAGTTTTTCCTTGATGTGCATACTGACCAGGAAAAAAAAAGCACACTTGGAAATGGCTACTCACAAGGTTTCTATGAATAAGCTTCATCTATTATTTCACTTAATTTAATGACAGGGATTCTACACAGTCTTTAGCAGTGACCTAGCCACTACTCCATTTAGGAGAAGATCCCAAACAACAGCAGCCCCGTGGGAATATTGTGTCCAACTGAATGTTTACACTAGAGTATAGAAAATACTAGAGAGTTTACAAGTAATTTTCTACTAACCTTGGCTCTCCATAAAGAGGTTAGGAATGGAGGAGGAAGGAGAATTGTGTGTACAATCAAGTATGTGAATTTTATTTAAACCTTTGAATGTGAGAAAATAAACTTGTTGCCTTTAAGCACGTTTAGGAGACTAGAATTAAATGCCAAATAATCTAGATTAACACCAAAGACGCATGTGCTTATAGTCCATCCTCTATCTTGGTTGTAACAAATCTGTTTTCATCTTTAACACTTGGTGAACTGAGTATAGAATAAGTGACTTCTGTCTGACATCTCATTTTCTTATTGTATGCTACTGCTTACTAATCAAACACATCTCCATTGACTACCCAGGACAGTAGCTCTACTGAATTCCAATCACATTATACATCAGTTGATTCAGAAATTCTCTGAAGTTGTTACTAATGAAATGGTCTTAGTTAAAGTGGGACTTATTTGACACGTGTAGCTTAATTAGTTTTGTATCCTTTCTTTAGTTATATTGACATACCTCATAGAACAGTGATAATTTCTATAGCTCTTGAAGGTCCTAAGAGCATGAGAATGTTGTTTTAAATGTGTAATATTAAACTTTGAATATTGGAACCTAGAAGTGTGCTGTCTCTTGTCATCAGCTCATTCTTAAACCCAAACTGATTCTTAGCTCTACTCTTCTTTTTCATTTGTAGTTCTGAATACCTTCTTTTACTCAGTCATTCGTTATATTTCAGTTCCAATTATGCCAAATTGCACAGTATGAGGAGGATAAATGAAGAAAGCCTTGAAGGAAAATGCATAGTTCTAGAAATTGTCTTTGCTTTGTGATGAGGTCTTAGAGTCACTGGAGAAATACCTATTGATTTTATGATTATGAAGCATAGTGTTTTCATTTATGAATAAATGGAAAGGAAAAAGTTAAAAATAGCCATTGAAAAAATGCCAAAGATCTTGTAATAGAAATAAAACTCCTAAAAGTTAAAGTACTTTACAATGTGCGTTAGGCTTGCTTTCTTAAGAAACTTTTGCCAGAATAAATTGTAGCACAGAATAATATTGAGTCAATTACATGAATTTCAGTGAGAAGAAAGTTATTCTACAAAGAATACTGAAGCTTCTCAGTAGTCCTATTGTATTTGGTTAAGAACTGAATCATTAGTTACATTTTACAGCACTGTTAGTGTTTTACAGTGTTGAAGGTTTAAGATACAAAATGTATTATATATGTTTTACATATATTTAAGTTTTTAATTTGCCATGACCATGAACATGCACATTTTTTAAATTTATTTTTATTTTATATGTATGTGTTATGCCTGCATATTTGTAAATGCACCCATGTCATGCAGTGCCCGTGAAGGTCAGAAGAGAGTGTCGGATCCCCTGGAACTTGAGTTACAGACAGTTGTCAGCCACTGTGTAGGTGCTGGGATTTGAACCCAGGTCTTCTGCAAGAAGAGCCAGTGCTCTTAACTGCTGAGCCATCACTCCAGCCCCCACACGAACATTTTCATTAGGAAAAGTTGCAAATAGTTTAAATGAAAGAAAATAAGTTGTAGGGTTTTCTGGTTTACTCAGTTTTATAGATATGTCAAGTAAAGGAGTATGAATTAGATACCTTATTTACTGAGAAATAGACAACTATAGCAACGCAGTGAAACTGTCACCATTTCTAAATTTGTTAAAGGTTATAGATTATTAGATTTCTCCCTTGTAGAAGTGTTCTGCTTCAAATGAATATAGAAATTGAAACTCTGAAGTATATTGCAGTGGATGTCAAGTCTAGTGAGAAAGAAGCAAAGAGTTAGTCATGGTTCTTATTTAAACTTGAAACATGTAATGTCCAAACTTGTGTCTTTATTGTGTGCATGTTTGTATGTGCATGTGAATACCTGCATACTATGGCATGCATGTGGAGGTCAGGGACAACTTGAGGAGAGTCTGTTCCCTCCAGTACCCATGTAGGTTCCTGGGGGTCATACTTGGGTTGTTAGGATTAGTGACAGGTCCCCTTTACTGGCCTCAAGCTTGTTCCTTTTATGAACTTTTACAGACCTTTTATGACATCAGAATGCTCAGATATCTGGTCACAAACCTAGAGTGAAATAGGGAATTTGAGTAATGGTACCTTATTTTTCTTTGTTAATTTATAAATGAGTTTGACTTTTTCCTTTTGGCTGGGAAGTGATATTTTTCTTCCCAAGGAAAAAGGTTTTAGGGTAGCCTTAGTTCTATAGTGTGCTTAGATTGAGCCTTACTGACTGTATGTATATTTTGTGGGGTGGAGTTTAAAATATTCATGATAATTTCTTTAACATCTGAGAGAGTTTTAGGTTCCTGTTCTAAGTAGTAAATAAACATGCTTATCTAAGAAAATATGAATTGGGGCTGGAGCGATGACTCAGTAGTTAAGAGCATAGCTGCTCTTGTAGAGGACCCTGGTTTGATTCCCAGCATTCCACATGGTGGCTAACAACTGTCCATAACTCCAGTTCCAGGGAAATCTGATGCTGTCTTCTGTCTTATGCAGGCATTACACAATATGGGTCTACTAACACACATGCAGACAATACACTCATACACATAAAATATAATAAATTTTTTCAAAAAGAAAATATAAATGAATTTTAAGGTATCCAGCTTTTTTTTTTCTAATGTTGAAATATATTCTCTTTAAAAGAATTTTATTTCATAGGTCCTAATGAATGCACTTATTGTTACCTTTCAGTATAGATCTGATTTGGGGTGGTTTCTAGGTCTTTTTGTAGTATAATATGCAAAATGTAATGTGTTTCAAGTATTTTGGTTGCCTTTTCCTATTAAAAATGGATGTGGGAGGCTTAACCAGTTGAGTAGAAAAAGCAGTAGGAATTTTTTGATAGAAGTCACAAAAATAAGTGTACATAGTTGAACAACTTTCAGTTTATGTGAAGATCACTTAATTTAATAGAAACATGATCTCTTTTTAAACATAGCCTCAAATTTGTGAATAATGTTAAGTGAATCCGTTGTTTATCCATTAAATATTATCCATCATTTTATGTATTGGCACCAAAATATTTCTTAGAATATAGTATCCCTTTTGTGCTGTTTTTGAAAGAAGTAACTACATTATTAGGTGTTGTTACACATGTCAGAAGAATTAAATATTCTATAATAATTAGTATATGTTCTCTATTTCTTCCCTTCTAAAAAAATATTGATAAAAACTCTCCGGTTGATTTCAGAGTGTTATAATGTAGAAGCACCATGTTTTCTTGGTGTGGGAATTGGCTCTTTAAAACACTATATTAACCAAAGTTGATGTACTACTAATACCTCCAGAATGCAGAGATAAGAAAAAGGCACCACTGTACCTGGGCTGTGGTTTGAACCCAGGGCCTTATGCCTGTTAAGAAAGTATTCTACTAACTGAACTATATTTTCACATCATCTGAAAGCCTTTTTTTTTCTTAATTTTCAAGTTCTGTTTCAAGTTACATATATAACTCAAAAGTAAATATATTTAAAACATTTCTGAGTAAATCTTTTCATGCCTTTATTTTTGTCTATTAGAATTTTTTAGTTGCATCTATAAAATATGGAAAGTTTCTAATTTCAAAAAATGTTAGTACTAAATTAGAGTAGGATGAATATTACCAGCTCTGTGGTAGAAAACTTTTATTCTACCCCAATCTCTTTTTAAAAAAATTTCAGAGTTTATAATAGAAAGTAAAAATAACATAGCACAAAAAGTAGGTATCCTTTTTGGAATTAGTAGTTTAAAAAATATTAAAAAGAAAGTGATTCTTTGTATCTGTAGTTTTCCATGTACAGTCTGAGTCTTCACTCTTAGTCACTTCTTGACATCCATTGGTTTGTTCCAGGACCCTTGTGGCTACCCAAATCTGCAATGTACAAGTCTTTATATGAAATGACACAGTACTTACATAAGCCTACACACTTTTTTCCCCCGTGTATACTTTAAATCAGGCCTCTTAATGTTTTCTATTTTACTTCCTTTCTGTTGTTTCTTCTGACTTAAAAGGCTTCCATATTTCTTGGGCCAGTGAGATGACTCAGCAGGTGAAAGCGCCTGTTCCTTGTATTAATTACTTTTCTTGCTGTGATAAAGAACAATGACCAAAAGCAACTTAGGAAAAGAGTTTCTTTTGACTTACATTTCTGGAGCAAGAGTCCATAGTGATGGAGAGTATGACAAGCAGGCAGGCATGGCAGAGAATCAGGAAGCTGTGAGGTCACATATTCAGTTGCAGACATAAAGCAAATAGATAACTGGAAGTGGGGTGAGGCTATGAACTCTCAAAGTCTGCCCACAGCAACATACTTTACTTCTTCCAGCAAGTTTGCACTTCTTAAACTTCACCCAAACTACACTATCAATTAGGGATCAAGTGTACAAGTAGCCTGTGAGTGGTAATTCCCATTCAAATGACCACACTCCTCAAGCCTGATGTACTGAATTCAGTCTGTGGAACCATGTAAAGGTGGAAGGAGTGAATGAGTTCTCTGTATTTCTAAATAAAATACAGATAAGTCTTAACAATTTATCTGTTACAGCAGGTGAGGATTTTCCTTCTTTTCCACACCCCCCACAATGAGTGTGGGGTTTTGTTTGTTTGTTGTTTTGTTGTAAGATAGAATAGGGTCTTAGGGTATGTCCCAGCAATCTTAGAACTCAGAATTCTGTCTCAGCCTTGCGCATGTACCATGATGGCCACCGCAGATTTCCCTTTCTTAGAATATGCCACATTCCCTCTAGTTCTTTTTTACATTGTTAGCACACTTTGTATAATTTTTGGTCAACTCTACAGTCACAGATTTTTATGTCTGCCGAAATACTCGTGTGTTAGCATTAAAAGGCACTGTGGTTTTATTTGCAAACTCTTCCTAAATTACTGCTTTTGTAAAATTTTCTTTACTTATTCTTTGTGCATCTTAGTAATTCCATTAGCTTTTTGATAGTGTTCTGCCAAGTCACTTACAGCTTGTATTACATTCTTTTTTTTTTTTTTCTTCAAGCTTTGATGGAATTGTTGCCTTTCAGGCCAGCTGCATAACTGTGGTCTTGGGACTTAGTTTTATTGTCATTGTAAGAATTCCCTCTGCCTTTCTCGTAATCTTTTAATTTCCCATTTTCAAAATTCATTGTTTTTTTCTTCTTTTTTTTTTGTTTTTGATTATTCAAATGGTTTGATGAAACTTTCAGCCAAAGCATGGAAGATAACTGGTTTGGGACTTTCTAGTTTTGAAGGTGTCTTAATTTTTTACTGTCATTTTTTGGATATACAGTTCTAGGTTTTTCCTACTTTGTAGTGTTTATGACAATTCCACTGTCTTCAACTTGCAAAGATACTATTAAGAATAGCATTCTCAATGTGTTGTGTATATGGCCTCTTTCGGCTTTATTTTCTGTCTCAGGAAACTGATAATTCTTCATTTTCTTTCTTCTGTGTGTTAGTGGTCATGTGCCTTGGTTGTGATCTTGTTTACTTCCTTGGCTTAGGCTTCTTGCAGGATCTTTTTAAAAAGAGTAAAGTTTTTATTAATTGAGAATTTTATACAGTGTACTTTGATCATATCTAATCCCCCTTCCCCATCTCCCAGATCCATTCCTCACCCTACCCCCAAACTTAATGTCCCCCTTTTCTGGTTTTTTAAACCCATCAAGTCCAATTTCTGTTCGCCAAATATTCTTGGTTGTGTGTCCATCCCCTGGAGCCTGGTCAACCTACAGAGTACCTCACACCCTTAAAACTGACTTACCCTATCCCACAGCTATGAGTTGCCAATAGCTCCTCAGCTAGGGATGCAGTTTCATGCCCACCTTCTGCCTCTGCTGAGATTTTGACTGGCCTAAGCTTGTGCAGTTCTTGTGCTTGCTTTTAAAATCACTCTGAGTTCATCTGTACTTGCTCTGTTGTGTCCAGAAAGTACTGTTTTGTTATGGTCGTCCACCACATCTGGCTCTTACAGTTTTACTACCCCCTCATTTCATTTAGGGCTGAGCACTCCTGAATCTCTTATTCATAGCACTTTGACCAGTTGTGGGTCTCTGTTAGTTGCCATCTACTGCAATAAGAAGCTTCTGTGATGAGAGTTAGGAGATACAAATTTCAGGTTTGTAGAATTTCTTCTATTGTGTGTGAGGTCTCTGAACACCCCCACCCCCAAGCCCCAATTCTGTTTCTCTTTTATAGAAAATTTTTAATCCCTGCCTTAGTACCTAAGAATTCCTTTCATATTTAAGAGCCAGTCACTTAACTTGAGGGGCAAAATTGGAAAGCTCTGTATGTAAGTGGGGCTTGGTTAGTTTCACTGAAGGATAATTCGGTAATTTGAAGCTCATTTTGTTCTAGATAGGCCATAGTGCCACTGCCTGTTCATCTCTCTTTTGGTGTGTTTTGTTTTAGCTACTCTTTAATCTCCTGCCTGCTGTTTACAAAACTGTGTTTCCAAGGTGAATACAGTACATCAAGGACAAGTAATGAGCAGTCTGCAGTGCAGTGTTGTTTCACTGTGATGTTCAGTAGGTTGGGGTAATGGTGTTTTTGAGTTAGAATATTTTCAAATTACTATGGATTTTTTTCAGGATGTACCTTTCGTTGAAGTTGAATATCTGCAGTGTTTTTGAATGTCACTTAATCATTCTGTTTTTCAGTATAAGTGACTTAATCTAAACTCTGGTATGCCCCAATGTCATTTACTTCAAAGACAAAATTCTAGTTTTAGAGTCACAGAAGAGTTAGGCATGGGAGGGCAGTGGGAGTGGACAGTTGGAGTCTTAACAGCTGTCTGTGAATAGAGCAAAAATGAACATGGATCTGCCAGTGTCTCTGTAGTAGGATATAAAGTTCATTGAATATATTCCTAGGAGTGGTGTTCATAATGGCATTCTATTTCTAATTTTCTAAGAAACCTCCAGACTGGTTGCCAAAATGGCTGTCCTAGTTTATAATCCCATCAACAGTATATAGGTGTTCTAGTTACTTTCTATTGCTGTGATAAAACACTGACCAAAAGCAACTTGAAGAAGGAAAGGGTTTACAGCTTACAATCCACCACTAAGGCAGGAACTGAAGCAGAGATCATGGAGGAACCCTGCTTTACCTGCTTGCTCAGCTAGTCTTCTACAGCCCAGTCCCACATGCACAGGAATGGCACCACCCACAGTGGGCTGGGACCTCCCATATCACTCAGCATTCAAGAAAATGCCCTACAGACGTATTCACAGGCCAATTTAATAGAGGAAATTCTCCTGTTCATGTTCCCTCTTCCCAGATGTGTCAAGTTGACAACTGGAGCTGATCAGCACAATTGGAATTTACTTGTCCCCTTTGGCACATCCACACCAGCATTTGTTGTCATTTGCATGCCTGTGGCCATTTTGACTAGGGTGGGATGGAATCTTTAAGTAGTTTTAATCGGTATTTCCCTGATAGCTAAGGCTCTTGAACACTTTTATGTCTTTCCTATCCATTTGTGTTTCTTCTTTTGAGAATTTTCTGTTCCATTTCATAGACCATATTTTAGTTGAGTTTTTTATTTTCTTAATATTTTTTCTAAATCTCTGTGTATTCTTGACACTACCCCTCTGTTGTAGAATAGCTGGCAAAGATTTTTCTCCTCTTCTGTGTGTTGTCTGTTGCTCACACTTTCCTTTGCTGTACAGCCTTTTAATTTCAAGAGATCCCATTTGTCAATTGTTATTCTTACTTCTTTCCTTTGCCTATAAGTTGAAGCATACACCCTATTTATGTCTAGTAGTTGCAGGATATCTTGTCTTACATTGAGGCCCTTGATCCATTTGGAGTTGAATTTTGGGCAGAGAGATAAGGATCCAATTTCATTATTCTGCATGTTGATATGCAGGTTTCCCAGCATCATTTGTTAAAGATGCCGTTTTTTTTTTTCCAGTTTGTATTGTTTTGGGATCTTTGTCAGAAATTAGGTAACTGTAGTTGTGTGGACTTAATCTTCAGTCTTCAGTTCTATTCCAGTAATCTATGTGTTTGCTTTTATGCCAGCCCCATTCTGTTTTTGTCAAGACTGTGTAGTATAATTTGAAATTGAGTATGGTGCTCTCTCCCACAGAATTCTTTTTGTTTAGGATTGCCTTTCCTTTGGGCCGCCATATAAGTTTTGGGATTGTCATTTCTGTATCTTTTAAGAATGGCATTGGAATTTTTATTGGGGTTACATTGAACCTGCAGATTGCTTTTGGTAAGATGGCCATTTTCACAAGATGAATTCCTCCAATCCATGAGCATGGGAGATCGTCTTCTGGTGCCTTTCTCAATTTCTTTTTTCAGCGTCTTAAAAGTTTTCATTGTAGAGTTCTTTCATTTCTGTGGTTAAGTTTGTTTTTATCAAAGACTTTTTCTGCATCTCTTAAGAAGATCATGTGGTTCATTAATTGATAGATTAATTAAAATGTTAAAATAATTTAGCTCTCACTTTTCTCTAAAGCTTGCTACCTTAGAAAAACATTCTGAGAATGCTGTTACTTCTGTCCATACAGTTGGTTTTGAAAAGATTTTATCTTTTACTACTAAATGCCACATGTAACTGGTAGGTACTGTATACAGTTTGTGGAGGCAGTATAATCAATTGGTAAGCATGCAAGCTCTGAATTAATAATGCCTAAGTTTAAATCTCAGCCACCTCTAATCTAGCTCTGTAACTCTCAGATCTTTGTTTTAAATGTGTTTTTGTTTTGTTTTATAAATGACTAATACTAAGGGACAGCTTGTTATTTCCACTGCTTAACAGAATATTTATGTAAATTTGCTTGTCTACATATATTTACCAACTGCCTTACTTTGTTTGATTTATACTTTCAAGGAGAACAATTTGTGTAAAAGAGATCTGAGTTCAAACTTTGGATTGTGTTTTGATTTGATCCCAATTAGAGAGAGAGAGAGAGAGAGAGAGAGAGAGAGAGAGAGAGAGAATGGGGCTCAGAGAGAGAGAGCGAGTCAGCAATGGGGCTCAGGTAACATGGTCTCTGGTCTGCTTTATCAGGTGAGCATGATGAAACTTTCGCTGGTTTGGAATACTCAGGTGGAACTTGTTTTCTCTAGACATTGCTGTCTTTGTTTAAGCCTAATACAGAGTGATAGTCCTATAGTTTTTATGTAACAGGTCACCAGTGGTTATTAGTAATTTTCACATTTTAAATTGCAAAATGAATCCTGTGATGTTGTGTTAGGTTCTTAATTATAAATGTAGATAATAAATATAAATGTTTGATAAATATGCCCAGGGAGGATAGTTGTCTAAGATAACCTCTTACCCTTTCTTTTCATACCAGTATTGGAATGAACCTATTGACATAAAATTTCTGTAATTATCCCCTATTAAATTTGAGTCCTACACAAAAGAAATGCATTCCTTAATTGTAGTTTAATTGTGAAACAGTTTTCCTTAATTTAAAAATATCATAAACTTGGATTTGCCCTTTGTTTCTGTTCTGTTTCCTTAAAGACTATTAAGATTGTCATTCGAGGCAAGGCATGGTGGCACTCACCTTTAATCTCAGTACTTGTGAGGCAGAGGCAGGTGAATTTCTGTGAGATGGAGACCAGCCTGGTCTATGTAGAGAGTTCCAGGCCAACTGAAGCTCCAAGGAGATACTGTCTCAATAAAACAACAGCAACAAAAAGACTTTCATAAATTTTTTACTTCCAGAGGACATCTTACAGATAAGCAGGTAGAATAGAAATAAATAGTGTTGGAGTCTTTTGGAGTTTGTATCATATAAAGATAGTGGTATAGGGCTCCCACAAAGTTATTTGTGGTTTTTCCTGAACTTTTCCTTCTGCAGCAAAGTTCTATTTTCATTAACTACACACTATTTTAAAGTAGAAGATGGTGGTGAAAGATCAGTTTGTGTCACCTTTGGGTTTTTTTTCTTCGTCAAAGCAATGGCAGTTTTGATTGTAACAGAGAATTATCTGGAATTTGGACTTGAAACAGGTAATAGTTTTAAACAGCTTCAAAAACCAGTTGTGGTTTGTGTAGTGTAATTTTTACTACAGTATTTAAGTAGTTTTTGCATGTGATGTTTACAGTTAGAGTTGAGGTTTATTATTGTTCTAATTAATTTTTATTAATCTTTTTTGAGGGGTGGATCTTTTTGAGACAGGGTCTCCCTCTAGCCCCAGCTGGCCTAGAACTCTCTCTGTAGACAAGGTTGTCCTCAAACTCACAGAGATCTGCCTGCCTCTGCCTCCCAAGTGCTGGGACTAAAGGTGTGTGGCACCACGCCCAGGATTAATCTTTATTAATCTTAAGTGAGATATTCATTTTGTTTTGTTTTGTTTTTTTAATTTTTTTTATTACTTTTATTCTAAGTGTATGCATGTATTGCCTGCCTGTAGGTAAGTGCACCTGTGTCCTGTAGTGCCCACGGAGGACAGAAGAGGCTGTTGGATCCCCTGGAACTGGAGTTATGGACAGTTGTTAGCTGCCATGTGGGTGCTGGGCTCGAACCCGGGTCTTCTGCAAGAACAGCCAGTGTTCTTAACTGCTGAGCCATCTCTCCAGCCCCATCATTTGTCTTTTTTTTAGCTAAGTTTTTAATTAAACTTTTCCACAAAATACTGCCACCTCATTTTTTTTCCTTGGAGTTAAATCAGTTTCTGTAATGCTAAAGTGTACTAACATAAAGAATTAAGGCAAATTTTATGCACACTCATGGAATGTACAAATACCAAAGGGATGTTTTCAAAAACTGTTCTTGTTAATAACCAAATTTTATTGCATTAGAGCATACTAATTAACATATTAAAGAACAAAGCTAGTCACTAAAATTTAAGATGATTTGTTTCCTATCTTTTTTTTTTTTTTTTCAAAGAAAGATTCTGTGTTTTACCTGCATGGTAAGAGTAATGTCTTCTTTTCTACAGGGTTTACAAATTTTTCGGACAGTGCGATGCAGTTTCTTGAAAAGCAAGGTTTAGAATCGCAGTAAGTTTTTGAAACGTTAAGCCTTATTTAAAATTTTTAAATTTCCATTCTTTTTTATTATTTTACTTATTTTATTTTATGTGTATGTGTTTATTGCCTGCATGTGTGTAAATGCACTGATGTCATACAATGCCTGTGGACATCAGAAGAGGGCATCGGATCCCTTGGAACTGGAGTTACAGGCCATTGTTAGCTGCTGGGAATCGAACCTAGGTCTTCTTGCAAGAAAAACTAGTGCTCTTAACCGTGGAGCCATCTCTCCAACCCCCATAAATTTCTCTTCTTAAGTAGACAGTTTTACTATGAATGATTAGTTGTTTTTAATCAGTAGCATTCCTCCTGGCTAGACTATCACTTCTACTTTTCCTCCCATTCTCCCTTTTTACACTGTTGGGGTCAAACCTAGGGTCTCATGAGTGTTAACAGACAAGTGCTTTACCTTAAGCTAATTCCCAACCCTGGAATGCTAGCTACTTCTAGAAACAGCTAAACTCAGATTTTTTATTTTTTTACAGCTGTTCAAAATTAGAATCTTTCATCAGATTCACAGCTAAATTTGTACTTATTTTAGTCATGTCAATTCTATGTTGAATATGTAGCTCCGATTATTGAGTGTAACTTAAAGAGATACTTGGTTTAGTTTACAGCTCACCAAAATCTGTTACAGATAATTGAATAAGATCAATATTTTTGTGGATACTTAATTATTTCACTGATATTTTTATGATCTGTAAAATAATTGATTAGAAGAAAGGAGGGCCTTAGAAGGTTAACTAAAAACTTACCAGCTTTTTTTAAAACTTTATTTTTAGGGGTCCTGTTTCAAAACTTACTTTCAAATTTTTCCTGGCTATTTTCTGTTCACTCATTGGGGCTTTTTTGACATTTCCTGGATTACGGCTGGCTCAAATGCATCTGGATGCCCTGAATTTGACAACAGAAAAAATTACACAGTAAGCGGAAAATGTACATAAGCACATGCAGATAAATATATGTTTTCCATCTTAATTAAGGTATATTATTGTGACAAAATAATAAATTATTGTATTGAAAATGAATAACTATTTGATGTCCACTTCCTCTCAGCTATAAGCAGTTTAATAACTACTTGGTACCACTTCCTCTCAACTATAAGCAGTTTCTCTTAAAATTTCTCTTCTAAATTTTAAGCCTGTGATAAAAATACACCATTAATTACCAAATTTGTTTCTGCCTATTAAAATCAAAATACTAAGGTGTTAATTCAGAGATTTATATTTCAATATCCATATTTGAACTGAGGCTCTATGGAAACTTTCTTTGTAAATTGTATTTTTAAATATTTAAATGTGCATGATTATTCAAATATGTTAACTTTTAGTGAAAATATTTTATTCATAAATTTTCAAATTAAATGTTTGTATTTGTAAGAAATACTTGTTTTCCTTAAGTAGTTCTTCTGCCTGTTAGACTTTAAAAATAATTCATTATTTTATTTTGAGATTGCAAATACTGTACAATGTCCTATAACAAAGGTTACTTTTAACCATTAAATTCTATTTTAATTCTTAAATGGAGCAGTCATATTAAATCTTCATCTATGGTTTAGAGCCCTTTGCTATTTTCTTTGTAGTTACTGCATATTTTTATTTCATTTTATTTATTTATTCATATGTGTAGATACCTTGGCAGAAAGGTGGGCTTGTATGTATACCACTTTAGTTCACATCCAGGTTCTAGTTCTTGTCTTACCTACAGTGCAAGTACAACTTGATAATACTCCATTTTGATGCACATATTTGTAGGCATTAAGTTTCTCTACATGATATTTCCTAATACTACTGTTCTTTTAAACCCTGTATTTATTGATGCTGAGTCTCCTGTCTTTTCACAATCTTCTCTCTTACCTATATTCTTTTAATTTAATTTTCACTTTTTTTTCTCCTTGCTTCCATTTTTCTGCATGTTTTATATGTGGGTTTACTTATTCTTACCTTCCATTACACATTCTCTCTTTCTTTCCCTTTTACTCAGCATGTTCTTGACTATGTCCTGCCGTTCTCCCACTACCCATCTCCTTAATGATTTCCTTAAAGACAAAATCTAGTTCTCCCCTCCTCTCTACACACACACTCCAGTCCACTAACCCCAGTGTTATGATTTAAATAAGCTGAAAGGATGTGTGGAGGGGAGCCCTTCACAAGCCACTGAAACCACTGTGGGCTGCTCCTTGATACTAGAGTGTTCCCTAGCAACACTGCATACCTAATACTGCTCTTTCTTCCCACACTCGGTGGTTTACCAAGGCTGTGGAATGAAAGAATCACTTTATAAAAACATAAAGCATTTAGTGACGGTTGGAGAAAGAAGAGGCATATCTTAGTGTCTGTCTTCAGTAAAATGTGACTTCCTTTTAAGTGTTTTCCTTTAGGGATTTGAGGTTTTCTTTTCTTTTCAGTTTATTACAGTCCCTTGTAGTATAGCACTCTGCCCTGGTATAAGTGGGCACGCTAGTTCTGTCTGTCATGAGCAACTTGAGTGGCACAAAGAGTGGTGTAGTCTTTACCTTGTGACTGAGCACTGTTACTTGTTTAGTGCTAGGGCTTGTAACCACCTTTCCTTGTCAGGTACTGATTTTTCTAAACTAAAATTTTTTTATCAGCCGTCTCTTTCCATAGGATACAGACTTAGATACCAAATAACAATGAAGTTATGGCTCAGTCCTTAAACCCTTCGTAGCATAAAGTATATAGCAAGAGTAAAGGCTGGGTGTGGTAGCTGATGTTTGTAATCCTAGCCCTTGTGAGGCTGAGGCTGTATGATGAGGTAAAGGCCAGGCTAGGCTGCATAGCAAGATCTGTTCCACAAAACTGAAAAATAGAAACAAAGGTAAATTGTCTTCATTTGTATAGGGTAAAGAAGTTAATTTTAGCAGTGTTTGTAGTACAAAAAGAAATAAAAATTTTGAATCATTTGTGATTTTAAAAAATAATTTAAAATTTATGCATGGTCATTACATATTGAAAGGTCCCTGAATTTTATTTTTATTTATTTTATTTTACAAGTTACTGCAGTAAGTTTTGTTTACCATTTGTCTTCTAGTATCACGGACTCAGCTAATCACTGTCTTTTTTTTTTTTGTAAATAATGAGCAAGTGCTTTGTTTCAACTGCCCTGAAAAGCATCTGATCACTTTTTTTATTTACCGTTGGATTCACTTCACTGACTGTATAAAATTAGGGAATCATTAAAGTACCTGTTGATTGAATCATGCATTTAGTAAGGAATTGCCAAATCCATCCAAGAGTCAAAGTGAATAAATACCAGCTTTAGTTGTAGATCTGACTCTATGAAATTGCCATAAGCAAGGCATTTAACTTTCTGGCTCTAAATGTTCGCATCTGAAAAACAATGATCATAATCTCATTTCTCAAGACCTCAAATCAGTGCTAAATGATGAAAAATATAATGCCTGAGTTACAGTTTATTGGTGTATTTTGTTTCTGGATTTTTATGTTTGTTTCTTACATATTTTTAGAACATTACTTCATATCAATTTCTTGGCACCCTTATTTATGGTTCTGCTCTGGGTAAAGCCAATTACCAAAGACTACATCATGAACCCACCGTTGGGTAAAGAAAGTATCCCTCTGTAAGTATGAGTTTTGAGTTTTGAAGGTTAATTTTGTTTTATTATAAATCAAAGCTGCTTGTTTAAAACACTCAAGTATTTAACTTTCTAATGATAAAGTACTGCATTTTTTAATATTAATGGGAATGCTAAAAGAAAACTTCTAGCTTCAACTTTATCAAGTTGAAGCAGCAGAGCATTTAACATTTTTTGATCATTTTAAATGAATGGTAATGTTTATTACTCTACACTAATACTACTTTGTATACATCTAAGGATTTCCTCTTAATGTCCAGTTGTCATCTGACATTTGTCTTGTCATTGTTCCTATTCAGATACTTTGTATAGTGCTTTTGTCATTGTTGTAGTGTGAACCACATGGAGGAAAAGCAGTACAAACAAACATGGGTATTCATTTGTTTTATGCATGGGAGTTTCTCCACTCTCATATTTTGCTTCATGCTTGTTTTGTAAATAAAATATTTTTCAAGTAAATTAGAGGCATATTTTTATGTCTAAGTACTGCAATTTTTATCTCTAAAAATGAGAACCTTGTTCTACATCATACCTGGGAAAATTAAAAGTAATGTCTTAGCATTATTAATACTAGTTCTCTGGCTAAACTATATTTTAACAGAAGATCTCAAAGAAATACAGAAACAGTTTATTGAAAGGCATTGATAATTACTTGATATGTTAGATATATATTTGTGGAACCACGTCATAGTAATGGAATGTTTTAGACAGAGCTGGTTCAAACTCAAGCTTTGCTCCTTGCCAAAACTGTCAGTTGGGACAGATCATTTAACAACAGTAAGGCTCTCTTTCCCCATCTGGAAAATGAAGATACTAGTGTCTACCTCACAAGGTTACCATTGGAGCTAAATGAGAGAACCAGCTGGAAGTGCTTAATGAATGTTCATTTCACTCCTTTGTCTCATGAGATTAAAACAGAAAAACTTCACTGCTCATTGACTCCACATTGTGTCTTTTATTTTATGTACTTCTTTTAGATTCTCTGTAAGTTTGTTTGTCTTGGAGTATAGAAGCAGTTGGCTATAACAGTTCTTTTCTTTGCTTTGCTTTTTTTTTAAACTTTGGTTAAATTAGGGAAGCATTCACTGAAGAGGTAATAATTTTTCCCACATGTAACTAAACTTTAATAGTAACTTTAACTTGGCATATTTCAAGTCAGATTGGGAATAAAGAACCAATGTTTTTCATGCTCCAGTTATTGCTAGGTATAGATGGTACTTGGTATTTTCTATTCATTTGTATAGTCATTCTCTTTTTATGGTTACTGTTCTTATTTTATAGATGAAATGGCAGGCTAGGAAGTCAGATATTTTGGCTAAGAGTTATTCTCCTATTTTGGACATTATAAAACATGTTTCTGTTTCTCCCTCCACCCCGAAAAGGGGAAAAAAATGGTAGCTGTACCAGAATTCATTTTCCACTTTGTTTATATACAACCTGGGCTCTTCTTCCCGATAGCTTTTTCTTCCGTTGTCCCTTCTTTGCTTCTGAACTATTTTGTGACTAGTCAAATAAGATTATAATTTTAAGTCTGCTCCATTCCATTCTTCAGTAATTGTGAATTAGCAATTTTAATTTAAAATTTCTACTTACAATCCAAAGTCTATGTGGTAGATTATGAAAGAATGACTGTCCATCAGTCAAAGAGTGGGGCTAGAGTGAAGTAAAAAGCAAATAATAGGTTTTTCTGTCCCCCAAATAAATTATTCTCTGTAAATGTTTGTAGTCAGAAACAAAATGATTATGATGCTATTCAGTTTGGAAATGTGCTTAATTCATCCATGGATTCCAGTACAGTAATGAGAAAATGAACTATGGCTAAAAACATTCTTACATGCTTATAACATTGAAAGTAAACCAAACAGTGACATATGGACCACTGCACACTCAGAATTTGGTGAGAGTTACTTTCTGTTCTCTCTTTTTTATCATTTACTTTTAAGACAGTGTCTCATTGTATAGCCCTCACTATGTAGACCTAGACCAGGCTTTTCTTCAGCTCACAGAGATAGTCCTGTCTTCTGAGTGCTGGGATTAAAGGTGTGTGCCACCACACTCATCTTTCTTTTTTATATTTTTTAAAAATACTTATTAATTTTATTTTATGTATATGAGCATATTGCCTGCATGTATGTAGGCAGTGTATGACCTGTGTCATGTAATGCTTGCAGAGGTCAGAAGAGAGTGTCGGGTTCCCCTCGAACTGGAGGTATGAACAGTTGTAAACTGCCCTGTGTATTCTGGATTCAAATCTGGGTCCTCTGCAAGAGCATCCAGTGCTCTTATACTGAAGCTCAGGCTTCCCTGAGACTCCTGTGTCCCCTAGGCTAGCCTCAAACTCAAGATGATCCTCCTTCTTTGTATCATGGCTGGGATTATTAGTGTGAGCCCCCAGGCTTGGCTGCTTCTGCCTGTTCCTTAACTACTCCAGCTCAGGTTCCTTCTGGAGATACCCCATCTGATCAAATTATCAGACTTTTGTGTTCTCCTAGTATGAATTAGAAGCTATTTCTGTTTCAGCAAACCCTGAACCTAAGAGACAAGTTAGGCCTTTTCTGCTTTGTTCTAGTGGCTTCACATTTGTTTCTCTAGCCTGTGAAGTAGCCATTATTACACTGTGCTCCCAGTCAGTTATTTTTTTTTTCCTTCATATTTATTATTTTTATTTTATATGTATGAGTGTTAAGTGCACCCATGTCATGCAGTGTCCATGGAAGTCAGAAGAGGGCATCAGATCGCCTGGAACTGGAGTTATGGATGATTGTTAGCTGCCATGTGGGTGCTGGGATTCAAACCCAGGTCCTCTGCAAGAGCAGCCAGCACTCTTAATGGCTGAGCTATCTCCCCAGCACCATACTGCCAGTCAGCCCTTGTTACATACTCCAAGGATTAGTTTTCTGGACAGGTCTCCTGGAAAGCTTCAGTGCTGCAGATGGCCTTGCATATTATGCATATTACTTTACATGACTGACTCATTTATCTCACTTTATTATATGGAAAATTATTGTTAAAATACTGTTTTTATCTTCTCCAGCTAAGAGTGCTTTCATTGTAGTTTACATACATGTGCATGTATAACCTTGTAAAAGGAAACAAAAGACTACATTATCAAGCCTTTGTCCCATCTTCATTTTTGACCTCCATTTCATAAAATTTAAAACATGATCGATGATACTTTCATGTCTTCCCTGCCTTTTCTCTTTATTTGCCTATTCAATAGCATAATGTTCCTAAGCAGTTTGTTCCTTCTGTTGGTCTTTAGTTCCTTCTCTAGGTGCTTGCTGTTGGACAAAGGAACTAGGTGATAATGAGACTTATTTAGAGGAAAAGTATTGTGAGGGTATTTTTTAGAAAAATCTTTTCAGGCTGGGGAGATGGCTCACCTGATATAGTGATTGTTGTACAATCACTGAAATCAGGTCTCCAAAAGCTATATTAAAATCTGGGCATGGCAGCATGTACCCTTATGGCATCTTTTCAGAAATCAGACTATTAGGGCAATCTTAAAATATTTTAGTATGAAAATAGATTTTCTGATGTCCTTTTAAGGTCTAAGGTGTTTTGTTATTGATGTTGCTTTTTAAGGAATGTGGTTTTTGAAGGACTACCTGTAAGTAATTGGAAGGCTGTTAACTAAACCAGGCTTGGTATCTGGTCTATACTTTAGCACATATCAGAAATTTAACATTACTTAAAATGTATAGTCTGATTTGCCAGGTAGTAGCTAAAACTAAGAAGAGACTTCCTGAAACTCTTAAGATTATAATGGTAGAATAATAAATGTATGTAAAGGAAACACAAAGGGGAAAAGTGTGTGTGTATGCAAGTATGTGCAGGTGCACACACGTGTGCATGCATGTGGAGGCCCAAAGTCAGCGTTGGCTATCTCTCCTTGATCATACACACGTCCTTTATTTTCTTTAGGTGGAGTCTGTCACTGAAATTCATTGATTTGGCTAGACTGGGTGGCCAGTGAGCTTCAAGGATCTGCTCATCTCTGCTTTCTACCCCCACAGACTGGAGTTATAGACATATACTAGAATCTTTAATGTTGAGGCATTGCTTAAAAATGAGCCAGCTTAGCACATAGCAGTAATATATGAGAAATATTCCCCCAGTGGTCATAATTAGAAATACAGTAGTGTGAAATGCCCCCAACCAAATCAGTATATCAACAGGCAAAACTATAGCCAATTATAGGTGAGCCATTGACTTGATTAGTAGTTCTACATGTGATTATCTTTGATCCCTTAGCGACCTCTCATTTCTAAGGCACCCAGCCTCATTGCCTATGTAACAGCTTTTCTTTCTTTCCATAGATGTGGGTAAGTAGAAAAAGGACCCCAAGAATTACTCTGTATTTTTCTTTTAGATATTTGTTACTTTATCGTGCATTTGTATGCTTAATTCTTTTAAGCAGGTAAAACTGTTAGGCTGTCTACAGAGTGGGATTCTTTTGTGTCTGATCTCCAACTCTTAAGTGTAGATTTCCTGTCTTCTGCATGGTGAACAATAACGTAACTACTCTGCTAATGTATTGTGGTCTCTGAGAGTGTCATATCAACTTTTGATCTATAGAATGACAGAAGCTACATTTGATACTCTGCGACTCTGGTTAATAATCCTGCTATGTGTTTTGCGGTTGGCCTTGATGCGTAGTCACCTGCAAGCATATTTAAACTTGGCACAGAAATGTGTGGATCAGATGAAGAAAGAAGCGGGCCGGATAAGTACAGTTGAGCTACAGAAAATGGTAAGTTTTAAAACATAGTCAAAATGAAAAAATATGGCAAAAAACATTTTGTGAGATAGTTTGGTTTCCTTTAATTGAAATATGCCATTCCGTAGTAATGCAAAAAGTAGAAGCCTTTTAAGCTACCAGAGATGTTTATCTGATTTTAATACTAAGAAAGGGTCTTAGAGCTGGGCGTGGTGATACAACACCTTTAATCCCAGCATATGGGAGGCAGAGCCAGGCAGATCTCTGTGAATTGTAGGCTAGCCAGGGCTACATAGGAAGATTCTGTCTCAAAGAACAAAACAAGCCAGGCATGGTGGCACATGCCTTTAATCCCAGTACTCTGGAGGCAGAGGGAGGCAGATCCTTGTGAGTTCAAGGCCAGTCTGGTCTACATAGTGAGTTCAGGTTAGCTGGGACTACAGGGAGACCCTGTCTCAAAAAGACAAAAAAACAAAAATAAAAAAAGAACCAAAGAAAAACAAAAACAAAAGCCTCAGTTGTCATCTTAAGTGTTTTAAGTGTCATCCAGTTGGGTGCTACAAAGCTGTGGTGTGCCCACTGCTGTTAAGTGGGAACCTCTCTAAATATTGGAAAGGCATTACAACATGTCTAGACCTCATAACTAGAAAGGTAGGAATTCAGTGACTCAGTTTATTCCTTTTGAAATTACTCCATGTCATCATGAAAGGACTTAATGGAGATTTTAAAGGATACTAGTAATCCATCACCATTATAGTGGACAAATAGTATGATTTTTTTATTTTTTATTTTTTTTAGATTTAGCATATGGACCCCTTTTTTTTTAATTCTTTATTATACTCAGAAGTCAGAGGCATCAATCAGGTTGACAAAGCTTTTTGTTTTATATTGTGTATATTTTCATTCTATTCATAAGTTGATCACAAATATGCTCTTGTAGAATGAAAATGTAAAAGTTTTATTTAATGAGGGGGTTAAGTTCATATATACCTGCCTGCCATTGTTACTTACTTTGATGCTAAAACTTGGCTGTCTATAGAAATTTTAATATTTCATTTTATCTTTGAACTAGTTCAAAGAATTTTTTTGTAATAGTTTCAAATTTTAAAAGCTTCTCTTTAGGTTGAATCTTTTTGGAGATAGGGCACGTGTATAGTGAAATGTAAGCTTAATATTTAGCTTTCTTCTCACGAAAGGATTATTTATCTCTTAAGCATTTCAGTTTGGTAATTATATAAAAGTTCAGTCACTTATAACATGTCAGCTGTATTAGATACTTAAGAATGTTGTTGATTGCAGGTGGCTCGAGTCTTTTATTACCTTTGTGTCATTGCCCTGCAATATGTGGCACCTCTGATAATGCTGCTTCACACAACTCTGCTTTTGAAAACACTAGGTAGGCACAACATGGAAACTGGGAAATGTCTTTTGCTTTCTACCTATAGTTAATAATACTTTCTGTTATTTGTATGGAAATAGGCCTCATAAAATTGTTGTTGTCTTCTAATAGTTGTAGGAGGAAGCATGAGAACATTTTAGCTGTAGAAGTTGTTCATCCTTTTGACTTTGAAAGCCTAGGTTCATAGGGTTTTATTATTTTATGCTTATAAGAGTTGTTCAGGGGCTGGAGAAATGGCTCAGTGGTTAAGAACACTGGCTGTTCTTGCAGAAGACCTGGGTTCGAATCCCAGGGTTTGAATCCCAGGACCCACATGGCAGCTAACAACTGTCCGTAACTCCAGTTCCAGGGGATCCAACCGCTTCTTCTGTCCTCCGCGGGCATTGCACAACATGGGTACACTTATCTACATGTAGGCAATACGTGCATACACGTAAAAAAATAAAAATAATGAATAAAAATATTTTTTTAAAAAAAGAATTGTTCATTAAAGGTTAATTCCCAGATTTATCAAGTAATATGGGTAAGCACTGTTGATCAGTTGTTTCTGTGTTATAAGAGAGGGTATTTTAGCGATTTCTTGATTACTAACATTTTAATTATTGCAAGATATTTATAAACCTTGATAAATGACAAAATTTTCTAGTGAGTTTGATTAGATAGCTTCTGTTGAAAAGACAAAGAATATTCAGTGAAACTAGAAAGTTCTGCTAGAAGTCATTTCTAAGCTACCAAATCCTTCCCTGTGCGGTATTCAAGAACTATCCATTGTTACCTTTATTATTTCCTCTTTCCTTAGATTTAGGCAGCCTGCTGCCATTGTGGGGGTTTTAGAAACCCCAAGAAACTAAAAGTATTATCTGAGTAGGCTTAGTTGATAGAGCTGATGATAGATATAAATGTCCTTTAGGAAT
Source organism: Nannospalax galili (assembly GCF_000622305.1). Lineage (NCBI taxonomy): Eukaryota > Metazoa > Chordata > Mammalia > Rodentia > Spalacidae > Nannospalax > Nannospalax galili. Next base: position 3,746,725 of record NW_008343216.1, on the reverse strand, counting down.
CCATGGACCATAAAGGGGATAGGTAGCTCAGTTATAAATTATGTGACTCATATCCTATGCAGGTTAGGAAAGTATATAATGAAAGAGTTCAAAAAGCTATTAATAGCGTCTCAACATTGAAATCGTGGATAGTTTCTAAGAAAGAAATTTGTTCTGATATTGTAGAGATAGAAAAGATTTCTAAGAAGTTATTGAATCTGTCCCTGTCACTCCAGTAAAAGTAGTTGATTCATATCTTATGCAAGGAAAAAAATTATTAAATTTCCTGATTTTACTATAATTAATTAAAAATCTACCAGATTTTTTACTTTTTATATACCTTTACTGATGAGAGTAGATTTTATACTTTGGTTATATTATTGTATTCTTAAATTGTAAAACTTTTATTTTCAATATAAAATGATTTATTATACCACTGAACTTTGTATTTTTAATTTCAAATATGGGTTACTAATTTAAAGCTTCTGGATTTTTGCAAGAATCTTTTGAATCATTTGCACTTCAAATTTTGTGTCTTGAATCTTCTAGGTAATCATTCCTGGGGGATTTATCCCGAAACTATCTCTACCTTGCCAGTGGACAACAGTCTACCCTCCAACTCTCTTTACTCTGATTTACCACCCACTGATGGGAAAATGAAGGTAACTGTTACACAGATAACAGTGGCACTGAACAGCTTAAAAAACATTTTTACTCCTCTCCTGTTTCGAGGACTTTTGTCATTTTTGACATGGTGGATTGCTGCTTGCCTATTTTCTACAAGCCTTTTTGGGCTTTTTTATCACCAATATCTGACGGTGGCATGAATTTCATTCACAGAAGGATATCCGTGTCACACTTTAAATTCAAATATTTCTGCCCTTGAAGGGCTGACAAAAGAAGAAAGTAAATGCAAAGGTGAAAAAGAAAACATTGGAGTATCTTGTTTTAAAGGCTTCCTCTGTATTCTCAGGGTGAATTAATGTGATAATATTTAAAATCACATGGTAAATTGTTACACTATTTTAACTCATTGTATTAACTAATATGACAGGGCTATCTGCAGGGTAATACTTCTGATTACCTTGGTTTACAGTAGAAAGCTCTAGCAGTCTTCAGACTTCTATGACTCCACTTATTGATGCTCTTTGTGGTGTTCAGTTTCTGTTAATAGTCACGGTGGCAACCTGTAGATCAGTCTTCAGACTGAACCATGCTTTAGTGAGGGAAGAGAGCTGAAGTCACTTCTGTTGTTAATGTATTAGTCTTGAAAAAACAAAACCAAAATCCAACAGAAAGGAAGTGATAGCTACTGTATATTACAGTAAGAAAGCTGCATAGGCATTTTAAATTGAATGGAGATGTAAACACCTGGTCTCTGTATGTTCTGCTACTGGAGAGTAGCAAGAGTATTATTTTAAAATGTAGTCTACCCAACTTGAAAGCTCTTTTAAGATGATTGACCGTATGAACATTTGCAGTCTTCACTGTTACTTTGGAGCCTGCCATATTTTATTTTATTCTGTGTTCCTAAATAGTTAGTTTAATCTAAAAATATTTATCAATACTGATCAAATATTTCAAAATTACTTTGTAATCCTGCTGACTACTTATGTATTGT
>NW_008343216.1:3739094-3745014 GCF_000622305.1 Nannospalax galili | reverse complement strand
ATAATATATTGAGGTTATAAAAGATGAAAATATTGAATCCTTATAATATTTTAAGTTGCTGAATGTATGTTTAAAAACTGATTTGAATGAGCTGTATTGTATCTAGAAATTTTATTTCTGTTTGGAATGAGATTAAAATACATTTTTGAAGTTCAGCACAGTGTGTAATTTGTTGGTTGTGCTTATGTGACAGGACTTTCAGTGTTAGGAATGATTAGGTGATTTTCTCCCGTTAAATTTCTTTTTCAAACATTTTCAAAAATCATTCTCTTTCTCTGACTAAGCTTACATGTATCAAACATTAAATTGTTAAATAGCGTTTATTTCAAATTTCTTATGTCTAGAATTTAAAATACTACAATTTTATTTTGTTGGCCAGAAGTTGAAATAATCTGGACTTTAAAAAAAAAATAAAGTAAAATCCAAAATGAAAAGTTCAGCTTATCAAGGGAATCACTGTAAGAAGTAAATCAGGGGGGCTGGAGAGATGGCTCAGCGTTTTAGAACACTGGTTGTTCTTTCAGAAGATCCATGTTCGAATCCCAGGACCCACCTGGTAGCTAACAACTGTCCGTAACTTCAGTTCCAAGGGACCCGATGACCTCTTCTGTTCCCCTCCGGCATTGCATAACATGGGCACGCTTGCCTACATGCAGGCAACATACTCATACACATAAAAATAATAAAATATTAAAAATAAATAAATCAGGTTTTTCTTTAAATGAGTAAATGTCCTTCAATGTAACTTATGGGAGACGGTTGCCACTATTGAAAGCCAGTGTGAAACTCAACTTGGAGTTACTTTCATAGCTTAAGGTTTACATTCATTTGAATAATCTCAACCACATTCTTATATTTTGGTGTAGCTCTAAATATTTTGTGAATAGTTGATATTTTAAGATAACTGCTTTTTACCTGTATAAAACTGATTGAAATGAATTGAATATAGCTAATGAAACCTCATGTAGTTCTAAAAGAAACATTTTGAATATATCTTCCAGCATCCTGAAATATGTACAAGATTATACCAGGGTTTGACTTTCATGTTACATGTGTTAAGTTCAGAGATGTTAAGCTTGAAAAGAATTTCACCTGGTATTTATAATTGTTCTTATGGAGGATGAACAATTTAAAAGATACTGTTTGGGTTTTACAAGTTAGACAGTGGCATAACATTAAATGAAAGGCATACATACACTTCACTGTGTGGAATAACATGTATTTCTAACATTCTGTTGATTGATACTCTCTCTGAGTATACTGTGATCTTGAGCAAACTCCACATTGTTTAATGTATTTGTTTTAGTCTTATTTGAACTGATTTATTTACCCATCTTATCTTTTTTACCAGAAATTATGTCCTTTAATTGACAAATGTTTGTACTTTATTTAAATCAAATAATAGTTTAGTAACCCCTCCAATTATACCTGTAGAGTCTTTTGGAATGTGAAGCATATTCTAATCATCAGAATATGCTTTAGATGACAACTATTTTATTACATATCTTTGACACATTAATTAGGAATTCTTTTAGCACTGCTTTGTATGATTTGTAGAATTTTATTTGTTATTTTTTTGACACTCTTTCCCAACCTATTGCACTATAAAAAATGACAATTTTGAGGCTCAGTGATTAAGAGCACTTGCTGCTCTTGTAGAGGGCCCCAGTTCAAGTCTCAGCACCCTCATGGCAGCTAACAACCATCCATTAATCTAGTCCCAGGGTATCTGATGGCCTCTTCGGGCCTCCATGGGCATTTTACAACGTGGGTGTACTTACATACATGCAGGCAAAACACTCATACACATAAAATAAAAATAAATAAGATTTTTTAAATCCACAATCGCATTCTCCCTTCTGTTCCCACTCATTTGTCTGAAATGAAAGCCTGTAATCCTATCTTACTGTTGATGTGCATTGCTTCTCTCCCAACTTCCAGTTGTTAAGTGTGGAATGTCCAGTACATGCAAGTATAAGGGCCTCACTGTCTTCTTGTTTTGAAAATAAATACTGTTTGAAAAGAAATACTGGTGTTTTTTCTAGATATGACTCAGAAGCGATAATCATTTGTAAATGGAATTGTAGGTCCAGGAAGCAAGAAGTAAAATTCATTATAAAATCTGCAATTGGAACATCACTGGATAGATTTTATTCTTTTAAATGAAAACCTTAAATTCTCAGTATTATGAAGCATAAGAGCTCAACATTCTCTGAATTCGTACACATTTTCTAAGTTATCACATAATTGAAAATGCTCTCAAAGTATATGACTTTATTCAGCAAAATAAAACCAAGTGATTTTTTTTTTTCTTTAATGTGGTTCACCGTATGTCTTCACAGAATTTAAGTCGCTTGAAGAATCACGCTTAAAGATCCTTAGGATCATCAGTCTCTCTTAGCTCCTACTTTTTCCTTTATGCTCATACCCCAGTTTTACAGGCTGAACTGGTTGTACATGTGAAATATCTTCAAGGACTCAAGATGATCAGAAAGCTAATGTCAGCATTTCCCTTCATTAGAGCAGTGAACGTTGTCACTTACTTTTCTTTTCTCCCCCAAAGAAGTGGAAAACAACATATATAGCCTTTTATTCTTTGTTTAAAGTTACTCTGGGTTTTTTGTTTTTGTTTTAAGTTACGTGTATTAGCATTCTGTCTACATGTATTTATCTGCATTACATGTGTGCATCATGCCCCTAGGAGGGTGTTGGATCCCACAGAACTGGAGTTACAGGTGGTTTTGAGCGGCTGTGTGGGTTCTGGGAACCAAACCCAGGTCTACCACAAGAGCAACAAGTGCTCTTAACTGCTGCACCATCTCTCCAACCCCTATTAGTCTTTTTCTTTTTTTTTTGAGAATTTCATAGACGAATATTGTCTTTACCTTATTTCCATCATTCCCAGTCCCCCGCCAACTCTTCCCATGTTCCCTCACTTCCTCACAATTTCTTATCCTCTTCTTTGATTATTATTGTTACATATATGTACATATGTTTATAATATAAATATACACATATATAATACACAGTCCATTAAGTGGTGCTCTTATGTACATGCGTTTAGGACTGATGACTTGGGGTTAAATAACCTCTAAGGGAACTCATTCCTGGAGAAAACTGATCCTCCTCCATTGGTATCCATTTAGTACCTCTAGCTTTTCACCTTGAAGTGAAGCCCTGTGACATTTCCCCCGTCTACCTTGGTATATCAACTGCTTTTGTCATTATGCAGATCTTACTAGTCTACCATACTGTGAGGAATTCATTGATATAGCTTCCCTATCATGTCTAGAATGAATTAACTATGACCAGGTGTCTTGTCCCTCTGGCTCTTACATTCTTTTTGCCCTGTCTGTTCCCCGAACCTTAGGTGTAGAGGTTGCATTGTAGATGTGTCACTTAGAGCTGAGCCCTTTATAGTCACTATTGACTGCATTTGACCAGTTGTGGAACTTTGTAATAGTCTCTGTCGGTTGTAAAAAAGTAGCTTCTCTGATCAAGTGTTAAGGACTACACTTGTCTATAAATACAAGGATATATATTCAGAAGATAGTAAGAAATTACATAGGGTAGTTGAGGTCATTGATGTTTAAAGTTATTATTGATGTGTTGGTTACTGTCTTTTTCTGTTGGATTTCTTAGCCCTGTTTTGTGTTTCGATAATTATACCATCATTTGCTTTCTTTCCATAGCTTCTTCAGTATGATTATTCCTTTCATCCATCTTATTGCTTCCAGTATTTGTAGGACTGGTTGGGTGTTCACTTTTTATATTTTTCTCTCCCAAGTACTTTCACATTAATTTTGTGTTACTTGTACTTTTTGTAAATAGAATAATAGAAATTTTCAGTTTGCAAGACACTAGAAAATATATACTAGGTGTGGTGGCACGTGCCTCCCATCCAGCACCTGGGAGGCAGAAGCCATTGGATCCCTGTGAGACTGACGCCAGCCTGGTCGGCTTGGTGAGTTTCATGCCAGCTGGGGCTACAGGGAGGCCCTTTCTAAAAATAACTATTGGCGGACAAGTTTAACCTATAGTTCTTTAATGTGTCGGATTCTGTTACATGGAAGTTGTTATACAAGGGTAACCTGACTGAAAACACAATTGGGATTTATTCATCTAATCACAACCTAATTTACAGAAAAAATTTCAAGTGTAGTACATTTAGAGTATATTAAATACCCATTGCTAAAGTAGTGAAAGTGAGGGGTGGGAGAAAATGGCTCTGGTCAAGTGCTTGCTCAGTATAAGGATGTTCGGCCCCCAGCACTGTTTTTTGCAAAAATGAGAGATGGTGTTTTTCTTAACTGTTCTTTACCAAAATTGAATTTGACATGTACATTTATTTGGAATAGATTTACATTTTGTAAGTATACAGTGAAACAATTTATACTTACAAATAAAAAATTTTAAGACTAAAAATATGAAACCTCCGTTTAGGTAGCAATGAAAAGAATTATTGAAATTGTTATCTGTGTGTTTACTTAGTCTTTCATTCAAAATTAACATTCTGTTATGACTGGACATCAGAGAACTAGATTACAGAGAAGAATAAGTATCTTACAGTTCTGATCATTACCATTTTAAAATATCAGTGGTAAAAGCATAGTTACTAGAATGAACTTGGGGACCCACTGGACCCACTGTGGGACAGATCTGAGCTAAAACTCCACTAGGCAACTCCCTCTAATCCCAGCACTTGGGAAGCAGGAGGATCAGAAGTTCAAGGTCATCCTTAGCTACATGTTGATTTCCTGACCTCCCACGGTCCTCCTTAGATTGGTAGATACTTTTTGAGGCCCCTAGAATTAGAATTCACATCTGCATCTAGGACTTTTTTCAAGGAGGCCTTGCCTCTTCTTTACTCAGGTAATTGACTGATGGACTGTGACACTTTCAAAGTAAACATGAGTACTATGCTGTACATGCTTCTGAAGTTTTACTCAAAACTTAAAGATCTCACGGTAATATTTTTTAAACTAATTCTTACAAAATGAGTAGACTGCCTAATGAAGATTCCTGACTTAATTGCATAATTACAGATCATTTTTTAGTACTTGAATGCTAGCATGCTAAATAATCCTTCTTGGATTAGAAACATGCACTGGTGTAATCGCTCTTAACTATATCAACAGTGTCTGCTGTAAAGCTATATAAAACTGTTCTTATAGTAATCCTCTAATAAGACTTGACAGTCTTAAATATTTCACTGTATACTAGAAATCATTAGGACCTTACATATTAATAAAATCATCAGTTTTAACAATGGCACTATTGAAACACCATAATCTTGTAGAATTTTAATGTATATAGTAAATAAGGAAAATTTTGGTCTTAAGTTAAACCAAGGATAACCTACATTCAAGTAAGAATTCACAGTAACTGTATATCTGAAGAGAGTGCCCTTTTTTATATTTTATAATCAAAGAGTCAACTGACAAAGCACAAGTTTGGGGCACCTGAGAAATGTCACTGAAGGCAACATTCAGAAGTTTGGCCTTCCAGAGGGACTTACGCCAGCACCACCAAACACACTTTAGCACAATGCAATCCTGTTTTCCAGTTCTAGTTCAAAGACCCAGTGAATGAGAAATGCTTGACACTGTATTTTTAGAATACCAACTTTTAAGTTTATTCTTTTATTAGTTTATTGTTAAAATGTAACAAATGTAATTCCTTAGAATCAATAGTAGGAAATGAGAATGTACTAGGGTTTTTTTTTTTTTTTTTCTTTTTTGGTATTTTTTTGTCTTTTTTTTCAGTTTATTCTTTATTTAATAACCACATGCTTAGAAGAAGCATTTCATTACAACAGCATTGACATATTCAATAACAATTTTCTGAGCTAAGATGCATCTTTTTCAAAATTGGCTATAAATTTTTGGGTTTACAGTTGAATTGTTGCAGTTATATATTT
>NW_008343216.1:3738637-3738922 GCF_000622305.1 Nannospalax galili | reverse complement strand
ACTGACAGTTGGTTAATTTCTGAGCTTCTTGGCATCTGAGCATGGATATAAAGTCATCAGGTAGATTTCAGTGGTAATGCTTTTCACATCTACTAATTATTATTTTTTAATTATTTCATAACCAAATGCTTAACCACATGGTTAGAAGAAGCATGTCATTACAGCTTTAACATATTCAGTAACACATTCCAGAGCAAGGATACATGTCTTTCAAAAGTGGCTGTAAATTTTTAGGTTCACAGTTGAATTAATACAGTCATACAATATTGAACTCAGTATAAACCC
>NW_008343216.1:3735804-3738339 GCF_000622305.1 Nannospalax galili | reverse complement strand
TCCCATAGCCTCCCTCCCCCAACTAGAGCCCTTATACTCTGTTATCCCTGCTACTGTCTGCTGTGTGGTTGGCACGCACAGCCATTCCCCACTACTTGTCCATCTGGTGAATCTCGACAGCCTGTCTAGAGGTCTTTGTTTTAGGAAAGTCAGCTGTTCCTCATCTAGCGGTAATCAGTTGTCAATATTCCTTTGGATAAGACTGGGGTCTGCTGTTCAATTTCCCAGCTCTCTGCTGGGTTACTATCTGGGAATCCCTTTGGCCACCCTGGCCAACAACTCAGAAGGAGGTATCTGAGTTGCTTGCTATGTAGCCTTTAGCTATACATATGGTCTCTTATGAAATTATATTGGCCCCTTTAATCTTTGGTTATACTTTCTTTTTGGGTGTTTAAGGCCATACAGTTGGTCCAGATAAACCGATTTATTTTTACTCTTAAGGTTGTTTAAAGATCTGTTCCTCAGGGGTCACATGGGCTTGGGAAGAGCTTTCTTTTACCTGTTCCACCTATGTGAAGATAAGTCAAAGGTCCTGCTCGGCCATGGTTGGCTTTGCTTGGAAGCATGGAGGAAATGATTCCTCTGTGTTGACCCTCCTCTTTATAGACTGGACACTGGTTCAAGTCCATCTGGTGGGGTCTCCTCGGCCTCCTTGATCAAGAGGACAGGTGGCCCACCACCATTATAGGACATTTTGAGAGATGCTCATAGTCCCCTGGAACTAGTCGACCTAGGAGGGCAAGGAGCAAAAACTGTCCTTTATGTCCCTCTGACCAAATTAATATAGGCCTCAAGGTATGTCTGTTTAAACATTCAAGAAGGTTAGTTCCACCATTCTGGCACTTTTAATTACTGTGTGTCATGTAGATAAATCTTGGGCAAAGACCAGTTGTTCTCAGATAAACCTTACCTAGACATATATTTCTTGATCTGCTATGTATAATTTGTCAGTAGGTTGTAGGAATAATATGGTTCTCACTGGTTTTCAAAGCTAGCTAGGCATTGTTTATCTCTCACATTGTCTCACCCCTCCATCATGGTTTTCCCTCTTAAGGTGCCCCCATTGTCCCCCTTCTCCCATAATAATAACCTTCTCCTGTGGTCCTACCTCTCTTGAGCTCCTTTCCCTTTATGCCCTAGGTTCCTTGTATACCCTTCCCTCCCCCCTCCCTTAAACTAACCTAATTTTTATCCACATCTCCCTTACTAAGGCCTGTTGCCTACTGTTTTTCTCTTTCAGGTTATTTCTTTTCCTTTACCTCTCTGTTTCCTTTCCATTATCCTGTTTTCTGTAGTAATGTCTGGTTGCATACTTATTTATTAGATTTTTTTTCTGAGTCTGTGTTACTTCACTTAGTATAAGAATTTCTAGTTCCATCCATTTACCTACAAATTTCATGATTTTATCTTTACTGCTGAGTAAAACTCCATAGTGTAAATGAACCACATTTTGATTATCCACTCATCAACTGAGGGACACTTAGGTTGCTTCCATCTCTTAGCTGTGAAAAGAGCAGCAACAAATATGGATGTACAAGTGTTTCTGCGGTAGGATGAGTCCTTTGGATATATGCCAAGGAGTGGTATCAGTGGATCATATGGCAGATTCACTTTTAGTTTTTTGAGTGTTCTCCACACTGCTTTCTATAGTGGTGACATGAGTTTGCACTCCCACCAACAGTGAATGAGTGTTCCTTTTTCCCCATATCCTCTCCAACATTTGATATCATTTGTTCTCTTGATCTTAGCCAGTCTGACTGGGGTAAGATGAAATCTTAAAGTGGTTTTAATTTGCATTTCCCTAATTATTAGTGATGTTGAACATCTTTTAGGGTGTTTCATTGTCATCTTTACTTCTTTTGAGAACTCTCTGTTCAGCTCCTTAGCCCATCTTTTAATAGGGTTGCTTCTTGTCTTGATTCTCTCTTTTTTGAATTCGTTATAAATTCTGGTTATTAGACCTCTGTCAGATGTGTCACTGGTGAAGATTTTCTCCCATTCTGTTTGTTTTCTGATTGCTTCCTTGGTTGTCTCCTTTAATGTACAGAAGCTTTTTAGTTTAATGAGGTCCCATTTGTTAATTCTTGCCCTTGTTTCCTGGGCAATTGATGTCCAGTTTAGAAAATCCTTTCCTATGCCCATGTCTTCTAGGTTATTCCCAATGTCTTCTTCTAATAGTCTCAGAGTTTCAGGCTTTACATTGAGGTCTTTGAGCCATTTGAAACTGACTTTTGTACAGGGTAAGATAGGGTTTTAGTTTCATTCTTCTATAAGTGGAGATCCAGTTCTGCCAGCACCATTTGCTGAACATGCTGTCTTTGCTCCAGTTAATGTTCTTGGCCCCTTTGTCAAATATCAGGTGACTGAAATTGTATTTACTCATATTTGGGTCTTCAATTTTGTTCCATTGGTCTATGGGTCTATTTTTGTGCCGGTACCATGTTGTTTTTATGACTATGGCTCTGTAATACAGCTTGAAATCTGGTATAGTAATCCCCCTGGCATTACTCTTAGTACTCAGGGTGTTTTGGCTAT
>NW_008343216.1:3710998-3734244 GCF_000622305.1 Nannospalax galili | reverse complement strand
GAGGTTTTGTTGTGTTGTATTGTCCTTTTCATTTAGTTCTAGGAATACTTTTATTTCTTTCTTAATTTCTCTTTTGACACATTCATCATTCAAGAGTGTGTTGTTTAATCTCCATTTGTTCATGTGGTAATTAGGGTTTCTTTGGGTGTTGATTGTAAGCTTTATTGCATTGTGGTCTGATAGAATGCATGGAATTTATTTCAATCTTTTTGTATTTGTTGAGGTTTGTTTTGTGCCCCAGTATATGGTCGATTCTGGAGAGGGCTCCATGTGGTGCTGATTAGAAAGAATGTTCTTTGGTGCTTGGGTGGAATACTCGGTAGATGTCTGTTAAGTCCATTTGATATATGGTATTGTTTAATTCAGATGTCTCTCTGTTAACTCTCTGCCCTATTGACCAATCTAATGGAGACAGTGGGGTATTGAAGTAGCCTGCTGTTAATGAGTTGGGATTAATCTGGCTCTTAAAGTCCTGTAGTATTGTTTTTATGAAGTTGGGTGCACCAGAGTGTGGTGAATATATGTTCATGATTGTAATATTTTCTTGATTCATTGGTCCTTTGGTCAAAATGAAGTGGCCCTCTTTCTGATTAGTTTCAGTTTAAAGTCTATTTTGTCAGATATTAGAATTGCTAGACCTGTTTTTTTCTTACTGTCATTTGCTTGGTATATTTTTTTTCCATCCTTTCACTTTGAGATAGTGTCTGTCTTTAAAAGTGAGATGAGTTTCTTGCAGACAACAAAAAGATTGGGTTTGTTTCTTAATACATTCACATAGTCTGTGTCTTTTGACTGGGGAGTTCAGTCCATTAATATTTAAAGTTATTAATGAAAGATGGGTATTGAATGCTGTCATTTCTATTCCTGTTTACATTCTTGATATAGCTGTACTTTTCCACAGTTATACCTCATTGGATTTCTTTCTGAAATCCCGTGGGTATAGTCATTCCTTTCTTCAGCTCTTTGTATTGCTTCCAGAACTCTCTGAAGGGCTGGTTTTGTGGACATGAATTTTTTTTTGTCTTTTTGAGACAGGATCTCACTGTAGCTCCAGGTGCCTGGAACTCACTATGTAGACCAGACTGGCCTCGAACTCACAGAGGATCTGCCTGCCTCTCTCTGCCTCTGGAGTGCTGGGACTAAAGGCGTGTGCCACCACACCCGGCGAGAATGTACTAGTTTTTACAAGACCCTGTGGTACTCATTTTTAACTTTGTCCCCCAAAGGTAACATTTTTTATTGGAATTTTAGAGTATATTTGTGCTATAAGATACTGTTAATAGCATTCTCAAATTATCCTATAGATTCATTTTAATGCTTTTTCTTATAACTTCGTATACTTTGAAAATAAGTATTTGACCACCATTTGTAGAATAGATACAAGTATAATACATGTTTTTCTCAGTCAGGATTTTGATGTATTCTGAAAGCTTCTCATTTCATGGTATTGTGTTCACTGAAGTTAAATAAAACATTAAAAACAAATTTTGTGGTCACCTAAAAGGTTTTCATTTTAATATACACCAGTGGTCTAATTTTGCAAGGTTATTAAAAATTGAATATGATGAAGTCATTATTAGGTCTGTGAAACCAACCAGTAGGTCAGGATAAAACAAAATATTATACATCTCAGCAGGGAAAATCTTGACATTGCTTTCTTTCCAAAAACTATTGTAATTGATAACAGTCTGTTCCAGTTATCTGTTGCCACAGAATAACAAGTTTAGTCTAAAACTTGTGGCCTTAAACAGCAACTTATTGTCTTGATTTTGTGGGTTGGTATTTAAACAAGGTACAGTGCAATAGTCCATCTCCACATGGCATAGATTGAGATTACTTAGCAGTATTCAGCTGGGTTGGGTTGGAAGGTCCAAGGTGATTCATTCTATGTTCTTGGTATGTCTGTGGAGCTGGTTGGGAAGCTGGACTCGGTCTCCTCTCCCAATCCATTTTTCCTGTGGTCACTGTATTTGGTTCAATCACTTGGTTATAGGGCTCCCAGTGGTAAAAAGAAAAATCTGCATTTACTTTTAGAGGTGAGGCTGGATAGGCACTGGACTCTACTCTCAGTGCAGTGGAGAACCAACCGAAGAAAGAGTGGGGAAACAGCCAGTCACTTAATAGAATAAGTGTCCAAGAATAGGCACTTCATCTTTAGTCATTCAGGCATCAACATTTCTTTAAGAATACTAACACTGTTGTTACTGTAATATAGAAACTCACTGAGAGACAGTTGTGTATCTTTAAAATAGGCACTGTATTCAACAGTGTGACTATAGAGCATTTCTATCATCAAAAAAGTTCTTTTCAGTAGTGTTTGTAATTATGAATTCCTACAAGTACTGTTTGGTGACCCCTGCCCCCCAAAACTTAAGCTAGAAGTCACCTTTAGAATACAATTATTGATCATATCTAGCCACTTCGTATATACAAAAAAAGGAAAATGTTTCTGTTTTATTTGGTTATTGTAAATTGGGATAGCCGGATCAAGAGAACAAAGCACATTTAGGATTGTTCAAAGGGTTCTAAATTTGACCCTTACAGGTCTTATTGCTTAATTTCGTTTTTGTTCCAAAAGGTTGGCTTCAGACCCATGTGACCACCTGCGTTATACGCTTCAGTAGTATTTGCATTAAGCTGTGGTAAAATGGCTAGCATACTGCCACTGTTCTCCAACAGAAATAAATCTTTATCAAAGAAGTGTTTCCAGATAACTCAGACAATTGCCACTCGAAGCAGCCTGAGTTCTTTTCAGAGACCTCTATTCAGGTGAAGCTGGGGAAACTAAAAGAGTAAATTTGGTCTCCATTAACTCAGTTTTGGTTAGAAGTGGGAGAGTCTAGCTTCTGGGTTTGATTTCAGCTTGGAGAATTTTTTTCCCCACTCAGGCTTATTCAGAGACACACTTCCAATTCACACATGATTTTAAAATATACACCACTCAGCATTATTAGTCATCAGAGAAATGCCAGATAAAATCACGGTGAAAACCCACTAGTACACAACCACCAAATTGATGAACATGAAGTCTAACACTGCCATATACTGAAAAGAATGCAAACAACTACAATCTTTATTTTAGGTGCAGCTACATTGGAAATGATGTGTCCACTCTACAGCTGGGGAATGGAGAAAGGCCATACTTTGTCATGTACACTCAGGCCTTAAGCATGACTCATTGCTGTTTTTATTTGAAATATCTATATAAGTGGAATATTGTCTCTAAAGAGCCATCCTTGGCAACATATTTGGTAATTGTGCTGGAATTCTTGACTCTGACATTGAGAAAGACTTCAACCAGCCTCAGGTGAAAGTTTCTCCTTTCTCTTCCCATATTCCCTTACTTTCCCATCTTTCTTTCCTGACTTGGTTATCATTTTTGTATGGGTTCATACGAGTTTATTTTTCCTTCATCCTACAGAACTCTTTTGTTTCATTTTGGTGTGTTATTAACCACAAATTGTCTTTCGAAAAATAATAGTCCACGAAAAGAAGTTTCATATCTAAATGAAGCAGGATCTTAGATCAACAGTAATTTTCTTTTAATATACTAAAGAAGTAATTCCAAAAATGGAGAGTGAGTAACACCAGCTAAATAGAATTAGAAGTCCTAGAGACACACCAGGCCGTCAGTATACACCAATTTCCTTGGTGAAAAATAGAAACCAGTTGATCTCTTACATAACCCAGTGAGCAAGGCACCCGTCACATTGAAGCTGGTAGAAAATTCCGTGGCATGCACTCCCCCAGTCTTCACAGTTCACTGGATTGCTTAGGAGGTAACTTTAGCTGACAGATCCTACTTGGGTAAGGAAAGAATGAAACACAACCAATGTCAGACTCTGGGATCATGGGCGCCAGCCCTGAGTGACTTGCTTCTGTGTAAATGCTTGTCTCTTGAGTCATGTTACACATATTAAAAGATACAATATTAAGTTAAAAGGCCAAATCTCAAAATTGAAAATGAATATGGTGGGGAGAGGACCCACGATCATTTGAAGTTCTAATAGTTTTCCTGTTTATTTGTATATATTCACTGTACACAGGTTTCATGCAGACATTTTTGTTCAAGTATACCTTGTATTTGGACCATATCCACCTCCATCTTCATTCTCCGCCCTTCCCCTCCTGCTAGTTGGGCTTCTGGCATGTCAAATGATCATCTCAGTAGGCATAAAAGGCCTTTGGCAAAACTCACCATCCCTTCACAAAGCTTTCCCTGAGGAAATTAGCAATAAAATATCATAAAGGCTATATACGATAAAAGGGGTAAAGCTCTTTAAACCATTGCTTCTAAAATCAGAAATAAGGCAAGGGTGTCTACTCTTCTCCATTTTCATTCAGTATAGTGCTTGAAGTCTGAGCTAAACTAGTAAGGCATGAGAGAAATTGGTGGCACCCGTCTTTAATCCCAGCACTCGGGAGGCAGAGGCAGGTGGATCTCTTGAGTTCAAGGCCAGCCTGGTCTGCATAGTGAGTTCCAGGACAGCTAGGGCTACAGGGACACCCTGTCTCAAAACGACGAAAAAAAAAAAAAAAAAAAGAAAAGGAAAAAGGGGAAAAAACCCTGTTTTAAGACAGATGGAGCCTACCAGCCTGGTCTGCATAGTGAGTTCCAGGACAGCTAGGGCTACAGGGACACCCTGTCTCAAAACGACGAAAAAAAAAAAAAAAAAAAAAGGAAAGGGAAAAGTCGGAATAACCCTGTTTTCAGATAGTATGAGCCATACTTAAACTCCAAAGCCTTCAACAGGAAACTTTTAGAACTTGTATAAATTTCTACAACAGTTAGCCTAATATATGGTGAAAAAAAAAAACTATAAAAAGAGTGATTGCCTCTGAAGAATGGTAGGGTTAGGGATTGCCTGGGAAGGTGTGTAAGGAACCATGAGTGATAGGTTGACAAATATATACTTCATATAAGGTTCTGATGGTGAATCAGTTGGAGGGTACAGGTGTGTTTGCTGTGTCATTCCACCTGTTGCAAGACTCTTTATTGCTTGAAGTATTTGTAATAAAATGCTGAAAAAAACAAGAGTACCTTATGAATAGTCCTAAGTAAAATTGACAATTTAGATAAAATGAACAAATTCATTGAAAGAAAAGTAGCCCACTTAAGCAGTAGCAGAAGAAGAAATAAAAGACCTTAATAGTTGTTCTAGTTTGTTTCTCCATTGCTGTGACAAAATACTCTAACCTGTACCAACTTGGGGAGGAACAGATTTATTTAGCTTACATCACCTAGGTACATCAGGGCAGGAACCTGGAAACAGGAGCTCAAGCACAGGCCATGGAGGAACGCTGTTTACCTACTTGCTCCCCTGGCCCGTGTTCAGCCTGCTTTCTTACACAACATAGGCCCACCTGTCCAGGGATGGCACCACCCACAGTGGGTTTGGCCCTCCCACAGCACTCAGCAATCAAGAAAAGGCCCCACAGACATGGCCACAGGCCAGTCCAATGAAGGCAATTTCCCAATTCAGGCTTATTTCTACTCTAGTATGTTAAGTTGACAACTATAGCTATCCAGCCATAATAGTTATTAGAGAAAAAGAAAATCTATCACTTAAGAACTGTTCCAGAAAGAAAACTTCTGACCTAAATAGCTTCAACAGTAAACCTAATAATAGTTAAAGAAGAAATAACAGTACTGGTGACACAAAGTTTGAGAGACCAGAAGAGTGACTGTTTCCTTCACTTTTCATAAGCAGGATCACACTGATTCCAAGCCTGATAAATGTATTAGAAGGGAATACTGATGATTATTGATAACGTCCATAATTTTGAAGAGAAAGTTAAAAATGAATGTTGCTTCTAATAAGTACTTGAATATCTATTGAAATAGTTCCTCAAAATCTAAATACGAACTTGCATATAAAATTTTTTATTGCCAGTGTGTTTTTGAATTTTTCAATTTATTTATTTATTTTTTATGTGTATGAGGTTTCGCTTGCACGTATTTGAGTGCACTATATGCATGCAGTAGCCCACACAGGTCAGAAGAAGGCGTCAGATCCCCTGGAGCTGGAGTTCCTGAAGGTTGTTAGCTCCATGTAAGTGATGGGACTTGAAGGGCAGCTAGTGCTCTTAGCTGCTGAGCCATCTCTCCAGCCCCATGTTTTTCAGTGTTTAATTTTACCTCTCACCCCAAAGAGTAAGGGCAAAATTTAAGTTAACCTGATTACTAATTGTTGAATATGCGCCTCATGGTAACTACAATGGAACTTTTAGGCTTTGAACTAAATACTGATTGGACAGAATGGTGTGATGCAGTTGCAAATACACAAAATGATGTTTCAGACAATGTTTTGAGATTTTTCACACTTTCAATATTGTTGAATCCATCAGTTTAAACTTCTAAAATATGCTGCTTGCCCTTAAATGTCATGTAGTCAATAACTTGGGTTTTAAGACATGCTGCTAAATCATACAGCAACTGTAAGAACAAAGACCAATCATTTAATCTTTTAATTGAGTGGTTGCTTACATTGTTTCTCTATTGTATTATCCCACTCCTACTAGCTTCATATTAGGAAACTAAAGCAACCATCCTTCAAAGCATGGTAATCCCTGATTGGTTACTTGAATTTGGAGAATGCATGAACTATTTTTAATCATTAAGAAAAGAAATAATTCCTTTTATTACTAGCTCGTTACATCCTAAGCAACTTGGGTTAAGTTATTATCTATACTGATACCTAATTTGTGAGATTTGTTATTGGTCATACATTTCTGGATCACTGTGTGAATATAAATATGGGTGTACATGTTAAATGTTTAAATCTATTACATTGTTCTTGGGCAAATTAAGAAGCTTTACATTCTGTGTGTGGCTACACAGGGATGAAGATGTCTGTTACTGTGTGCTTGTGACTGTTTTCTTATGGGTTAGGAGCTGGGAATGAGACATAGGTTGTTGCTGCATCTACCTGTATCATGACTCCTTCATTCACTAAATCATGTTTATGCATAATATACAACATGTATATACAATATAGCAATGAAACATCCCAAAGATCAATATCGCTAAAATCCAGAATCCCAACAATATTAATTGCTGGCAAAGATGTGAAACAGGAACTCTCATTTACTACCAATGGAAATGTAAAGTGCTACAGTCATCTTGGAAGACAATTTGTTTCCATCTTATAAAGAAAACACAGACACACCAAACACACCAATAGATCTGAAAACATGTTCCTCAGTGTAACACTGTTAGGAAGTGGAGGGAACTTTTAAGAGGGAGGAGATCTTGGGTCATTGGACTGTAGACTGCCAGTCTCACGCCCTCCTCTCCGTCTCTCCTTCCTACTCTTTCCCCTCCCTCCCTCACTCACTCCCTTACTCCTAATGATGTGGGCTTCTGTCACACACTTTTGCCTTAAGTGACTCTGCTGCCATAGACCCAAAGCAACAGAGCAAATTAGTGATGGACTAAACAATTCCAAAACTGTAAGCTATATAAACCTTTCCTGACTATAGGTATCTCAAGTATATCTTATGGTAACACAAAACTAACACAAAAGGTAAATGGGCAAACAGATTCTGGTACATCCATGTTCTATATAGAGTAGTATTTAGCAATGAGCTAAGGAATGAATTATTGAGTCATGCAAAGATTTGAATGGATCTTAGCTGCAAATTGCTAAGTGAAATGACAATCTGAAAACTGTGCACTGTGTTGTTTCTTGCATGCACATAGAGGTTTCTAATACCATTCTTTAATAACAGGAACCAGGGCTATTTGGAAAAGTAGCTGATTCTGGGGATATATATGTCAGGAAGTATGCACAAAATGAATCTGTAATGTCTCATGTCAGAATGTAAGAAAGGACTAAAGACAAAACAAAAAACCACCCAACAACCACTACCAAAACAAAACAAAAATCCACAGGACTCCAAATATGACGAGTTCATGTTAAAGAGATGTGAGTCAGTTGAAAAGTGTTCTCAGCAGCTAAGTTGAAATGATTTGACCAGCACAAATGTTATAGTATAAATATAAAAGACCCACACTAATATAAATAAGTGATCAAGTGAATAAATGGACAGTCTTGCTAGGTAGATTTTCATTACCAAAAAAATAACCAATAATTAACTTATAAAGGGCTTACTTTGGCTCACAGTTTTGAAGGGTTTAGATTGTGGTCCATTGGCCAACTTGCTTTGGGGCCTGTTGGTGAGGTAGTGCATCATAGTAGAAACAGATGGAAAAGCAAAACTGCTTCACCTCATGACTAGGAAGTAAAAGAGGAGAGAAAAAAAGGAGAGTGATTTAAAGAGAAAAGACAAGACTCCACAACTCCTTTTTAGGGCATGTCCTCTAGTCACCTGCAGCCCTAGGCTGCGTAGTCTCCCAAAAGTACCACCCTGGGAACCAGGCCTTTAATATATTTGATTTAGGGGGTATTTAAGATTTAAATAAAGTAAGTTCCAAGTTCCAAATTGTGTAGACATTCCATCCTCAAGGTGGGGTACCAAAACTAGCCATTCTTTAAGAGTGTGGCACGTATAGTAACTTCCTTACAAAAAAGTGCAGCATAAAAGGAATGGAAGAGACCAACTTTTCCTGTGTTAATACCTGAAAATGTCAGCCTAACCAAGTAAGTTGTAGCATGTACCATTGGTATGGTGTGAAGAAATGGAAATTTACCTCCGTGGTCTACCTCCTAACCCTAGAACAGAAGCTTAATCATGAGAAGAACCGGTATTTGTTTGTTTTTATTTCAGTTAGAGGCTGGAGAGGGGTTCATCAGTTCAAAGTGTACTTTTCTTCCAGAGGACTTGGGTTTGAATCCCAGCACCCAGGTTGGGCAGCTCATAACTTTCTATTACTGCAACTGCAGGAGCTCTAACTCCCTCATCTGGCCTCCACAGGCACCTCCACTTATGTCCCTACACAGACACACACAAGTATTCATGAATTAAATCTTCTTTAAAAAATCCCAGTTGAGGGACATATTAGAAAACATCTGACCAATCTTCATCAAAATTTTGAAGATAATAAAAAACAAGGAAATTCACAGAACTATGATGCTAAGAAGAGGCTAGGAAATGTGATGACTAAATGTAAAATGCTATTTAGAACAGAACTGGAAGGTATTCTGTAAAAAGAAATAAATAAGGAATTTTGGGGCTGGGAAGGTGCTTGATATACAAGTGTGAGGACTGGGTTGGAGCGCCTGCACCCACTGAATTCCAAGCATATGGAGTTCTCTACTACTTTTACTTTTTTTCTGTATATCTGAAAATTCTGAAATAAGAACTTTAAGTACATGTAGAGTTTATCTAAATGTTTATTAAGGTTCCATGTAAATACAGACTCCAGAAATGCTGACAGTGCAAGAGGAAAGCTTACAGCTTCTGAATGTGATGGAGTGTTTGCTCTTCTGTAGTAATGTCAGATGGAGCTCCCAGTGACTTTAGAAGCTAGACTAGATTTGTGTTTGCTTGGTTTGGTGTTTTGAAGGAAGCTGTCTCCACAGACTGCATAGCAGAAGAATCAGTATTGAAATAATAATGCTGAGATGGAAAGGAGGCTCAGCAATTAAGAGCATGTACTGCTTGTGGAGGACCTGAGTTTGATTCTGAGCACCCACATTGAGCAACTCATAGCTGACATGGAACAGCTCCAGGGGATCTGATGCCTTCTTGTGGACTTGGGGGCTTCTGCACTCACAGGTGCACACACCCACACACATATACACATAATTAAAAGATAAAATAATCTTAAGAAGTAATGCTAAGGCAAGTGTGGTGTTTTACAAACCTGTATTCTGAGCACTCGAAGGCTAAGGCAGGAAGATCAAGAGCTGGAAACCAGCTTGGGCTTTGTCATAAAACCTCATCTCAAATACTACTAATAAATTAAAAATAAAATAAATCTTAGCTGAGGGGTTTTTGCTGTTTTCCTGGACTTAATTTTTTTAATTGAATGATTAGGAAGTGGTTATGAATCTGCCACATGGAAGAAGCTGATTGGAAAAGGGAAACCAAAGCAGTAGGACTAGGTTTGGGATAATATAGATTATTGCCATAGCCCTTGGTTGCCTCCAAAAACTTGAAGGTAAGACGTATTGCTGAAGATACCACATGCTTTGGACACAGGACTTAGAGAAATTGAGCTGGAACTGACCTGGAAGCCTCCTCACTGAAGACTAGCTCATAGTATTGGAAGGTGCTATGCAAGCTGTCAAGGAAGAAAAACAATCAGTGGTCCTACCCAACTGTAAAGCCTAATAAACAACAATGACTGGCCCAGCGAACTATTGCAATTGATGCAGTAGTGGCACTTTTATCTTTGGGGTAATCTACAGCTGTCTAATTGGACTTAGGGTCCATTCAGTAGGCATGGCATTGTAAATATAGCCAAGTACACATGGTTGGAGAGGTCATAGATCCTAGAGAGAACCTGCTACTGCCACTTTCTTCAACCAATGTAATTTCTTAGTAAATTCTAAGTATTTATTCTTGTATTCACAGATAAGCTTAGCTCTCGCCACTCATTAAGAAGTGTCTTTTTGGAGCAGATGGAGACTATTGCAAAGTTCCACAACTGATCAAAATGCAGAGAATAAGTCACCCAATGTGATACCTAACCCCAATTGATACATCTACAATGTGACATCTATACCTAAGGCTCAGAGAACATCATGGAGGAGGGAGTGGAAAGATTGTAAGACCCAGAGGTCAGGAAAACCAGCTGCTTAGATAATGTGTTCTAGACATAGGGAGGAAGCTGCATCCCATGAAATCTCCACAATATGGTTGCCTAGACAAGACTTGCATAATGACAATACCAGTTGACATGCCAACATGGATGAGGAAAATTTCACAGGGTCCCATCTGTAGATGAAGAGCTATAGATAATGGATGTTGAGAGAGGAGAATCAGTTTTCTCAGGATGGAATCCATGACAGGTTATATTAATACTGCAAGTGGTCAGCTCTAAACACATGTACACAGGAGCATCAATACAACTTTGTATATTATAGTGAGTAGATAGAAGGATCTATGGAGGGCACAGCACTGATCCAAGTCCTGGCTTTGCTGCTTATAGCTTGATTTCCTCTGTTGTAGTGTGAGGATGCCAGTACCTTTTATAAAGGGTTATGAAAATCAAATCAAGAGAACTAGTGTGATTGAGACTTGATAGTTGAGATTTGAGTAACAATTCTATGGCTGGCACACAGATCACAGGATATATTGAAATGGGGGGGGGATACCCACCAAAATTCTGGTATTTCAAACAAATATTTTTTTGATGCAAACTTTTTGAAAAACAGAACATTCATCCACTTATTGAATTCTCAAAGAGATAGTGATAAAAATTTAAAAGTATTGATGTAGGACTAGAAAGATGATTCAGCAGTTAAGAGCACTGGCTGCTCTTGCAGGAGACTTAGGTTAGATTCCCAGCACCCATATGGTGACACATAACCATCCATAACTATAGTTCCAAGGAATCCAACACCCACTTCTGGCCTCCTGGGCACCGGGCATGTATGTGATGCACATACAGACATACATACATGGCAAACACTCATACACATAAAGTAAAAATAATAAAAATAAGCCTTAAAAAAGGAAGCATTGAAGCAGGAACTGGGTTGTATTTGAGAATTAAGTACAAAGGGGCAGATCTCATATATCCCAGAAGTAAAATGGTCATTGAAAGTGCTGGGAAGGGGGTTGGAGAGATGGCTTAGTGGTTAAGAGCACTTGCTGCTCTTGCAAAGCATCCTGGGTCAGTTCCCAGCACCCACATCATGTGGCTTACAACTGTCTATAATTCTACCTCCAAGGGATCTGACACTTTTCTGGCCTCTGCAGGCACCAGGCATGCACATGGTGCACATACATACATGCAGACATGCACATATACATAAAATAAAAATAAATCTTAAAAGGCTAAGAGAGAAGAGAAAAAGTGAGGCACACATGAAGCAATACTATATATGTATTCAGTGTTTTCTCTGGTGCTAGAGAAAAAAATGGAGGATCTCACATTTGCTAAGCAAGTCCTCTCTGTTATTGTCTTATAATCTGTATAGAAAGTATAAAATATTTTCCTTTTCATGTCATAAGTCTATGAATATAACGAATATATTTTCAACACAAGTCATTTAAAAACATTGAGATAATGAGTTGAAGTAAGGAAATACATGAATTTTGTGTAAGTCACTGCCCCAATGTCCGCAAGTAAAACGTGATGATAAACCACTTTTTCTCATGTTTTCAATGCTAGGATTGAACCCAGGATCTTGTGAGTCACGGTCAAGTCTTGTACTGCTGAGTTGTGCTTGCTCAAAGTCTGTTTTTCTTAGGTGACATCTGAAAAAATGATCTTTTAAATAAAAATGTTTCCAATGAAGGAGCTATTTAAAACAGGAAATTACAGTATCTTTTTCATTCATAGTTTTGGTTTTTTTCACATTTGAACAGTAATGGTATATCAACAGATTCATTTCTAAATGCATACTGAGAGGGGCTGGAGAGATGGCTCAGTAGATAAGAACACTGACTGTTCTTGCAGAAGACCCGGGTTCAAATCCCAGCACCCACATGGCAGCTATCAATTGTCGGTAACTCCAGTTCCAGTGGATCTGACAGCCTCTTCTGTCCTCCGCAGGCATTGCACGACACGGGTACACTTACCTACATGCAGGCATAACACTCATACACATAAAATAAAAGTAATAAATAAAATATAAAAAAATACTGAGAATTTGAACTTCAATTATTTATCAAGCTTAAACTTGATGTCTGCATTTTGACATCTTTAGACTTGATGATAAACATCATACATAATCAGTTTATTTGCATGTCTATTGTTTTGGTTTTGGTTTTGTTTGTTGACTTTTTGAAATAGTATCATTCTGTAGCCAAGGCTGGTCAGGAAGTCATTGTGTGTGGGAGACAGGCTTGAGCCTAGGGTGAAAGTCTTATTGACAGCCATACGGCAGGCCTGAGGCAAAGACCGACAGCTGGAGCCACAAAGAACCCCTTGTGACATTTTGCTCCCATTGGCAGATCATGAGACTGATGCCTAGAGCTTGCCACTCCCTAATCACCACTCTTGGAATCAAGGTGTCCTACTTGCTGTATTGTGATTGGATGCTAAACCTGTTATGCTAATAAGGTATCTTACTTGCTGTGCTGTGATTGGACCACTATCCCTATACAAGCTTGTGCCTTCCTGCAATAAAGCAGATCTGTGTCACTGAACCTGGTCTCCTGCATCTGAATGCGGTGAAGAAGCTGGCACAGACTCCTCACCAGGCCTGGGGTCCGGACCAGACGACTGATCGGAGGAACTAAGAGAGCAGGAGAGCGGCCATAGCCGGAGGAGAGCAGCCACAGCCAGCAACCACAATTGTATAGCTCAGGCTGGCCTTATATTTGCAGAAACCCTGCTGTCCTAGCCTTCTCAGTGTTGGGATTTATAGGGTGAGTAGTCATGCCTGGCTTGCCTACTTGTTTTTACAGTTGTATCACTAATAGTGATGTCTATTGCAGAACTTCATTCACATACACACACACACAGAGACAGACAGACAGACACACGCACACACACACACACAGGCTCCTCCCCATCCAGTCCTCTGCATCTCCACATCCCTAGCATAAAGATGACCTTTTCTGGATGGTCTTCCTTAATCTTACAATATAATAGATCCATTATTTGAATGTATAATTAGTTGCTCAACTCTTACTTTTTCTGCAGACTTTATAAAAACTCAGCAACTTGAATTTTTTATTACTGTATCCCAAGGATTTAGTAGATAGCCTAATTTATAGAAAGGAATAAAAGATTATTACTTATTTTGAAACTATCTTAAATTTACAGCAAAGGCATAAGCATAGTATAAATGACATTTTTAAAAAATTTGTTGAGTCATTTGATAGTAAATTACCTGAAAACTATTTCTTCATTCACTAATATTTTACTGTGTTTTCTTAACAACCAAGAATGTTTTACTATGTTGTACACTACAAAGACTAAAACTGGGGATTTTTTTTTATTGATACCTGATTTCTACTTAAGTGTTAATCCATACTCAATTTTTGCCAGTTGTCCCTATAGTAGCCTCTGTAATGGTCTTGTATAGAACTGAATTAAGTTGTTATGCTTCTTTATCTTGAATAACTCCTTAATCTGTCTTGAGTTTTCATAGCCTTAACCATTTTTAAAACCATATACCAAATGGATTGCAGGATGACCTTCAGAGTGGATTTATTGAATGTTTCTGACCGTTATTCACCTGGATAGATTATTTCGTAGGTAACACAGTTTTTCTCTTTGTATCCTATTTTCTGATACACAACTACTGATAATGTTGACTTTAATCTCTTGATTAAGGCAGTGTTTGCTTCTTCAAAAATGTTCTGTATTCCTTTGTAATGAATAAGTATTCTTTGGAGAGTTACATTGAAACAATAGAAATATCTTAGCTTTTTATAAATTAATTGATTTGTAGTGTGTGGACTCACTGATTCTGTGGGTTATTATATGTTCTAGTTTGTTCTTTGTTGCTATAACAAACACCAGAACCAAAAGCAACTTGGGGACAAAAGGGTTTATTTCACTTTACAGGTTACAGTCCATTACTGAGGGCAGGAACTTGAAGCCATGGAGGAATGCTGCTGTGGTGGTTTAAATGAGAATGTGCCTCATAGGCTCCCTGTATTTGAACATTTGGTCAGTTGGTAGTGGTGTTTGGAGAAGGTCATGGAACCTTTAGGAGGTGTGGCCTTTCTGGAAGAAGCACATCATTGGGTGGGGGGGTGCTTTGCAAGTTCATTGCTTTGCTTTTTTTTTTTTTTTTTTTTTTTTTTTTTTTTTTTGTCTCTCTGTGCTGCTTGAAAAGGTGAGCTCTCCATTTTCTGC
Organism: Nannospalax galili; assembly: GCF_000622305.1. NCBI lineage: Eukaryota > Metazoa > Chordata > Mammalia > Rodentia > Spalacidae > Nannospalax > Nannospalax galili. The sequence continues at coordinate 3,719,354 of NW_008343216.1, read as the reverse complement.
TTTGGCTGCCTCCTGCTATGTCTCCCTGCCACAATGTACTGTTATCCCTCTGGACCTATAAGCCCAAATACAAATAAACTCTTTTTTAAAAAAATATTTTATTTTTATTTTTTGTGTATGTTGCCTGCATGTATGTAAGTGCATCCATGTTGTTCAATGCCTGTGGACATCCAAAGAGGGCATCAGATTCCCTTGGAACTGGAGTTACAGATGGTTGTTAGCCACTATGTGGGTGCTGGGAATCAAATCCGAGTCCACTGCAAGAGCAGCCAGTGCTCTTAACTGCTGAGCCATCTCTCCAGCCCCAAACTCTTCCTTCTATGAGTATTTTACCACAGCAACAGAAAAGTAGCTCATACAGCTGCTCTGGCTCATGTTCTGCTACCTTTCTTATTAACTCAAACCCACTAGGGTTGACACTGCCCACTGTAGGCTCATCCCTCCTATGTCAATAAACAATCAAGAAAATGCCCCACAAACATGCCCACAGGCAAATCTGATGGAGGAAATTCTTCAATTGAGGGTACCTCTTTCCAGGTGTGTCAAGTTGACAACCAAGATCAGCCATCACAGCACTCTATTTTCATGTTCAGGAGTACCAGATTTATCCATCTTTTTACCAAGCTGCTTCAAGCCGACTCTTGTGACCTTGAACATGTCCAATATACTACTTTGTACCACAAAGTACTTCTAGTCCATTTGTGTTGCTATTATAAAACATTGTAGTCTGGATCCCAGTGTGGTGGTACATACCTTTAATGTGAGCACTCGGAAGGCAGAGGCAGGTGGATCTCTTTGAGATCCAGGCCAGCCTGGTCTATAGTGACTTCCAGGCCAGCTGGGGCTACAGTGAGGCCTTGCCTCAAAAAGACAAAAAAAAAAAAAAAACAAAAACAAAAACAAAAAAAAAATGTACACTGAAGCCTGGGAAATTTATAAAAAAAAAAAAACACAACCGTTGTGGAGGCTGAGAGTCCAAGAGGCTGAAAGTAGCAGCTTTAGCATCAGAGTGAATGCTGGGTCTTCACTTCTGAAGTGATGGTCCCTTATTACTGAATCCTCTCTAGATAGAACAAATGCTGTATACGATCATAGTACAAGGGCAAAAGAACAAAAGAAAGAGCCTACCTAGTTTAATCAAGACCTTTCATAAGGGTACCAATCCCATTAATGAGACTGGAACTCTCATGACTTAATCATCCCATAAAAAAACACCACATCAGGTCTTATGTTCAACTTATGAATCTGAGTTGATATAGCTCTTCAAACTATAGCAGGACCTGACTCCCCCAGCATGGATGCCTACTTTGCTTAGCCCGTCTAGTACGGTTAGGACTATATTTTCAGGGGGGAAAAAAGAGGTAAAAGACTACTGTTTAACTATATAAATAAAAATTAACATAAGTTACTGATTTTTGTTTCATGTTTTTTCAATCTCCAGGTGTATTTTATCCCCTTTTCTAGACTAATCTGCATTTTCCTGGGTACTTGGTGGTTGAGTTCTTCTTTGGAAGAGTTGGTGTTTTCTTATTTTACTGCAAATGTTTGTATCTGTTTTTGCACATCTTGGCATGTCTCTATGAAGCACATTGACATTTTTGACATCAAGTCTTTATTATAGGAATGTCCAACACTGCCAGATATTTTGTGACCCTGACTCCCTCTCCCCATCACCACCAAGGAGCCACCCTACCTCCTGCCAAATGACAAAACTAAAAAACAAAAGCAACAATAAAGTACTCAAATATATTTCCAGCTACCTTCTAGTGAGGTAACCTTCCCTAGTTGAGAACACCTGGAACTTTTTCAATTTGTACAATAGTGACTTCCTAATATGTTCTTAGGTTCACAGTAGTTCACGGAGAGACATAGTTTGCTATCAATCTTCCCTTCAAAATAAGCATTTTAACTTCAAAAAAGAAATCAGTGTTCTCTTTTGTGATCAAGACATATCACATCCTCCTTGGCCTGGTAAGTGTCCTTTGTTGATCTTATTTGGGATTCAGAGGTCCCAAACCAGATGCTGCCTTTAAAGGAGTCTCCTTTGTTACTGAAATGTCCCTTGAATTAATTGAAGGATACGATGCCTAGATACAAAATTGTCTGAAGCAACTGCATTATACATGTTTAAATTAAGGGGCTAATGCTCTTTGAGTAGTTTGTTCCTTCTTGACCATGTGTGGTGTGTGTGTGTGTGTGTGTGTGTGTGTGTGTGTGTATGTGTACATGGACCATGTGCTCTTTTGCAGCACAAAGCAGTCGTGACCCTTCAGCTAGAGATCTGTTTCTTGGTCACTCCATTTTGCCTTTGTTTTATGAATTTAGATTCTCACTTAGAAGAGAAAAAAACCCTGCTCCTTATTCTACCAAACAAAATTAGGAAGGAGAACTCATGTTCATCCCATGCTATATTTGCGAATAAATGATCATCCTAGACATGAAAAAAAGTACTGTATGGCACATAGTAAGAGTCTTAAAAACCACTGTGGTACACTGCTGTTTGGAAAGACCTATGGCATGAATATTTACTGCTTTCTAAATATGAAAGTGCCTTCTTGCATATACAGGAGTAACCATGTGACTGACTTTGCCAACTAATGTCTTTCCATAACCTCAAATTTGAAATACTTCATTTTCATACATATGTTGATGTAAGGTCAATTTAAAATATATTTTGTTTTACTTTTATTTTATTTTTATGAGCATTTGCCTGCATATATGTATGTATAACATGTATGTGCTTAGTGACTTCAGAGGCCAGAAAAGGGGGCATCAGATACCCTAGAACTGGAGTTACAGATGGTTGTGAGCAAACATGTAGGTGCTGGGAACAGAACCACAGTCCTCTGCAAGTGCAGCCAGTGCTCTTAACTGCTGAGACATCTCTCCTGCCCTATAAATTATATTTAAATTGTGCTAACAATGATTGTAGGTTAGGTTTATTAGAATACTTTCAGTTGCCCCAGGAAACTGAAGATAGCATTACTCTGGTTTGGCATGACACTTTCATTGAGAGTCCAGTGTTTGGTTTTGTTTATTTATTTTTGGTTGTGAACCAAAGGGCACTAGCTGCCCTTGCCCTGATGCCCTCTTCTGACCTCTGTGGGCATTGCATGCATGGGTGCACTTACAGACAAGACACTCATATACATAAAGTAAATAGGATTAAATAAGACGTGTGTCAGCTGTGCTCTTTGCGCGCGCGCGCACACACACACACACACACACACACACGTGCGCGCGCATGGAGGGGGGCAGATCTTACCTTGAGATATTGAAAATAAATGATTTCTCATTGAAGAGCTTTCTGGAATTTGATTACTTAATACTGTTGGAAATACTGGAGGTGTTTGTATATTGTGTCCTTATGACCATTTGTTATTGCTTTGTTATTTCTTTACACTTGGTGAACAAGGAAAAAAAAGGGAGAGGGCAATTTCATACCTAAAACTGAAGGAGTTGATTACTCTCATTTTGATGATGTACCTTTTGTATGTTTGCAGTGGTTAAGAAAGACTTTGGAGTTTGGAGCATGAGTACTTTAAAGTGATTCAAAATTATCAAACAGCCATAAATTTTATAAAGTGCTTCACTGTGTTACTGACTGAAACAGATGTAGAAGGACTTGGCAGAGCTTTTAGTTCTGTGCACAACCTGCAAATGCTCTCATAATCTTCCTAGGCATATTTACAGCTGGAGACTACACAGAGACTCAGCATCAGTAACAGCAGCGAAGTATCTGTTGCGGGAGACTGTGCTACAAAGGCTGTGCTCAAACAGATGTAGCTTGAGCTAATGCTGTAAACTCCAAGGTAGCCTTCTATTATTTTGATTTTTTTAGAAGATGAAACCACTGTACTATAAAAGGACAAAACAAAAACTATTAGACTGTTGGACACTCAGTTTGGTGTCTGAATGGATGGATGTAAGTCTGTGGAGTAGAACACAGGAGCTAACATTTTAGTTAGTGCTTTTAAAAAGCTTTGTAAAAAGGTTTTACTGATTGCTTCTGCTTTGCCATTCGTTAGCATTATTTTGTTGGCCTTTGATTTAAATGGATAAACAATAATAAGCCCCATTTCTGTAAAATAGGAAAAATAAGACATCATCTTTGATTTAAGTATTGACTTGTAATGTATGCTTCAACCTCAATACATCATCTAGAACTTTGCTTTTTCATATGGTTTTGCTCAGCTGTGACCCATCTTGAGTGGTGTGTGGCTCCTTGGTGTCACTGCTATAGATAGCAATTTTATTCTGTTCAGTAGCAATTGTAGGCTCAACTAGTTTATTAAGGAAAGAGAAATCTTCAATCAGAACAAGACTAAAAACAAAAATTCAAAGACATAACCTATTCTTGGAGGACTCTACCAGATCTCTAGTATGTGTGTATCTGGCTATATTTCAAGTGTCTGGAGAACTTTACACTGCCTACTTGCCTATATAAATGATTCGTTTGTGAGCTGGGGTCAGAGTCCACATACTCAAGACTCATCAGTGTGTTTTTTATTACCATTCTGTTAATCATTTATTCCAGGATGTAGGACTGTAAAACAGGACTTAGGTTGTAGCAACATGTGTAAGTAATTTTTAAAACAAAATGTCATTCCAGTTTCTATGTATTATAGATACAATGTTTGCATTGAGATTTAGTAATATAATTAATCTGTGTGCCCACAACCCAGACTTTTAAAACTCCTAAGCATTTCCAACTATCTTGGTTGCGTTTCCTATTCACACACTTCCTCAATCCCTAAACTGCCAAGTTGGCTGGTTTCTGACAAGACCTAAGACTTTAGAGCCACAATATAAGGCAGAGAAACCAACTCATCATGCTTCCTCAAAGACAACAAGGGAAGTTTTGTGTCACTTTAAGGTCACAACATTCTAGGAAATAAATCCACTACCTCCCCTCCCACCCCACTTTCCTTCTTCTCTTGTCTCCTTATGGAAACTAATGCATGTAAAGAACCTAGGGAAACTGGACATTGTTACCAATTTCATTTTTATGAGTATTTCCTCCCTTTTTTTCCTGCAGTCATGGACACCTCTATTCTTTTCGAGATGCTGTTTTTTCTTGTTAGAAATATTGGAATTCTTGACACCCAATTCTCTGTTCAGAAGGAGGCTCCAGGTGATAGTATTTTATGTGCAACAACCTGCACTGAGGGCCACAGTCTGTCCTGGTCCGCTCAGCTCAGGAATTCCAGCCAGATGCATTTACCTCTGCCTAAATCACTTTGTGATTTATTTGATTAAAATGTAAGCACCTGGATGTTTGTTAATGATCTAGGAATGGCTAGGCATTTTGTTTTCATTAAGGAAAGTCTAAGAGCCAATAGTTTAAATTGTGAAAACTTAGCAAAATAAAGAGAAATAATAGGTATTTGTCCTTGCTTCCTGTGCAATCAACCAACCACACATGAGAGTTTTTATCTTGAATTAATAGTATATTTCAATTCAGCCCCAAAGCTAAGCAGGTATCTATTATATGGAAACCTTTCACTGTGCCATAAGAACATAGTTTATACCATGATGATTGTATCTTCATGTCTATTTGTGCACTTTATAGAGTTGATCTAAGAAAGAAAATCTCATCTGCCATCAGTGATTTCTTACAGGAGCTGTTACTTTAAAACCTGTAATTCAAGTTCTTGTTTTTAAGTTAAATACATTGAATGAGTACAGACATTTCATAAGCTGGATCATACTTTGACTTAAGTCCTTCACACCATGTAAAGCTCTTCTCATTCCTGCTTATCAAAATCCTATCCCTAATTTTCTGCTGGAGATTCCAGTCATTTTGACTTGATACACCCTTTCCTCCTTTGAATGCCTATTATTGCATTCATCTTAGGTGACCCATATGACACATTATATGCTACAGACTTTGAGTCCCAACTCATTTTAATGTATCTAATTTTCAAAGCCTATTGGTTTCAGAGTCTTTTAAGGCTATGCATTCATTCAGTATTTACTAAACTCAGGTTTGCCCATTGACCCATTGATGTGCAAGAGTTATGCCAGCCTTGGGGGTACAGGAGTGAAAAGCATAGACACAAGCACAGCCCCCGTGGAGTTGATCCACAGGTGAATATAAGTTAAGGTCAAAGAATGTATGCCATTTGTGCTGCCTGGTGTAATGCTTTGACCACTGTGGGGCACTGAAGATGGTTTTGAGGGAGGATTGAAGACCTCATTTTGTTGGTAAGCACACTTCTTCCCTTTGGTTGGTAGCGTCGGATTGCTAACTGTTGATGTGAATGATTGTGGTATGAGTAGGATTTTCTAGTTTTTTCAAGGTACTTTTGAAAAGAAGTGGAGTATAAATTAATTAAACCTGAAATTGTTTTTTTCTAGTCTTTTACCACTAAATATAGGACCTCAGGCGATTAAATGTTCCACATTTATTTCACATTCAGAAACATCAATTTGAAAGCTATGTTAGTGGACCAAAATAACCAAAGACTAACTTAAAACTAAATGGATGTTCCAGCTTACACTGTAAATTAAACTCAGACTCATGATTGATTAAAGTTTTTTAAATAAAAATCAATTAAAGATGCATTAAATAAAACTATATTTAAAGGGTTTTAAAATTTTAAAACAAATTTCTGGTTCAGTATGGCAGCCTGACCTGTGTAGCTAAAGCATAAATAAATGATAGAAAACCGCATATAAATGTATGAAACATGCAACATGGGAAAACACTAGTAACAAGAGAGAGACTTTGTAAAGTTTTTGAAGTGAAAAAAAATGGATTGGGAGGGGGGACTGGAGACCTCACTGAGCCAGTAAGTACATGTGTTGCTCTCATAGAGGACTGGAGTTTGGTTCCTAGCATCCACATTGGAAGGTTCACAACTGCCTGTAACTCCAGCTCCAGGGGACCTGAAGCCCTTTTCTGATCTCCAAGAGCACTTGCCCTTACATTCACATACCACACATGCACATACATAATTAGAAATAAAAATAAATATTTTTAAATGAATGGAAGAGTGGCCACTAATGAACCAGGGCTGAAGCAGCCACCCCTTACAGCACACAAGAGGTGACGCAGCAGGAGAGAACCAGTCTGCTCTGCAGATCACTGGAAGGCTCACAACTCAGAAATACCAGGGATGAGGGAGCATCAAAGTAAGAGGTGTGATGAAAGTCGGTTTTTTTAATTGATAATGTGAAAGTATCCATGTGCCTACTACAGTGTGTAGTATATGGGCAGCTATACCACAGCAAATAGAAAGGTCTTCTCTACAGAAACTGATGGATGAGTCCAGCAAAGCCTCCATAGGTATTGCTACTCCAGAACAAGGATTTCCAACTTCCTGCAGGAATGGATTTTCAATACATCGCCCCCTTTCCAGTCACATCTCACTAACTGAACTACTAGTAAATAATATTCCACTCAGACTCTGAGAGCTGCCAGCCAGCCATTTTACTATTTTTTAAGTATAAATGTAAACAGCGTTTCTAGTCATTTGAGGAAAAACAGCAATATGAATGAGAAAGGCCAAGAAAACAAGTTGTTTTTTAAAAAGGAAAAAAATAGACAGGAGCAGAAAAATGCCATTCGGGAAGCAAAAAATTCAGGAACTACACCTCAAGAAATGATTGTAATTCATACCACAGAGGTACTAGACAACACATCAGAAGGAACAAGACCAGGATATGTGTACATATGCATGTGTATCATAGAATATTTACATACTGACAAATAAGATGCTATGAAAGAGTAATTAGAGACAAGAAAGTGCTCTTGGTATTTAAAAATCATCTGACTTAAAACAGTTCATATGAAAATGGAGTAAGTTTTTAAAAATAATAATATATTTTTAAGAATGATTTGTCAGCCGTGGGGGGTGCACTTGTGCCACAATATTCATGTGGAAGCCAGAGGAAAACTTTGTGCAGTCAGTTCTTTTCTTCCACCTTTACCTGGGTTTGGGGGCTCAAATTTGAATCACTAGGCTTTTGTAGCAAGTGCTTTTTATCCACTGTGCTAAGTCATCTCACTGGCTCTAAAACAGCATTACTGAAAAGGAAAATATAATGGAAATACAAGCTGCTAAATATAGACTAATTTTAGAAGCAACTTCAATTAATAAAAATCTCAGGCCAGCAAGATGGCTCAGCAGGCTAAAAAAAACTTGACACAAAAGCTTGGCAACATGAGTTTAATCCCAAAAATCTACATGGGAAGGTGGAAGGAGAGACCTGACTTTACAAAGTTGTCCTCTAATGTATGTGATCATGCTTTGTCATCAGAAATGCCTCTCTCTTTCTTCTCTCTCTCTCTCTCTCTCTCTCTCTCTCTCTCTCTCTCACACACACACACACACACACACATGCACATACT
>NW_008343216.1:3708477-3710878 GCF_000622305.1 Nannospalax galili | reverse complement strand
CTTTCTTTTCTCTCTCTCTCTCTCTCTCTCTCTCTCTCTCTCTCACACACACACACACACACACACATGCACATACTAATTTTAAAAAATAACTTTAAAAGAAGGGCTGGAGCAATGGCTCAGTAATTAAGAGCACTGGCTGTTCTTGCAGAAGACCAGGGTTTGATCCCAGCACCTACATGGTGGCTAACAAATGTCTGTAACTCCAGTTCTAAGCAATCCAATGCTGCCTTCTATCCTCCACAGGCACTGCATGGCATGAGTACACTTACAAATATGTAGGCATAACACTCATACACATAAACACATTTTTAAAAATTAAAAAGAATTTAAAGAGCTAGTGAGATGGCTCAGTGGGTAAGGGCTTGCCCATAAAGCCTGGTGACCTGGGTTCAATCCCTAGAACATTCGCGGTATAAGGAAAGAACCAATTCCTGCAGGTTGCCCTCTGACCTCTACTTGTGTGCCTGGAATGTGACTGTGTGCACACGTGCACACACACACACACACACACGCACACAAATAAGCAAATAAAGAATTTTAATAAGATCAGAAAAAGACAACTGAAGAGAATTAGTCAAAATACCAGTTTGCCTTAGAACTCAAAGTCATGTAACTGGATTGAAAGTATCTATTGAATGTTTACAGCATGAAAAGATGGAGATCCACATTAGATACATTATTTGAAATTACAAAAAACTAAGGGCAATAAGAAAGTTCTAAAACCATCCAGAGGGAAGGAAAACCTGAACTTTTAAAATGAAATACAGATTAGATTCAACATTCCTATCACCCATAGCAAACAACAGCAGAAAAATATCTTCAAACATCAGGAAGAAAATATCTAAATATAAAATTCTATATCTAGCCAAACTATCACTGTGGTTTAAAATTTGAGTCAAGTGCATTTTATACAAAATATCCATAAATGTTGCCTCTCAAATGCTCAACCTTAGAAACAAAATAGGGGAAGGAGAGAAGAGGTGACTCAAGAAAGAATGATGTGGCTCCACACAGAAAACATCAGCTACAACCTGCAAGCAGGAATGGATGTCTCTGACCATTGCACTGAAAGTTTGAAGAGAAATGTGTCAAAACTGAAGTAGAAAAGGTGGCTCACAAGATGAGACATTTACATGAATAGTGGATTTCAAAGATCTACTGGAGAATCTGAACAATTTATGGAAGGAAAAATGACATACAACTCAAGAAAAGGGAAGTTAATAGAAGCTTCAGGAAAAACAAAAGTTCTGTAGAACAAGATGACATGATGACAGCGTGGCAAAATTTACCTTGTCATCACAACTTTAAATGTATTGATCCTCGGCACATGGGCCAATTGTGGGTTTCTATGTTAGCCCCCATTTGCTGCATAAAGAAACTTCTCTAGTAAGAGTTGGGAGATGCATTCATCCTAAGTGTAGAGGTTGCATTGAAGATGTATCACTTAGGGTTAAGCGTCACACAGACACTTATTCTCTGTGTTTGACCAGTTCTCTAATAGTCTCCATCTATTGCAAAAAGAAGCTTCTTTGATGAGTAGTGAAAGGAACACATCTGTAAATATGAGGATTCATATTTAGAATACACAAAAAATTATGTTGGGCCAGGGATGTGGCAAAAGTAGGCTTTTCTCTAGGATTTATGACCTTTCTAGCCATATGTGCTTGGCTATCTTTACATCCCTGAATAGGATATCTTTTTCAGATCTCTGCTTCCCAAGGCTAAGGGATCATTGTGGAAAGGGAGGCAGAAAGAACACAAGATCCAGAGGTGTTGGATGACCACAAGAAAACAGAGTCTTCTAGATAGCTGGTCAGTTGTCCTAATGCAAACTCAAATCAGACAAAAATCCCAGCATAAATAGTAGGAAGTAGGTAAGAAATCCCAACACAACCTAAGGAACTTGTGGAAACTGATGGCTACTGGGAGGGAGAAACACAGTGTTATACAAGGATTTGGTGATTCAAGTGGATGGACCCACACTGAAAGACATTTGGAGACATAAATCAGATTCTATAGGCAAATACACATATACATATATATGAGAATTCATTAAAGTGGGCTGGGGCAGTGAAGGGAGGTGTGGAGAAGGGAACAGATCTAAATACCATCAAACTATATTGTATGGAAATCACAAAAATTCAGCTAAAAATGTAATGAACAGCAGACCCCAATTCTATCCAAAGGAATACTGACAATGGATTGCCGTAGATGAGGAACAGCTGATCCTCCTGGATCATGGACCTCTGGCTGACTAGATTTACCAGAAGGGCAGATGGGGGGAATGGATGGGGGTGCTGACAGCACAGTGGACAGTGGCAGGGATAGCAGAGGATGGAGGCTCTAGTGGGAGAGGAAGACTGTCTATCTGACGAGTTTGTATTCATGCTCAGATGCC
>NW_008343216.1:3680445-3708420 GCF_000622305.1 Nannospalax galili | reverse complement strand
AAAACAGTATATTTTAAAATGAAATGGAGATCTTTTTTAAAGGTTAAAACCTCATTCAATTTTATGTCTTATAGGGTTTATACTGAGTTCAATATTGTATAACTGTATTAATTCAACTGTGAACCTAAAAATTTACAGCCACTTTTAAAAGACTGTATGTTTGGTCTGGAAAATGTTATTGAATAGGTTAATGCTGTTGTAATGAAATGCTTCTTCTAATTAAAAAAAAAGGAATCTAAGCAATAATTAAGATGCATGGGGAAAATTTGTAAACATTCCCCCAAACTACACACATTTGGCAAAGACTCTATTAAATCCAGTCACTAATAACTATATATGTTTATGTATAAATGATGTTAGATGTAACCATATTCTTGCTGAAGACATTCTTAGCATCCTGCCTGGACCACTGTGGACACTGAATAAATGTTGGTTGAATGGATGAAATAAACTCATGCTGTTAAGCCGAAAAAAAAAAATGTACTGATCCTGGACAGGGTATGGTGACACACACCTTTAATCCCAGCACTCAGGAGTCAAAGGCAGGTGAATCTCTATGAGTGCAAGGCCAGTCTGGTCTAAGTTCCAGGCCAATCAAAGCTATATATTGAGACCCTATCTCAAAAAAATAAACAAATATTATTTATCCTCAATTTCCTGTCAAACTTAGAAGATATTTTGGTGATTGATAGAGCAAAAAAATAAATGTGAAACATATAATTGTAAAGTATAGAAAGTAAAAATAACAGTGAAACTATAATGAAAAAAGTCATGATGGTAGTATGGATAAGCTATATCATCACTTCACATGAGAGAAAATTTATGACAATGTCCAAAATTATTAAACAGAAAACAGTATAAACGTAGTACTTTGCAATGTCATCCTAAACTAATCACCAGAAGAAAGTCATAGTTCATAATATTTTAAATGATTTTAAAAGACTTATAATAAAGTTATGACAAGAGATTGAAGTTTTTCATTATCATTCCATACTTTTGTATAACTTGAATTTCTATTTTTTGAGAACTCCGTATTTAAGTACTGTGTTTATATTATTTCCACCTGTTACTCTTCCCCTCCATCCTCCTCCAACTCCTCTTATGTCTTCCCATTCCCTCTCAAATTAATGACCACTTATTCTTTTATTGTTCTACACATGTACATACACACAAAATCTACCGTGTCCATTTACTGCTGCTCATATGTTCATATGTTTAATACTGACCACTTTGGGATTAGATACCCTATCAAAGAGTTCAACAGTAGAGAAAACTAATTCTCCCTCTTTCAACATCCATTGATTGTCTGTAGCTCTTCCTCTAGAGGCCAGACTTTGTGAAATTCCCCCCATCTATGTTGGCATGTCAACTGGTGCTGTCATCATGCAAGTCTTGTTTAGTCATATTGTTCCAATTTCATGGGAGCAGCTTCCCTGTCATGTCTAGAAGATACTGTCTAGCAGCAGGCATCCTGGTCCTCTGGCTCTTATGATTTTAATTCTATATTATTTTAATCCATGAATATACTTTACTTTAGTAAAATTAAAAATACTAAGTAAATATAAATAATTATAAAATGTAAATAATTGACCACCAGAGTAGACAGTCTGTCAACTCTGATTTCACCATCACTTTTTTAACTAGTTTTCCTTCTCTTACAGGCCACCTCCAGATGAGCTGTTAATACCTGCAAGGCAGTACTTTGTGTGGAGGATAGTGTGATGGACCAGCCCAGACTGGAGCAGTTCAGTCCGACGGGAACAGGGTCCTTGAGAAAGTGGGCAAGGATTTGGTGAGTGACAGACAGACACACAAGAACTTGGTGAAAGTCTGAGTGTATTTTTGCAGCTGCAAGGTTTGAAATATATACAGCAAAGGTTGCAAAAGTTCATCATCAGCATGACTTCTGTAATTAGTCACTTTCTAAGATTTTCAGTAAAAGTGAAACAATTTTGCCAACCATCATGTATAGCCAAAACACATTTCCTTATCTTAGCAACCTGGTACCAGCCAGCAAATTCCTGCTTTACGATACTGTGGTTTCTACTACTAGTTTTTATTACACACTCAGAATTCTGCTTAGTTTTGTGATTTCAGGTCAGAATGACCTTAAACCACCAAGTACTTTCAATATCAACTGTGCCTGATATTACATTTTTAAGTATTTGATAACATTTTTTTGCTTATTCGTAGTGGGCCATCGGGCTTCTAAGTCATTCCTTAACCCCTTAGATCCTAAAAAATCATCCCATGTTAGGGACCTATGAAACCATCCTTCCCTCCTATCTTTTCCAACTTTCGAATACAGTCTGTAGTTGCCTTTTAATGTTTTCTTATTGATTGTTTATCAAAAGACACCAAGGTGGTCTTGATCTTACCAATTTATCCATGAATTGTAATGAATAACAAGAAACCCTTCTTCTATCTATATTTATCTATCTTCATTTTTCTTCTAGAAATCTATTATTCCCTGGACTTTCCAGCATTAACTCTGCTTAATCACTTCTCACTATATCTAAAATATCTCTCATGGTGTCAAGGACACCAGGTGCTTTCTGGGCCCCTGAAAGCCCATGATACAGTGACAGTCAGAAAGATAATAGCAAGTAAAAGCATGCCAAGTACACTGCATGTTTTTTAGCACAGCCAACTCCAAGAGGCAACCTTCCTTGAAGTTCCAGCCTCAACCCATGGAGGATCTCACGCGGGCTTCATTGGAGATGGCATGACAGGATAGAAAGACTGTAAGTTTACCCATAGAATAGAAGAAACTGTAACTGTTTGGTTTCATATTAAGTGTAACAGAACATTCTCTGAAAATACCAGAATAGGAAAAACAGAATTGAAGATGTAGAAGCAGCTGGGGAAGCCTTATCTAATCTAACTGAATTCTGGCCTTCTAATCTTCAAAATAATGTCAATTATGTTTCAGCTAGGATTAGGATACCATTCAATCCTATTGCCTATAGCCCATGCAATAATAACTGATACTTAGTATGTACTTAAATATGTGTATACAATAGTCATACGTCCATGGGGTTAGTAATTTTACTGCCAATGAATAACTAAAGAATTGAGACTCAGAGAGGCCAGATAACTTTCCCAAGGTCTCGCAGTCAATACGTAGGGAGTTATGAATGTGAACCCAGCTCAGTTAACTCTGTGGCCTATGCCATGTTCTCTCTCTCTCTCTCTCTCTCTCTCTCTCTCGTAGGGGTGTATGTATGTGACCCCCGCTCTGTTATCTCTGTGTCCTATGCCATGTTCTCTCTCTCTCTCTCTCTCTCTCTCTCTCTCTCTGTCTGTCTGTCTCTCTCTCTCTCTGTCTCTCTCTCTCTCCTCTCTCCCCTTTCTATCCATCCCTGATAGCAATACAAGTACACTCTGAATTCTTAGAAGCACTTGCTTATTTTCTAAGTTTCATGTTCATGCACTTCTTTCAATAAATTGTGTATTGTCAATTTAACACAGAGCTCTGTCTCTGTAAGCAGGATGCTTCCATTTGAGTCTTGACTCCGTCATAGTCCAGTCATCAGTGTCATATAGTACTGAGCTCAGAGTTAACCTTGGCATTGGTGTCTTATCTGTAAAATGGTTGTTATAGTCCATGCCTCAGAGGATATTCCTGAAGGATTGACTAAAATAATCCACAGAAAGCATGAAAACTAATTCCCTAGTTAGTTTGGTTTTTACTTCCCCCATTTTCCTCAGTTGAAAAAATTCTGAGAATATTGTAACAGGCTGCTTAACGATTTTTCAGTTTTGTTATGTATGTTTAATATTTTGCTGAATTCATCTTTTAGGTTAAGAGCACATAACATAAAACATATGCTACTAATCCCTGAAAATGCTGCTGTTTCTTCCACAGGTCCAAATAGTCACAAAGACATTGGGTACCCAGCACATTATTCAACTGGTTAATTCGCTCATTTTCTCAGTCATGTGTCAGGGATGCTGATAGGAATAAGAAGGTGATCAGCCAGACTTCTAACTGTATCTATTAAAAGGCAGACAAACTAAGATGCCCAATTTGGTATTTGATCTTCTGTCGTCTATCTTGTGTGAATGCTAGCTTTGATGAGACTTCAATAATGGTGTCTGGAATTTGGTCTGTGCCTGTTAAGTCACTTGTAACATGTTAATGTTTAAGAATTAAAAGGTTGTGGACTAATGTGGCAGAATGAGTGAAAAAAAAAAGGTAAAGTTTCAAAACTGATGTTCAACATTATTTCTATGATGGGAAGAAGAATGCCAGTGCTTTAACTGCAAACATGATTTCCTAAAGCATTCCAAGTTCTCCTTGGAGACTTCCAGGGCCAAGAACTGACTATCCATGTGCCTGCCTAGATAGAAAGGGCTTGATAAAAGTGCTATGTCTGCTGGCACAGTTTAATCACTTAATACCTCATTCCAATTGAAACTATAACCAACCTCATTCCGATGACGGAGCATCTACATTTGATCTGTCTCTGCCTTGTGTAGTCACTGATATTTCCAAGGGAAGTCTTGTGATTATCAAAATGGAAATTAATTTCAGAGACTTGGGACTGAACTGGAAAAAAAAGTCAATTGTTATAATCTGCTGCTGCTGCTGACTCCTGAAAGTGTTGCTCAAGGTAAATAAGCACAGACTGTGAGTATGGGTGTTGGTGCGTACTGGATACTAGGAAAAGAGGTGGTTGGAGACTAGGAAATTTACAAAAAATTCTGTTATTGTAGAAAAAGACAATCTCAAGGACATTACCACAGACCACATTTTTAGTGTAATTCTTGATTCTTATAATTGCTAAGGTGATCCAGCTGTCTTCTAGAGAAAGTTATGAAATTATCAAAGGGACTAATTCACCAACTTCAATAGCTAAAGGAAAAATTTAAGCTCTTTTTAGATGCACAAAATTCTTACAGATAATACCATTCCCAAGAACTTCAACTAAAAGCGCTGCTATTGGAGTTCACATAGCATTTGGTGCCCTTAAATTACTTAAGAACCAACCTTTTCATCCATGCAAAGGAAAAGCTACAGTAAGGTGCAAAAAAGATCACAAATGAAGCCTACAGCGTAGACTTCTTGCCTAAATTAGGGGCTTATGATGTTTTCTTTGACAACCACTAAATGGCCACAGACCTAGTGTCACTTCACAGAAGGCAAAACCTCATGGACTCTTGGGACCAGATGAGCACCTGGAGCTCATCCGCCCTGGTTTCTTTATGTGCACAGGTGAAAGAGGGTTCAAAGGAATAGGGTGTCTCTCAAGGTCATTTGATTAGAATGAGACTTGGATTAGAATCCCTTAATTTTAGTGATTGTGTGTTTTCCAAGGTGTTCAGAAAAGTGATTCCTTATGTCTAAAGAGTGAATGTAATGATTGCCGCGACTCTTGCTGTGCTCTCATTTATGAATGGCTCACGTATAGCACATGGTTCTTCAACTCTTCCTTTATGTAAAAAATAGACATATGTAAAGATATGCCATTCATTTTACTTTTTAATCTATACTTTGTATTCATAGACTCATAGAGTGTTAGAGGTGATGGGTTCATAAGGGCAACTAAAACAGAAAATTATTTATACTAATTATATGAAATATTGTAAGAAAATTAAATTTTTAGTATCATTGGCTTATTTTTTTGAATTTCAAAATTTACTAAAGTAAAATATTTTTAAAACTTCCTAAGTTTTGGAGTGCAGATTTATTTAGCTCAAGCTCTTAAATTTACAAACTTGGGTTCTGTGAAGGATAAAGATTATATTACTTATCAATAATGTCCATTCTGATTTGCATATCAGCATAGTAGGACATTATGAAGTGAAAAGAGGAATTAAAATTAGAACTGCTTATCTCTATTAAATCAGAGCACTTTATTAGCAAAAATATATATACTTAAATATCCCATTTCTAATTCCATTTTGTAAAAAAAAAATGTGTTCTGTTTACCTTTTCAAAGAACTTTGCATGAAGAAATTTAATTATTTTCAGAGAAAATTATTTGAAAATGGAAATATTTTTGAATTGAAAAATTTGTTAACAACCAAATGCTTTAGTTCATGCGTTAGACACAAACAAACAACAAATGGGTAAAAATTAGCAAGGAGTTTTAATACTGCTATATGAGACACCTTTGTGAAAAGCTGCCTGGGGTGGGGCAGTTAGTTCATCTGTGCTCACATGGAGAAGCTCCGGCCCTTAGCTTGTCCTGCCCAGGCACTGACGCCCCCTCTGGAGGAGCCTCTTTTGTTTTGAAAAAACAAAGGCATGTACTGGTCAAACGCAAGCCTGGTTCCCACTTCTACACACACTCTCCACTTTTTCGAGCTCTAGGAGTAAATGTTGCTCTGGCCTTAAATTCTGTCTGAAGGACTGGCTTCTTGAAGCGGGCATGTCAGCCCCCTTGAGGGGCAGTTGTCCTCTTATAGAAGCTGGGGACTTCCTGCCTACCTGGGAGATCTCTGACATCCTGAGCCCCAGTTGGGCTCAGGAACACTCTTTCCTTTTGGCCCACCAACCTTATCCAGGAACCTCAGGGTTCACCTTCTGGCGGGTTAGCTTTGAGCACTGCTCCCAGGGAACAAGGATTCGCAGCCAAAGAGATCAAAGGTTGAAAACTGGGCAGCAGCTCCCGGCTCCCGCCTGCAGAAAGCGCGGGCAGCGGCCCAGCACTTCCTGGAAGTTCTGTCAACTTTGCTCTGGTCTTTTTCCTCACCAGATCTCTTCTGAGAGCTCGGAGGAAAAAATGGCCTCTCAAAACCTCGCTGCTGGGCTCACAGGCTTGGTGCAAAGAAGAGGGTGCCTAAATCGACTCAGAGGACCCGCACTCAGCCTGTGGGAATGCCGAAACCGTGCCTTGTGAGCTCTGCAAGTTCACATTCTCACGCCTTCAGGAGAACTTGCCTTGGAGTCAAACCTTTTGTTTAGCGTTTTCAGTTTTACCTTCCCCATTCTCTTAGGGAGTGTGTGCACGCTTTTATTTACCTTTTTCTCTCAACACACCCTCTTGGCTCCTTTTTCTGCAACTATAACCCTCTGGGCGTGTTCAGGAGCTGGTGGCTCTCTTGACTTTCCTCCAATGGTCAGAGCCCACCTGCTCAGCCCGCTCCCCTTCCCCATTAAGGCCAGCAAGGTATTGGCCGGTCAGTCTTCTTGCACCACTCCAGGGCTTTCTTGTCTTGGTAGAAGGAAGTCAAAAAACTACTGCCTGGAACAGGACCACAGCGAGAAGCCAGGAAAAGGCTGTCCCAACCCTACCCAGACTTTCTTTTCTTTTTTTGGTCTTAGAAAGACTTTTTAAGGACCCCAGTTCTTCTTCCTGAGTTTTGCACTTCACTTCTATTATGAATTCCTAAAAGCCAGGCAGGCAAAAAGAAAAGGGGGTGGGGACCCTGAAGGAAAAAAGAACAAACAAGAGACACTCAGATTATATATTTATGTAAAGAAACGCTACATATGTAATTTTAGATTTTCTTCCGAATTGGAGTTCTGAGGCTTTAGAAAACCTATTTTTAACACCTTCTCATATGGTCTGGATTGCCTAAATTGCTTCTAATTGGGTGGCACACATTGCTGGAAATGAAGGACGTGACAAGCAGCCTTCATTCTTTCGCAGATTTAGATAATGTGTCCAAATGAATGTCTTATCTGATAAGGAAAATCTAGAACACTCATAAAGTCCCCGCACTTTTCTAAAGGGGCTTATGGGATGAGGGACAATCACAGTCGTCCAAAGAGATGGCATTTTAGAGGATGTACCTCCTAACAGTAAGCAGCCAATGCTCTTTCTCCCACCTCTAACGTGGCACAAGTAAATATTCTTTGTGTTTGTTTTGTTCTGAAACAGCTTCCTACCTCTTCTTCAGTCTGTTTAAAAGGTTTTTGTAAACCTCTTTAAAATATATACTTTATGCCTTTCCTTTTCTCCTTCACTTTGCCCAAGGCTTGGGCGGCCCTGGGTGCTCCTGGTGGGGGAGTGCCAGCTCAGACGGCAGCCAGTAAAGGTCATTGCCAAGCAGAAAGGAGATTTCAGTAACTCAGGTTAGCTACTCAGGGATCTCCGGGGACAAGAGCTCTTGGATCACTGAGAGGTGTTATCCCAACTAGAATTTGTTGAGGACAAGGGTCAGGTGCGGGCTGCTTCTACGATGCTCTCTGCCGGCTTCCACCTCAGAGGCTGAGAGATCTCTGAAGCTGTTGGAAGCTGCTATTACTGCTATACACTACTGACCAACTCTGACAAGGAGACTTATCTTACTATCCAAACTGCACTTTTGTTTTTCACCCTCTCCGAAGTAAACCAGGCAACAAATTATGAAGTTATTTTTAGGCTAGAGGAAAATCGCCAAGATAAATATTTCATGCATCAACTTTACAGGCGTCGGGTTTTTCTTGAATTCTTTAAGAAAGGACTCCTTCCCCTCGACACCGACACCGACAAACACCTTCAGGACACCTAAAATTGTGTCACAGAAGAGTCCTAGGTGAAGCTGGAGCACCCTGGGGTAAAAGTGTTCAAGGGTTAGTGAGAGGGGTTACTACCCTGGGCAGCTGCCTGCAGAGCAGGGCTTGGGCAGCATCCTGGAGAAGGTGGGCCACCCCCTGCATCTTCCGTTGTGCCTATGCACTGTTCCTTCCCCCTCATTCATCAAAATAAGGACAGCTTTGAGAGAGCTAACACTTCTGCTGCAATAAAGGCCCCGCACTACGGTACCTTCCAATTTTACATTGGCTCTCAGAAGGCTTTATTTGACCCACAAAGGAAGATTTGGGCAATAAGAAATTTGCAGTGGTGATGTTCCAAATTGGTCCCTGCCACAGACCGGCGCCTCGCCCCTAGCCTTGGTGGCTCACTACACACTGACAAAACTCTCTGCTAGTCTTTGAAGGTTCCTTCTGGTGCAATGGTTCCTCAACAAGTCCTTCGACCAGAAGGAGTGTACCGCAGAAGGACATATTAAGGATGGAGCGGGTTGGGGACTGGCGGCTTCTAGAGGGTGAGGAAACCCCCTCTGATTTAGACTTGCTTTTCCAAGCTGAGGGGCAACATCAAGGCTTCTAGTTTTAAAAATGTAACTCTGGTTATTCAAACTCATTCTTTTTGGCTGGCAAAAAGATAATTACTAGGAAACGAAATCGACATTGAAACAACCAGGTAAAACCCTTGTCCCCAACTACATTTAGGAGTCTAGAAAGGAGCTTTCTGTCCCCATCCTTTTTAGAAAGAGCAAGGAAAAGGAGTAGATTGGGAGGGGGGAGCGCAAGAGAGAAAGAAGGAAGAAGGGAATATTTAGCAAGTTAAGAGGTTAAATATTTGAACAGATTCGTAAATATATAGACAG
Source organism: Nannospalax galili (assembly GCF_000622305.1). Taxonomy (NCBI): domain Eukaryota; kingdom Metazoa; phylum Chordata; class Mammalia; order Rodentia; family Spalacidae; genus Nannospalax; species Nannospalax galili. Next base: position 3,699,093 of record NW_008343216.1, on the reverse strand, counting down.
CCCCTGCTATTTGGGGTGTGTAATAATGCCTTTTGTGGTGCTGTCTGGTTGGGCGGCTATGGTGGTGAAAACCTTCCTCACCACCTTCTTCGCTGGGAAACTAACTAGAAAGCTCCCGGTTCGCAAAACAAAACCAGCTATCTATGCTCTTTTGGAGGAAGAGAAAAATGCTCTCTCCTCTCCCTGTAAAATAAGGAAGGACAAAAAAGAAAGAGAAGGAAAATAAAGGGGAAGCAGAGTAAATGGGAAAATATTTTTCTCAGGTATGATTTTTTTTTTTTTCTGTAGGAGCATTTGAGAAAGCTGTCTTCAAGGCTGAAGTCATTTCGAAGTATTGTTTAAGCTGGTGTGTTCCAGCACCATGTTATCTACAGTTCATCAATTACTTCTTTAAACACAACTCACTTGTGTAATAGGGGTGTGTGGGTGTGGGTGTTTAGAAAACCTTGGTTCTCTAGAGGGCTCCTTAGACGGGTAGGGTGCCCCCCAACTGTACTGAGCGTTGTTGACGGCATCTGTCCTCCTCCTGTGCCCGTGGGCGGAGGACACAGGCTGTGGGTGTGTCGGGGCCCGCAGGCGCGTGCGTGCGTGTGTGTTGTATACACGCATTCTCTAGTGTATGCCTCAAATGGAGCCATTTTTTTTGCCCCTGTCGTCGTCCTGAGCCTATATTAGTATTATGCAAATAGAATCATTCCGCTTGACTATATTTTGGAGGGGGAGGGGATGAGCCATTTTAATTCTATTCTAGTATTTTCCCATCAATCTTTTTTTTACTGCGTGTGAATTCGTGTGGATGCTTTTTCTGAGGTCCTTGTGTGTGTGCAAGTGTGCGTGCCTCCGTGTTGGGGAAGAGTGGGCTTGTCAGTGGGTGTGTGTCTCTGCATGTAGGGAGCATGCAGCCTCTGAGAACCTTGGGAGCGATCCTTGTTCTCCCCGGGTGTCCTGCCTGTCTCTGCCGCTTGTGTTTTGTGTTCTGGATGTGATTATGTGCGTTATTTACATATGTACGCCTATTCTCCTGCCTCCGGTGTTTCGCCTTTCTACAATCCACACATTTCGTATATATTCTCTTATCTTTTGGCAAAGTGCCTATTTTGTTCCTCGAAGAATATTTATTGATGTGATAATCTGAAATGAAAAGTGGTCTCCCATGAAGGAGATGGAAGAGAAAGAAGCGTTCATCTTTCTTAATAGACGGGGCAGTGCCAGTTGACTGGATCACAGGGTTTCTCTGCACTTTCTGCGTGTGAATCTGCGTGTGGGGGGTGGAGGCAGGACGGGGTGGGGAGAACAGAAAAGGAACCTTTAACCAGAACAAAGATAGGACATCGCGTCCCCTTGCGGCCAGACTTCATATTGCACCCACCAGGCGGGTCCCGGCTCTGAAACCAAAGGACCTTATGATTTCCAATGAGAAACCACTCAGGGGCTTCCGCTCAGACCCAGCCCCCGGGCCTCAGCCAATCACTGGGCGCCATGCAAATCACCTCTTCCGTTCCTGCAAGCTGCGTCCTCGGGTAGCTGCTGTTCTCGTTGCCCCGCCCCATCTTATGCCTTCCCTCCCCTCCCCCTTCCTCCTCCGCCTCCGCCCCCGCAGCTGCGGGAGTGAAGGGCCAAGCGGATGCCTCTTGCATATGCACACGGATCCATCCTCCTCCCACCACCTCCTCCGGCCCCTTCCCGCCAGCTCCCCAGCCCCCACCCAGCCGCAGCTCCCGCGCTTCGACGTGCAGTTCCCAGCTCTGGTCTAGGCGGCTGCTTCCCACAAGGAGGCCCACGCTCGCCCTAGGAGCCAGCAAGGGAGAGGGAGAAAGCTTTTGCCTTTGAAGGCCTCTGGAAGGTCAAGTTTGAAGCTTGCTGAACTGAAGCCAGAGGCGTCGAAAACGCAGCTGCAGGGTCTGCGGCAAGGCTGTGCATGTGGACTGTGCAATGGCTGTCTCTCCCTAAACATCAGATTAATTTTTTTTGAAGCAAAGTACTGGTCACGTCCAGAGACAGGATGATGATAGATGGTTCCGTATGCCCCGGGCTACAGTGTATAGTCACAAAGCACTGGGGAGGCGGTCAAAGAGCATCCCATCTACTTAGGAGCAGGAAGAGTGGGGAGTGGGGCGAGAGGGAGGGCGAGCAGGGGCGCGGGACCTGCTAAAGGCGGCAGTTAAATTAGCAAGCTCCTGGAACGCGATTTGTCAGAGCATGAACCAGGCGCAAGGAAAGAAAAATTCAATTCCGTGAGGAATAGCAACCTTGTTATTTACATCCAGACAGTGACCCTGGCCCTTAGGGCACACCCTATAAGATACTAAGTTTTGAATACTGCTCTGAGCTGACCTTGAGACAAATGGGTGGGGAAACTGTCACTGGAGAAAATCCCGATTGTACAGTGCTTTGAGATCCTCTAAGGAGGAATCAGGGGAACTGAGAAGTAACCTTGTTTCTCTGGTCTCCTGTCGACCCTGAAATACCTTCAGGACTTTCTAGAGAGGATTGAGGTAGTCCCCCCTCAAATCTTACCGATGAAGAAACTAGAAGACAGGACAGGATTTAAAATCACACTTAGCCAACATTTATTCACTCAGCACATTTTTATGGAGGGTGTATTGTGTACCAGGCACACAGCATCACCTTTATTCAAAGCACATTATGTGCTTAGTAATTCTTAGGTGTTGAGGAAGTGAGGAAAAGAAGCAGAAACTGTTAATACTTCTGTCCTGGAGTTGCTCATCAGCTAAGCTGTGCATTGTACAGCTTAGATGTCTTTCAGACTGCAATGTAACAGTATACTGATGCATTCCTATGGTGAAATACTCTGCAGCCATTAAAAGTGAATGGGCTGTTTTGAAAGTAATGTCGGTTGAAAAGGCAAATTGCAAGAGAATGCATGTGATATTAATGCAATGATAATGCCTGTTAACATAACATTTTTTATTTTTGAAGCAGGGTCTCCCTGTAGCCCCCGCTGTCCTGGAACTCACTATGTAGACCAAGCTGGCCTTGAACTCATAGAGATCCGCCTGCCTCTGCCTCCCAAGTGCTGGGACTACAGGCATGCGCCACCACGCCCGGCTTAACATAACATTTTGACAAACCACAAAACCAGAAGTTACATAATCACGTGGTTTAAATGGCATAAAGAACAAGCCAGAGAAGGATGAGCGCCAATTGCAAAAGGGATAAAGAGATCTTTTAGTCATAAAGATTTTAGCTGTATGAATAAAACTTATTTCTTTAAGAACACTAGATTGTGAGGAAACAGAGCAGTCTGGGAAGACTTCATGGAAGGGCTGACACTGAAGCTAAATTTAAGTTTTTGATTGTGATGAGCAGAAGCATGATAGGAATGTTCAGGAGATAATTTTCCAGAATGAGAGAAAGAAAAGTATAGACCATGAGAAGCTTTTATAAATCTTGAATTAAAATTTCAAGCTATATTATTATTATATATTTATTATATTCACTGCTTTGAGAACCTATATACTTAAAAAATTTTTTAATTAATTTGTTTTTATTTTCTGTATATGAGTATATTCTGCATATATGTAAGTGCACCGGTGTTGGGCCAGAGGAAGTCAGAAGAGGGCCTCAGATCCCCTGGAACTGGGGTTACAGACAGTGTTGTCCACCATGTGGGTGCTGGGAATCAAACTGGCTCCTTTTCAAGAAAAGCCAGTGCTCTTACCCACTAAGCCATCTCTCTAGCTTCAAGATCCTTTATGCATTTATTTTTCAACTTTAAAAACAAATTATTGAGAATTTTATACATGCATATAAGGTGTTTTGATCAAATCCATGTCACTCCCTTTCCCTCCAACTCCTCCCCTATCTCCCCATCACTGTGGGTAAGTGCATCCATGTCATGCAGTGCCTGCGGAGGTCAGAAGAGGCTGTCAGATCCCCTGGGACTGGAGTTACAGACAGTTGTTAGCTGCCCACGTGGGTGCTGAGATTTGAAACTGGGTCTTCTGCAAGGACAACCAGTGTTCTTAACCACTGAGCCATCTCTGCAGCCCCACTTTTGACATTTTTGGCCTTTGGAATAGAATATGTTGCTAAGAGGCCCAAGGACATTTTGACTTTTAGCCAAGAGACTGGCTACTTTTCTTTGGGGTCTTTGTACCCTAACTGCCTAGCCAATTTCTACCTCCTATTCTTATCACACCATTCTCTGAAGAGGTTACCCAAATTGCCATTAGGGAATCAAGATGCAGACCGATCTGGCTTCTTCCATGCTAAACAGGGATGCAGGGTGAGGCAATTGAGGTACCCCTTCAGTGGATCTATCTAAAAGACTCTCAAATTGCATAACTCTTAGCTGTAGGGAGAAAAGAAGTCCTTGGTGAATAGGAGATGTGAATGAGAAGTAAAGGTAAGAGTAGTTAGCATTACAAGTTCTAGACAGGGAACCAGAAAAAAGTCAGAACAGGCAAATTTCAAATGTTTGTATCAGAGTCCATTGGAATTGATGAGAACTTCCAAAAGCATCCCTCTATTGGGTTCCTTCTCATTTTTCTTTTGTCTGCCAAGGCTGGACTCGAGAGTGATGGATTCAGGATTTGCTTTCAGGCATTTTGATAGCTGTTGGAGTGGCTAGAATCAGTGCTGGTTCCCTCTCAAAGGCTTCTAAATAGGGGGAGAAAACAAATTTAGTCATCATTTTAGAACAATAGTGGGTTGTCTCCTTTAGCTACAGGTGAGCACTTCAGTATTGCAGACCAAGATTTGAAGTTGTACATCTGAGCAGCACTTTCTGCTTAGAAACGAAATCATCAATGAGAAATAATTGTCTAACATTTTATATGAACATAAGCCTAATGTCTGGAAAGTGTAATCCCTTGAATTCTTAAAGAAATATACTGATCACTTTACTTTTTGGTTATATTTTCCTTTTGAGTGTTTAAGACCATATAGCTGGCACAAATAAACCAATTTATTTTTACTCTTATGGTCATTTGAGGATCTGCTCCTCAGGGGTCACATGGGCTTGGGAGGAGCCCCTGGCTCCTTTCTTTTACCAGTTCCATCTATGTGAAGATAAGTCAAAGGTCCTGCTCGACTATGGCTGGCTTTACTTGGAAGCATGGAGGAAATGTGTTCTCGGAGTTGATCCTCCTCTTCGTCGACTGGACACTTGTTCAAGACCATCTGGTGGGGTCTCCATGGCCTCCCTGAACAAGAGGACAGGTGATGCATCACAGTTACAGGACATTTTAAGAGATGCTCCATAGTCCCCTGGAACTTAGCTGACCTTGGAGGGTGAGGAGCAAAAAACCTGTCCTTTAAGTACCTCTGACCTCTGCTCAGGAACTCAGTCTCCAATCTGGTATTAAATATTGTGTAGTGTTGTAGCCTATCAGCCAAATGTATAGGAAAAAGCACAAGTTCAAGTCTTTTGCAGGTTGCTCTGTGCTAACTTGGTTGCAGTGAGGTGAATCAGAAAGACTAGCTAGAGAAACTGGTTGATGATGAACATGTTTTCCTTGCCTGGAACTATGTCTTGATGGTAAATATTTCCAAGATCTTTATAGAAAGTTTAACCTTTGCCCTTAGAAGTCAAATTGAGCTTTACTGGCAGCCATAGTTCCCACAGGTTCCACACAGGATAATTTTGCCTCACCAGCAAAGGCATTCTGAACACTTCCAAACCCTTATCTATACCTTCCATCCTTAGGGTTTGGCTTCCTTTTGTTTTTTTCTTCATGGTGTTCTGAGAAGCTGACAGACTTGGTACTCAGCTCATGCACAAAGCAAGCCTACAGTTGTTTAAGCATTCCTTAATGTCTGCCTCATAGTTCCAAAGTCAGATAGCAACAGTTTATAACACTTGCTGCTGAGAGATTTATTTATTTTTAAATTCTCTCATTTTATCCTGAGTTTTGAATGTTCTCTTTGCTAAATTCAGTTGTACTAACAATAATGTGCAAGAAATGAAGTGAACAAATGTCCATAGATCAATTACCTTCTGACTATGGCTCAAAGTGAATGGGAGGACAATCCCAGCTTTGAAAAGTGACATTACTGAGGTCAAAGGAGTTGCTGTCCTCTAATCCTAGTTCAGTGGTAGAAGAGGCTGGCTTTTTATTTTAAAATTGTATCCACTTGTTATACATGAGACTTTGAATATCATCCCTAGTTTTAGTTGTAATAGCACCACCCTCTGGGAAATGACTCTAGGAACACAAGTTTTTTTTAACTATTCTGCAATGGGAATAGTTAAAAAAAAAAAAAAAAGTGAGCACCAGGAATTTACTTTGGATAAATTCTCTTTTTATTTACTTATTTTTATTTTGTGTGAGTGTTTCACCTGCATGTAAGTGTACCATGTGCCTACAATGCACGCAGAGGCCAGAAGAGGGCATTGGATCCCCTGAAACTACAGTTTCAGATGGTTCTTAGCCACCATGTGGGTGCTGGGAACTGAACCTGGGTTCTCTGGAAGAGCACTGGGTGTGCCTAACCATTGAGCCATTTCTCCACCCCCCCTTGGGTAAATTCTTAAGTAAAGGTTATAAAAGTTATAAGTCAAGAAATGTAAATGCTATATTTTGACTTTAAGGTTCTAGGCCATGAGGAAGAGTCTACCTTGTGTGTATCATAATTTCATCACTTAGAAAGGAGGAGAAGAGCAAACATGTTGCTGTGATTTCAAGAGTCCTCCAGCAAGAAGTGCCTATAAACTATAGGCTTCTTGCTGCTATAGTTTCACTCATTAATCCTGCCAAAGTGTATTGATCATGGCATCTACCACTTTCCTTGTTAAGCTAATTACCACATACAAACTTTGTGTTTCCTAGTACACTTTAAAGATTTTGAGAAAGTGATCATTTCCTCCAATAAGTTAATTTGCAGTCCTTTATTCAAATAAGATAGTTTAGAAGCACATCTCCTAACTTTTGTCCTCAATGCTGCAATTGTTATTTCCATAATCATGTCCAAGCTAAGCTCCTCTGAGGCTCACACATCCAGTGATTCAATGGCAAGTTCTCCCATTAAGAGATCACCTTTGTACTTTGTGATATAAATAAACAGGTGCAATCTTAGTACCAATGCTTGGTTCCTAATGAAAACGAAAAAAAAAAAAAAGATATAAAAAGAAAAAGAAGAAGAAGAAGAAGCACCTTTCAAAGGAGCACCACTTCCACAATCTCAGATTAAGCCTTTTTTTCTTCTAGGCACTGTCTTTTAAAATGAGATTCTGTTCGAGAGTGTTACAGTAGCATAATCTAAATTGGTAGCTCTGGCTTTTTAAACTCCAGTTCTTTCTCCTGTAAAGCAGCATAAGTGAGTGCCTTATCATCATATTGGAACACTGACATCTCAAGGCCTATGTGCTGTATTCACAAGTAAGGAGAGTTCCAGAGCCAGGTTGACTCAGCACTACCTGACCAGGTTGCTTAATGTACTGATGAATACCATTGCCCCTAGGAATTAAATACAGAGGTGCCTGGAGCTTGTGTAAAGTTCTCTGTGCCATTTGAAAAAGGTACTTGGAGAAAAGATAGGCTGATTTTTAATTTTAATGTTTTACTCATTGGTTTAAGTACATTTATGGTTTGCTTTGCAAAATGTCAACAGACATCCCAAGTGGCTAACATTTAAAAGAGATTGAATTTCCTGTATTTACTCTAATATCATGTAAAAAATGTGGTCATCAAGGCCTACAGGTTCATTGGCTAAGATAGCTCAGTCAAATGATTATTCAAAGCAACTAGCCTCATTTTCTGTTCATTTTCTCATTGTCCCAAATTCTTACTTACTAGGATTCCAGCAAGATAAAACTAAAGGCTTTATTTTATTTTATTTTATTTTTTTTTGTTTTTTTGAGACAGTGCCTTACTGATAGCCTGACTGACCTGGAACTCACTATGTAGACCAGGCTGGCCTTCAACTCACAGAGATCCACTAAGCCTCTGCCTCCCTAGTGCTGGGATTAAAGGCCAGGTGTAAAGGCTTTATTGTACTGTTATGCATTTAAGAAGGGCTCTAAATAGATTTTTTTTTTGGTCTTTTTGAGGCAGGGTCTCTCTGTAGCCCCAACTGTCCTGGAACTCACTATGTAGACCAGGCTGGCCTTGAACTCACAGAGATCCACCTGCCTCTGCCTCCCGAGTGCTGGGATTAAAGGCTTGCACCACTACGCCCAGCTTATTTATAATACTTTTAAAGGACTAAAATCAACAGGTAACAGAAAAAAAAAGCCTTGGCTGGCCTCTTTGCCTCCCAACCCACAGATTCCCTATGGTTTTTCTAGTTGAGTTTTTTATTCTTTTTAGATATATCTTGTTCTTCATGCTCTACCTACTTGTCCTCTTCCCAGATAGTGTCTGCATGCCACCATGAAGATCTTTCTCAGGTCCTGTTCTTCTGCCATGGTTTGGATATTTTGAGTGTTCCCCAAGTATCCATGTGTTGAGACTTAGTCTCCATGACAACAGGCTGAGACAGTGGAAACATGATGTGACTAGAGTATAAGAGGTGCACTCTTTGTGAGATGACTAAGATTGGGTACATTCATCAGAATGGAATCCCCATGACTGAACTGTGGTGACTTCATAATAAGGAAGGAGACCAGAAAACATGTGTGTCCTCCCCAAGCCCTGTCTCTTGCCTCATAATGCTCTAAGACCTTTTCAGGACTCTGCCACTAAGAAAAATTACCAGATACAGCCCCTTAACCCTGCATCTTCAGAACTGTAAGCAAAAATAAATTTCCTTATAAAGTAGCCTAACTCAAGTATTTCATTAACAAATAATGACTAATGCATCTTCCTTTAGCATTTGATAGTAAGTTACTCATGGTATATAGATTCTACGGCCTGATATACTATAGCCCCATTTTACATTTTTATCATCACCTCAGCCCCCTTTCCAAGATCTCTTATTATCATATTTAAACCATCTTTCATTCCTGATTGAGCCACCTACCTAGTGCCTTTGTGGTTTTCCCCATGTTGTTCGCTTTATCCAGAATGCTGTTTCCCTCCTCTTTACCTGGCAGATCACATTCATCCTGCACAAGAACATTCAAATGCATCTCTGGTTGATTGAAACCTTCTTTAATCATACAGATAGATTTGATCAATTATCTCAAGACTACATACCTCATTTTGAACAGGAACAACAATTAACATGAAGTGAATGTTTGTGTACTTCGATTCAGTAATTACTGATAAAGAGAATGAGATTCACAGGGCTCATACAACTTTCCCAAGAATACTGTGCATAGTAAAGTTCTAGATAGACTTGATTCTCAAAATAATAAACTTGCCCATTTTTCTTTAACTTTTATTGGTACTATAAGGCTACATGTTTATTTACCTCTTCCTCAGTAGTATGAAACTGATAGTTACTGGTAGAATGCTTTTTACACTCTTAACACCTGGAACAGTATATATTATACAGAAAAAACTCTGTGAATACAGTTAAATGGCTGAACAGATATTACACACTCCCTATTCCTTGGGCTGATTGCCCCTTACTTGGATTGTTGCACTCTATACCGCAGGTTGGTGATACACTGCTTCACTCCATCCTCACACTTTATTGACTTCTACAGTGGCTATTCATAAAATTGACCACCTTGACAACTTTTTCCTGTAAGAGTCTTTATTTAACACCTATGGCAGGCATGACTAGAAAATGTCATAGGCGTGATGTATTCTGCAATACTTGGGCTGCAGGCATTGTCATTTCTGTTTTCAATTTCTGAGTAGAATCAGAATTGACTTAAATCTTATCTTTTTGATAGGCATGAACTTCAATAGCACACTCTAAGAATGCCTTCCTCTCTTCTTTTAGAAGAATTCTGAAGGTCTACAGAATTCTTTTACAGGAAATTGCTTTTCAGGGAGCTTCCTTTTCTATAAGGACCCTAATACCCTGTCTTCTGGGGCTTTGGAATTTTGACCTGTCATCATGTTCTACTGGACAACCCTGTACACTGAGCTAATCCTTTGCATGGGAGTGATTTTCCCATAACTCAAATCTTGGTGCCCATCCTTAGGTTTTACATGTGATCCCCTGTCCTATGCATGTTGTGCTGGAGAGCATTCTCTCAAAATCAACTGTCCTGAATTTGACCCCTGGGGATTCACCCACAGAGGTCAGCAATCTTCCCTTTCCCTGGTCCCCAAACAAAGAATCTATTCTCTCCCTTCCTCTGGTAATACATCTCAGGACCACGAACAAGAGTAATGTCTGCTTACTTTCAGGATCTGGTGGGGGAGCATCTCCTTTCCATCATGAAGATTCCTTCTTTTAAGGATAGAATAGGAAATGCTGTGGTATCTTCATGTTAAGGTGACAGTAACAAAGCACCACTTAGGTCTTCAGCAGGTCATCCTGCCAGTTGGTCCTCCAGTGGGACACCCTGTTTTAATAAATATCAAAGGCATAACTTCATTGTATATGTGAAAATGTTCCTTTCTAAAGGAGTTACACTCTATAACATAATCATGCTGCCATTGTTCAAACATTTTTAAATTCTTTTTTTCATTTTTTTATTTACTATTTTTATTTTATGTGTATGAGTGTTATGCCTTCATGTAAGTGCACCTGTGTCATGTAATGTCCGTTGAGGACAGAAGAGGCTGTCGGATCCCCTGAAACTGGAGTTACAGACAGTTGTTAGCTGTCATGTGGGTGCTGGAATTTGAATTTAGGTCTTCTGCAAGAACAGCCAGTGTTCTTAACCACTGAACTATCTCTCCAGCCCCCTCTTTTTCATTTTTGCAGAGCTGATGGACCAATCTTTTTATTATTCCCAAAAAGAGCAAATATTTATACTTGAAAATGGATTTGATTTTTGGAAAAAGCTTAATGTTATTTGCCTTAGTGTTCTGAGTATAATCAGTGCCGTTTTTGGTCCAGAAAGAAGCAAAACTAAAAGTAATGACATTGATTTTGTGAGTTTTACTGAGTCCCAAAGGGGACTTCCAAACATAGTGTCAGTGATTGAGCTTTAGGTCATAAGTGAACCACTCCCAAATGTGGCTATACTGGGAGGGACACAGTATCAAATGCAAACATTGAAGTATATTTGTGACCAACCAGTCTTGTTCTGTGAAGGCACAGCTTGCGTATTATATCCAAAACTCTTGCTGAAAATATCTAGTGGTCGACTGATGCTTCTCAAATATACTGTAGACATAGCATGCTTTTTAAAGGCAGATCGGAGAAATACTGACATGGGTCCCAAGAATTAGCATTTCACACCTGCCAGAGACCTCTCTTCAAGTTCCAAGGCCTCAGACTTTAAATAACCCTGCTAAGCAAATTAAGTCTTGTTTTGCACATTAAGCTATATGTTTGTTTCTTAGCAAAACATTTTCTTGTGCTTATGTATATATGAAAAAGAGTTTTAAGGATGGACAAGGACTAAAGACTGAGCAATATTCCTACATTGAGTATTTTCATTGTTCAGAATATATATAATAGAGATTTCTAAGGAGAAAATGATAAAATCATTTAAATATTTAATCTAATTATTACATGGCAGATATCATCTCATGAGAAAGAGCAGAGTACACTTTGATCTATTTAAAGTTGCTATTTCTGAGGTGACAGCTTTTGAAACTGGTATAACAGAAGTTCTCTTGCTAGCTAGCTAAAAACAAAATCCTATTTCACAGCTAAAATGTAAACAGTTAAGATGTAATCGGAGGACTAAGTTTCACAGCTACAAAAGCACAGCTGTGAAACATAACTGTGGAGTGTAATAAAGCCAAATAGTTTTGCGTGCTTATAGCAGATATCACAAACAAAGACGAGAAGGACTTTGTCGGAAGTTTTTAGTGCTCAATGCCTTCAATAGGTTACCTGCTGAACTGAGAATTTTCTCAAGTTGTTTGGCACATTTCTTGACTACCTACTATGAGAGTATCTCAATTATGAACTAGTGATACAGTAGTCACTGTGCCACTGAGTTAATCTAAGGAGGTTTAGAAAAGTTATGCAATGTGCTGAGTATCAGATAAATTTAAAAGATTTTTATTGCATTTTAGGTTTTTGAGAGAGAGAGAGGAGAGAGGAGAGAGGAGAGAGGAGAGGAGAGAGAGAGAGAGAGAGAGAGAGAGAGAGAGAGAGAATCATATTGAGGAAACCAGTTCTCCCCTTCTACCATGTGCATCCAGGGTATCAAATTCAGTTTGCCAGGCCTGGTAGCAAGAGCCTTCACCTGCTGAGTGAGTGAATTATTTTTCAGATTGTAAACACTAGTGAATGCAAATTGAGAAACTACTGGAAAATATGGAAAAATGTAAAGCTATTACCACTATTACCATAATTAATGTTCTTATGCTGTATTTTAAGTTTCAATTAAACTAATTCTGACAACTATTATTTTTAATATTTTGGTGCACTTTTTTTTTTTGAGACAGGGTCTCACTGTGTATGTAGCTCTGGCTGATCTGAAATTCCCTATAATAGGCAGGCCTCGATCATCTTACTGCCTCTGCTTCTTCTCCTGAGTGTTAGGATTGAAGGTGCCTACCACTATGCCTGGCTTCGGTAACTTCTGTATACTATAGGAAAAATTATTACTCACTGAAATATGTTTAGTTGTCAGAAGTTGGGTCAGGATAGGGAGAGGTAAGACAGGGCTTCATTTTGTAGTCCAGGTTGACACTGAACTTACTGTATAGCCCGAGCTAGCTTTGAACTCGAAGAGATTCTCTTGTGTCCGCCTTTTGAGTGCTAGGATTACAGTTGTGTACTACCACTTACAGCTTGCTGTTGATTTTTTACAGATTTCTTGATCTGGCCTGAAGTTTGGAAACTTTGCATGATTGTGTTTATGTATAAGCATGCACACGTGTGTCTTTAGATTATTCCATGAAATAGGCCTTTGAGAGTTTTCCATGGAAACCTTTTATTCTGCAGTAAGAAATCTGAGAAGTAGCTAGAAACTCCATCTAATTGTGCAGGGTCTAGTATACCAAGGATGCTTTATGACATGGCTGACAGTGTTTATGACATGGCTGATGACAGTGTGTTTCTATCTCCAGAGTTACTCATGTGTACCTTGTACCTCTTTGTAATAAACTTTTATTTTTCAATTTTAAAATTTATTTATTTATTACAGCTGGAGAGATGGCTCAATCTTTAAGAGCTCAGACTATTCTTGCAAAAGACCCATGTTTGAATGCCAGCACCCACATGGCAGCTAACAACTGTCATTCCAATTCTAGGGAATCCAGAGCCCTCTTCTGTCCTCTTCAGGCATTGCATGACATGAGTGTACTTACACACATGCCTACATAACACTCATACACATAAAAATAAACAAAAAATTTTTAAAAATTAATTAATTTATATTTTATATATATGAGTACTTGCCTGCATGTATGTAAGTTCACCACATGCTTGCAATGCCTACAGAGGCCAGAAGGCAGTGTCTAATCCTCTGGAGGTACAGGTGGTTGTTAGCTACCATGTGGGTGCTAGAAACTGGGCCTGGTCCTCTGCAAGAGCAACCAGTGCCCTTAACCACTGACTAAGATATCTCTCCAACTCCTACAATAAAGCTTTTAGATTGTGACAATTGGGATTGGGGGCTAGTGGAACTGGCTATTTTTCAAATCTGTTACACATTTTTCTTTTCTGTAAAAAGGTGTGTGAAGTACATATTTTACAAGTTTTTTTATTCTTTGAAATTTGATTTAATTTTTTTGGTTGTGCTGTGTGTGCATCTCTGTGTGTATGTCTGTGTGTGTGTGTGTGTGTGTGTGTGTGTGTGTGTGTCTGTGTGTACATGTGTGAGAGGTGCTTGCAGAGGCCAGAAGAGGGCTTTGGATCCTCTGAAGCTGAAGTTACAGGCACTTGTGAGCCACCTGATAAGGGTGCTAGCAAAGAGACTCCAGTCCTCTGCAACTACAGCAAGAGCTCTTAGCTGCTGAACCATCTTTACAGGCCCTGAAAAGTTTTTTTTTTTAATCTTATTTTATGAACAGATGATAAATATATCCTTGTAGATAGTCTCTTTTTTAAAAAACAAGATTTATTTTATTTAATTTTGTGTGTGTGTTTGTCTGTGTGTCTGCATCTGTCACATGTGTGTAGTCACCCTCAGAGGCCAGAAAAGGGTGTCAGATCCCTAGAAGCTGGAGTTATAGGTGGTTATGAGTCAACCCAGGTAGGTGCTAGGAATCAAACTGGAGTCCTCTGAAAGAGCAGCAAACACTTTCATTCAATTAGCCATCTCTACAGCCCCCTTTCTCTTAATGATAACCCTTGAATCAGTGTAAATCTAAAGTTTCTTAAAATCTGGAATATAGACTAACAATCTAAAACACTTTGGTAAACTATAGCTCATAGGCACAAACTTTCCCATTGCCTATTTCTGTAAATAAAGTTTTATTGGAACAATCCACATGTATTAATTTACATATTTTTAAAAATAGTAGTCTAGCCAGGTGTGGTGGCACACACCTTTAGTCCCAGCACTCGGGAGGCAGAGGCAGGAGATCTCTATGAGTTCAAGGCCAGCCTGGTCTACACTGTGAGTTCCAGGCCAGCTGGAGCTACAGGGAGACCCTGTCTCAAAAAGGACAAAATAATAATAATATTCTTATTCTTTGAAAGTTTCATATATTTTGACAATCCTCTCTCCTGTTTCCCCTAGTTGCCTCCCCCAACTCTGTCTCCCTCTTAACTCCATGGTCTTTTTAATAGTTATGAATAACTTCCTGAATCCAGTTAGTGCTGCCAAAATGTATACAGGTGTGGGGTCATCTACTGGGGCATGCACAACCTACCAGTGCCCACATTCCCAAAGGAGAATGACTCTTCCTCCCCCAGAAGCTATCAAATCTCAGTAGCTCCTCAGCTAGGAGTGAGGCCTTGGCAGGGGCTCCTTCCCTATCCATGCTGGAATTTTGACTGGCTTGATCTTATGTAGGTCTTGTGCAGGTAATTACGGCTGTTGTGAGTTGATGTGTACAACAACCCTGTCATGTCCAGAAGTGATGTCAGCATTTCATAGCTCTCTTCCCCAACTGCTAACTCTTAACTCTTAACTCTTACATCCTGTCTTCCCCCTCTTTCATGGTATTCTCTGAACCTTGGAAGAGGGAAGGTTGATAAAGATGACTCATCAATAGCTGAACATTCATAGTTATTTATACTTGGCAGCTAAACCAGTTATGAGTCACTGCATTAACTAGTAGCTGCTGAAGAAAGCTTCTCTGACCAAAGTTGAGAGCAGCACAAATCTATGGGTAATAACAAAAATATTTTGAAGGCAGATTGACACTATGATCACTTAGCAAAACAATAGTAGATGCCCCGTCCAGGACTTATGATTTCTCAACTCATAGATTCTTGACTAGGTTTACTGTACCAGGCATGAAATCTCTCCTGTGGAGCAGTCCTCATATACAATCAGAAAGCAATTGGTTCCCCTCATAATTGTCACACCACTATTGCAGCGGTGGGTACATCTTGCTAGGTAGGCATTATTGTAGCATGCAGGATCCATGGCTGAATAAGACCACTGATGATGTCTTTTCTCCATCAGAAGCTTGCATAGAGCCATTGGCAGTATGGTATATATTTTTACGGGTGCTTTCAGGCTATCATGTCAGATTGAGTAGTTGTGATTCAGACTGTGTTTACCATCTAAACTATTACAGAAAAATATTGTTGATCCCTGCTCTAGATTAATAATCATCTAGGTTGATAGACACATTTCCTTCAGATACTTAAAGAGATTGTGAGTATGGTGTTACAGTTATCATGCTAACAGAAGGTATAGCTATGAATATAAGCCTGGGTCATGAAGCCAACTCCTATTGTCTTGTTTTGGGTTATATCTACCTAGAATTTATATAGGCTTGATTCCCAGACATCAGCTAGATCTTCAAGGGGTAGATGTCACATCTGCTGTCACAGGAGAAGCAAGAGACACTTCTTTGAGCCTGGCTTGGTTCATCCTGAATGGCTCAGATGGAAAGCCATGAGTTTTTAATATGTTTAGAGATATTACTTTATAAGGAATAGAGGTTAATGTCATATTCAGAGTTGAAAGTTCATGAAGATTAGATAATACCTTACTTAAGATACCAGATCATGGTATCTCTGAAAGGAAAAAAAAAACCCACCATCTATGATAAAGTCATAGACACTTGCAGATCTGTTGTGTAGCTATATTCTTAAAATTCAAGCATTCTCTCTTAGAGAGAAAAAGAGGTGTTGGGAAGCTCACAAGAAAGTTACAAGTCTCAGGAAGGTCTTCCTCCAGGTTATTTAAGCAATACATTGCTGGGAGAGATGAGATTCTTTGGTGGAGCTGCCTGCACGTTGTTCAGGGAGCTGCGAGGATATAGCTTCCATGAGTCTACCACCACACCACGCTGAAGTGAGGTTTTTGGTACTGCAACTGCCTTTGGGTCACCCATGTTTCTGTAAGTAACCCCCAAAAATTCATTGATTCACCAAGCAAGGCTTGAGTGAAATAATTTCTTTGGTTTGTCATTGCTGCCCTATCTGGAGTGAACAGACATTTGTTCACATTTCCCCAGGAAAAGTTATGGCAACAGAAAGTGAGTTAGAATACTGTTGGTGAGGACTGTCCCAGTCCACCCACTCATTGCATGGCCTGTGGACTTGGAGGAAGAGTCGTGGAACTCTCCAGCAAGTTTGAGGTGCCAGAGTTTGCAAAATAGATGAGACCAGGTCTGGGACCCAAACCTCACCATATCAAGACAAACATGCCCTGTGTGGAGAGATCCTAAGTAGGAGATGCCTGAAGCACCCCAATAATAGCTAGGAGAAGGGCTGGGGAAAGGGGGTATTCACAGGAAACCACCTCCAAAAGACTGCATGGGAAGATCTTGTCCTTTGTAGACATGATTGAAGTAGATAAATGTAGAGTTTAAGGATTTCTAAGTTTTATATTTGGTGCTTCTTTGGCACACCTCTGGATCCCTTGGGAAGATTGCTAAAATAACCATCTGAGTCCAGTTTGTATTATTCTGCTGAAAGGACTGGACCTGGGGGAGTACTGGTTGGTTCCATTTGTTGAACACAGTTAAGAGTTGTCCAGCCTGAGAGATTCTGTGGCCCCTGCCCCTGATTTCTTCCTCATATTTTCTCTCTTGGACTGAGAAGAAACTCCTGTTTCCTATGCCAGGTAGCCCCAACACTGGTAACTTGGAAGAAAATGAGGAGGCATTTGGGGTGATTAGAAATGAATTGAGAGTTTTTTTCTGATATTAAAAAAATTAAAAGATTATTAAAATAATTTAGTTTTTGAGAGAAACCAAGGTATGTTGTATCAACAACAAATTAATTCCTTTTTTATTTATTGCTTTGATATTTTCCCCTTTGTTGCAATGGCATTAATTACTATGATACTGTCAAAGAGAACTGGAGTGTATCAAATCTTTGTAATTTAAAAATACTTTAAAATTCTCCAGAGGTTCAGATGACTTGGAGAGATAGATTAAAACTACAGTTTATCTAGTATTTGGATTTTTCTTTTGACCTTCTCCCCATCTGTTGGGCCAGGATGACAGCCTAAGTGCAGGCAGCTGCTGCACAGTGCTTACTGGACTTGGCAGGATCCACGTGACAAGGAATGTACATTGCAGTGTCTAGGAAGGTTGACTCAGACAGAGTTGCTTCTGGGGAAAGGTTGATAAGTTAACATATAGATGATAGTTGACCCTTAAACAACTGCCCAGTTAAAAAAACTAATTTAGTGAAAATTATTCAAACATATGTAACAGGAAATGTTTTTAAGAATAAAATATTAGGTTGAACAACATAGAATTGAAGACTTATGGAATTTAGGAAAATAACTGTCCATTTTAACATAATATATAAAGTGATCATTTTGTTTCCTGTTTATGTTCACCTTTTTTAAGTTGTACAAATGGAGGGAGCTGGAGAGATGGCTCAAGAGTTAAGAGCACTGGCTGCTCTTGCAGAGGACCTGGGTTCGATTCCTAGCACCCACATGGTGGCTAATAATCGTCCATAGCATCAGTTCCAGGGGAGCCAATGCCCTCTTACGAGCTCCATGGGCATTGCATGACACAGGTGAGCTTACATACATGCAAAAATTCATATACCCAAAATAAAAATAATAAAATATTTTTTTTAAAGTTGTACACAGTACTGGCATAAAAATAGATTCATAGATCAATGGAACAATATTGAAGACCCAACTATGAATTTGGGCAATTTCAGCCACCTGATATTTGATAAAAAAGCCAAGAACATTCATTGGAGGAAAGACAGCATGTTCAGCTAATGGTGCTGGCAAAACTGGATCTCCACCTGTAGAAGAATGAAACTAAACCCCTATCTTTCACCTTGCACAAAAGTCAACTCCAAATGACTCAAAGACCTCAATGTGAAGCCTGAAACTCTGAAACTGTTAGAAGAAAACATGGGCAATTACCTACAAGACATAGGCGTAGGAAAGGATTTTCTAAACCGGACATCAATTGCTCAGGAAACAAGGTCAGGAATCAACAATTGGGACCTCATTAAATTAAAAAAGCTTCTGTACATCAAAAGAAGCAACCAAGTGAAAAGAAGAGAAAACCCACAGAATGGGAGAAAATCTTCATCAGTGACACATCTGACAGAGGTTTAACATCCAGAATATATAATGAACTCCAAAAACAAAGAATCAAAAAGGAC
>NW_008343216.1:3649646-3680032 GCF_000622305.1 Nannospalax galili | reverse complement strand
CTAGGTGTCCCTCAATTGATGAGTGGATAATGAAAATGTGGTTCATTTATACGATGGAGTTTTACTCAGCAGTAAAGAAGATGAAATCATGAAATTTGCAGGTACATAGATGGAACTAGAAACTGTTATACTAAGTGAAGTAACACAGACTTAGGGGAAAAAATGACATATGTTTTCCCTCATATGTGGGTCCTAGCACCAAATCTGATGAGTATGTATCCAGACATAACTACAGGAACCAGGATAATGAAAAGGAACCAGGGAGGTAAAGGAAAAGAAAGAATCTGAAAGAGAAGAACAGTAGGAAACAGGTGTTAATAAGGGAGATATGGATAAAAATGGGTTTATTTTAAGGGGATATGGGAGGGAAGGTTATACAAGGAACCTAGGGGATAAAGGCAAAGAAGGGGCTCAAGAGAGATGGGACCATAGGAGAAGGGTATTATTAAGAAATGGGAAAAATGAGGCACTTTAAATGGGGAAACCATGGTGGAAGTGTCAGACAATGCAAGAGATAAATAATGCCTAGCTAGTTTTAAAAAATCAGAGGGGACCATATTAATTGAACAACTGACAAATTATACATACAGCTAGCTCAAGGAATATAATATATATCTAGGCAAGGTTTATCTGAGAACATTTGGTCTTTGCCCAAGCTTTATCTACATGGTACATGGCAATTAAAAGTACCAGACTGGTGGAACTAACCTTCTTGGATGTTTAACAGACATACTTTGAGGCCTATACTAATTTGCTCAGAGGGACATAAAGGACAGTTTTTGCTCCTTGCCCTCCTAGGTTGACTAAATTCCAGGGCACTATGAGCATCTCTCAAAATGTCATGTACCTACAGTTGAGCCACCTGTCCTCTTGATCAAAGAGGCCATGGAGACCCTATCAAATGAACTTGAACCAGTGTCCAGTCTACAAAGAGGAGGGTCAATATCTCCATGCTTCCAAGTGAAGCTAGCCATGGTTGAGTAGGGCCCTTAACTTATCTTCACATAGATGGAACTGGTAAAAGAAAGGAGCCAGGGTCTCCTTCCAAGGCTATGTGACCTCTGAGGAACAGATCCTCAAACAACCTTAAGAGTAAAAATAAATTTGTTTATCTGGACCAACTGTATGGTCTTAAATACCCAAAAGGAAAGTATAACCAAAGAATAAAGGGGTTGATAAAAATTTTTAAGAGTCCATGTGTATAGCTAAAGGCTACATAACAAGAAACAATGCCAGATAGGAGATACCTTCCTTTGAGTTTTTGGCCAGGGTGGCCCAAGAGACTCCCAGACAGTAACCCAGCATAGGACTAGGAAAATGAAAAGCAGACTCCAATCTTATCTAAAGGAATATTGACAACTGATTGCTGGTAGATGAGGAACAGCTGATCTTCCTAAAGCAAGGAACTCTAGATAGGCTGACTAGATTCAGCGGATGGACAAGAACTGGGGAATAACTGAGGGTGCTGACAACACAGTGGACAGTAACAGGGATAACAGAGTATATGGGCTCCTGGAGGGCAGGGGGGAGGCTCTGGGAGGGTGCCATTTGGGAAATGGGTATATCCATGAATAAGATTGTTTGGGGTGTTCTGTATGATGTGGGGACCTAAAGGCCCCGCCTTGCCAAGATGGCGCTGAGAGGAAGTTACTGGGGTGAGGCCTGACTTGTTTTGAAGATAATCAGATTGGATGCCGGTCCTTCCACACTTCTGGGCGGTGCATGATCAGCTCATGTCTGCCATAAGATTTCATGGGCTCCTGCCTGCATGCATGCATTGACCTTTAAGCTGATTGGGTAACTATGAGGGGTGGGGGAACTCCGCTTGTGGTTTCTGCCTTTATAAGCACCCTGCCCTGCTGCAATAAACGAGTTCCTGCTTGACTAGACTCCCCATTGTATCTGATTGTTCCCGGTGCTGGGGGCTGCAGGGGCTGGCGAACAGTATGCTTACTCATCCCCAGTCATCCTTACACAGGGGTCACAGGCTTGAATCCCCCACAGTATGATAGACACACACACACAAAATCAACAAATAAAAAAATGAGTTATATTTGAGGAAGAAGCATAAAAATTTGCTTCATGTTAATTAGTAGAGGTGAAAAAAATTACCATTGAAATCTACCAAATGATTTTATATCCATACTCAGGTGCCAAGGATCCAAGTATAACTGACTGTGACTAGTAATAATCAGATACATAGAGATTAGAGACACATGTGCAAACATCTAAGTGTTAGTAGCATTAAAAATGAGTTTTTCTGTAGGAAACAGTATATGTTAAAATGAAATGGAGATGTTTTTTGAAGGTTAAAAGACCATTTAATTTTATTCTTATAGGTTTTATACTGAGTTCAATATTGTATAACTGTATTAATTCACCTGTGAACCTAAAAATTTACAGCCACTTTTCAAAGAGATGTATCTTTGCTCTGGAAATTGTTATTAAATATGTTAAACCTGTAATGAAATGCTTCTTCTAATCATGTGGTTATTAAATATATAATGTAAAAAAAAACACAGGAAAAAAAAGTTTGATGCTTCTCTCCAAAATATTAATGAAACATTTATAGTTTTTAAGAAATTATGAAAATGCATCCTTATATGGTTCAAATGTATGAAATATTAAATTTTTAATACAATTTCTACGGATATAAAAATGTTGTACAAATAATTTAAAAAAGGCACTCCTTTCTCCATGGTTATTTTAAGTACTCATAATATTCCAAAGGTCTTACATGCTCTCACTAACTTTCTCCTACTGAATTTTCTGCTTTGGTTTTTCAGATCCGCTAATGACCACAGAGAAAGTGGGGCCAAAACTGATATTATGGATTGAGTTCAAGAGGGGAAGAACAGATTTTCTTGACCCTAGATGGGGTTCCTCAGAACAAAGAGAAGAGTCATGGGTGGTGTGATGTGTTGGTGACAGGCATGGCCACCTCTCTGTGAAGGGACAAAACTTCTTAAGCAGTGATAAGCTGAGGTTCTGGAATCTTGGGGACAGTAAGAAAGGCCCCTTGCCTAAGCTTTGAAAATTGTCTTAGTGAAAATTGTCTTGTGAACCTAAAAATAATTAACACAATCAAGTGTTGTAGTCTTTTCTCAGATTTCTACACCTGTATGACTCTAGGAAGGTTTCCTAAATAGGATTTGGTTTAAATTTTTCCTTAACTGTAGCAGGTATGGTTAGAGCCAGATTAATATAATTGAACACATACATACCTCCAAGTATCAGAGGAATTCATATTGTTTACCTAAGTTGAGAAGAACAAAGATGGAAACCGAGTAGGCTTTTTCCTTTCCAGTTGGTTATACTGTGTCATGGAGACACCAATAGTATTCACCTTTCATAGGTTTTTCACAGGTAGGGATCCCATAATGTTTCATTATGATGCTCTTTCCCTTCTCCTCCACATTTAAAGTGCAGAATAAAAAATAAATGTTATAAATACACTTTGAGTTGACATAGTGTTGAGTAAGGAAGGAGTCAACCAAAAAGTCAATTGAATGATAGAAAGGAAAAAAAGGACTAGGTTTGGTTTATTAATGCATGAAGCCCACCGAATAACTCTATCCTTTAACAGTGCATTGCTTTCATTTGGTAGGGCAGCCTAGTGCTCAATCTTTGATTCTCTGACGGGATGATTTTAATATGCTCTTGAAAAACATTTTTCTTTGGTTTCTTTTATTGTCACTATCTCTTTTGCTTCAGGTATCAACTTCTTTAAAATACCTAACCTAATATTTTTCAGCAGAGTTATCAATCTGTCTTATTTATTCTTTCAGGTCATTAAAGAAGGTTAAACCAAGCCTGAGAAGGTGGCTCACACCTTTAATCCCAGGACTCTGGAGGTAAAGGCAGTCAGATCATTGTGAGATCAAGGCCAGCCTGGTCTACATAGTGAGTTCCAGACCAGCTGGGACTATAGGGAGACACTGTCTCAAAACAACAAGAGCAATGACAACAACAACAAAACCCAACCCCCCCCAAACCAAACAAACAAAGAAAAAAAATTTAAACTAGATAGATACACTCTGAGTGGCAGTGGATGTAATCTGGTCAAATCATGACCAATTGTTGGAGTCTTTATTCTGTTTTAAACTTTAGTAATCGAGTAGGAATTTATTGTAATTCTAATAGTTCAAGACATATTTAATAAAGAGCTTAAAGTTACATTTATTATGGCACTTTGAATACTTGTTAGATAGAATTCTGAGACAACCAGTCCATGGTCAGGTTACATGACCACCAAAGACAATAGGGCCATGAGGTGGCTAAGGCTGAAGCTGAATTTTTATTGCTTCTCTCCTTCCTCCCTTCTGTCCTTCCTTCCCTCCCTCCCTCCCTCCCTCCCTCCCTCCTCCTTCTGCCAGGCACCAGAACAAGGGTATTTCATCCCTGAGCCACTTCTCAACTCTTCACTCATTTTCTTATCTGTGCTTTCTCTTTTGTGGAGGGGGGTCATAGAGGGTGAAAAAAAATTTTTAAGCCTCTATTGGACTATCTAGAATGGCAAATAATATTTTTGTTCCAAGTAGCCTGGGAAACTGGCCAGCATAGTGACATTTCTCAGACATTTTAACATTTTTTTTACAATAACGGGTAGACTATTTATTATTGGGTATTCTAGGAAATCCAGGAAGTATGGCAGTCATAATGGCGCTGATGCAATTTTTCTGTCTGAGTCTTTCTGAATGTGTTGTACAAACAAAGTTTACTGTTATTCCTATTTCATCTTTCAGCTTTTTATGTTTTTAGAGGAGGGAAATATTTGTTTATTGGCATAAATTGTGGCTACCTATGTATGCATGACTTATGAGGTATCCTGAATTGTCTAGGCAAGAAATCTCTACCTCCTTAATTCATTCTCAAATATTAAATATTTTTCCTTGCTGTTTTTCTCTCAACATCTTAGTGTGAATACTTTCAGAGTTCTTTATTTCTATTTTGAAGGATTTAGCCAAAATCAAAGATGTTGAAGGAAGTCAGTTTAATGAGAGAGAAGAGACACAGGAATAGAAGAAGGGACGTTTGTCATTCAACTTAAATGTTCAATGGTTTCAAATACCAATCTTACAGCACTTAAGTGTTTTCTTTCTTTTAAAGAAATGGAAAACGATAACACCCATTTACAAGTGCAGCACGAGTTATGGTGGGGCATTGTTTCCTGTTGTTATATGAAATCTTTATTCATCTGCTTT
Source organism: Nannospalax galili (assembly GCF_000622305.1). NCBI lineage: Eukaryota > Metazoa > Chordata > Mammalia > Rodentia > Spalacidae > Nannospalax > Nannospalax galili. The sequence continues at coordinate 3,674,828 of NW_008343216.1, read as the reverse complement.
TTGAAAAAGGGTGTGATATAGTCTAGAATATCCTCAAACTCTCTTTGTAGCTGAGGATGACCTTGAGTTCCTGATTCTCCTGCCTCCATTTCCAGAGTACTGAGATTTCAGGTGGGCAAAACCACACCCAGTTTATGAAGTGTCAAGGATTAAAGTCCAGGCTTCGTAAATACTAGACAAACCCTCTACCAACTGTACTACGTACCTAGACCCTGAATTCATTTTACTACAGTTTAAAGAAAGGTTTTCTTTAATGGGAGAGAGCTGGATCAAATTCGATGTGAAATATCTATACAGTATTTGTGACTTGAAAGTGATTAGGCGCTTCTTCCAATAGTAGCGTAATGGGTACATTAACAGAATCCTGCCCCTGTAGTACATGATTTTTCTAAAATTTTTGTTGATTTTATTTGACTATTTTCTAATATATGTTTTAGATTTCTTGGGCTTATATTTTTACACGTGTGAATGCTTATTTTTCTTTAAAAATTGTAAGTGAATGTGATCCAATCAAGAAAATTAAGGAATATTCATTCCTGAATTAAGGAATGAATTCATTAAGGAATAATTAGATACTGTAGAAAGACGCCAAGATTTGTTTTTCTTTTTAAAAGTATTTGTCTGATGGGAAATATGCCAGAAGATTTTAGTTTTCAGCACAGGGAAGAACTGAGCTTAGCATCTCCATTAATATTTGTTCAAGTCAGAAGTCTCTAACTTCCCAGGATGAAATAGCACATGTCTGTTTATCCTTTTTTGCATATTGAAATGTGTATTTAGTAGAAAGGTACTTTCTGCTGTAAACTGTGAAATGCTTCTAGTGAGCAATGTGGTCACTGCTGGGACCGTGTTCTCCTGTGACTCAGGAGCCCCTCTGAAGGAAGGACATTTACTCATCTTCCAGTCTGAAGCCTGGCCTGTTGTCTAGCATACTTCAATTGCACTCCCCCTGATGTGTTGGATCAATAGCTTAGTGGGGACATAGCAAGAGTACCAAGTATGATTAGGCAGATAAATACAGCATGGGTGAAAGCAAGCACTCCATGAAAATACAGTGATTCTCTCCCTATTTTAGACCATTTTCTTGGCAGTACTGCATAGAAACCAATATAGATTTAATATGCTTGCTGAGAGAAGTTTACTTTCAACCATTGGCCTTCAGTGATTTATTATGACAATCAAAATTCAGAGTGATATGTTAGAAGGTAATTATTTTAAAAATATAAATATATCACTCTACTAGTAGCTCATATGCCATCTAGTATGATTAATTAAAAAAATCTATTTATCTATCATCTATCTACCATCTTCCCTCCAACTAGATTGTCACCATCTTGTGGCTTTCCTTCATGTAAAAGGGCTTAGGAACATTTAGTTAGCTATTTACAAACACTTATATTTGTGCTTTGGCTCTTGAAAGAATTATTTTAGAATAGTAAAAATTGAAATAAGAAAAGCATTTTATAAGTTTTAAAACTACAAATTTCAACACCATGGAATTCCAGCCTTGGTTATTCTATCCTCTGAATTTCAAGACTCATGTGTAAATTGTCCAAATTACTTTTTGTTCACTTACGAGCAAAATTTTTAGATTATTTTCTCATGTGTTATTATACTGAATTTGACATGCAGTTCTCAAGGGTGTTGTAGGCATTCAACAGACATGAGCTTCCTCCTCTGCTTCAGTCTTTTGTCTAGTTCTCATGGTAATATCATCTGTTTCACAGCTCTGGATAAAACGTAGCTGTCTTTAATCGATATTCCTCCCTGAGCTCCAGACCTATTTCTGTTAACTTCTGGAGATTTGCCATTTGTAGTCTCACTTACCACTAATACTTGACATTCCCCAACTCAAGTTTAGCTTCTTAAACCACTCTCCATTTTAGGAAGTCTAAAATGTGACTGAAGTCACCATTCTGAAGGGATTAACCCAAAGACTGTAGCATGAGTTTCACCACTTTAGCTTTGTCTTGTTTTGTTTTGTTTCATTTCGTTTGTTTTGTTTTGTTGAGACAGGGTCTCAGGTAGCCCAGATTTGCCTTGAACTCTTGATTCACCTTCTAAGTGGTGACCCAAAAAATTGTTTTTGGTTTTCTATTTTTATTTTGCTGACATTTGGGAGAATTGTCTTGTGGATTAAAGTGGAACATCATCTGCGTTGCCTACTCCCAAAGTGCCTGAAGCATGGTGAATGCTGGAGGAGACCAGCATCTTCCAGTCTGCCAATAGATATGTTCACAGCCTCCAGGTTTAGGACCTGGCCCTTGGTCCTCAGGACACATGACCTCGCTGATCTCTGGCTTTTGTTATAGACTCTTGGTCACAGACTTCAAATTGAAAAAAAAAAAAGGAGTTTTATAATATAGACAGGTACAATTCAACTGAGTAACTTAAAACTTGCTTTGAAATAATCCTATTCCAGGACTGCCATCTGGGATAGCATTCTGGGATAGACTTGTTTTTTTTCCTTCTTCTAGGCCTTGTTATCCATATGTTTGCAAAAATTTATTTTACTTGCCATGATTTAAAACAAAATTTACCTGTCACAGGTTGATGATTCTTAACTTTAGCATGAGGGAACTTTTATGTGCAATGCTGCCAACCTGTCCATGGACTTCTATTGATTTTATCTTTTCTATTTGTCTTGTGTTCATCCCTGACTTTTGGGTCCATTAATACCATCTTGGAAGTTATCATTATATTATTCTCTGGAAAAGTTTCCTTTTGGCTGAAATGAACAAACAAGCCAAAAGTAGCTCAAATGACAGGGACTTACTTTTCCTTCCACCTCAGAAAGATCATCCAGAGGAACTTCCACAGATCAATAGTTCTGCAATGTCAGCACTCTGACTTGCCTTGCTGTGAATTTCCTGACCTTTTTCTTTTGGACACATTACAGGTACAGCATCTCTACAGTCTTCACAACAGAGCACTTCATAGCAGGACGGGAGTGGAAGAATATCCTGTCTTTGCATCATGGAGGAGGGGCTTTCCTAGATAGCTGTCAAGACTTTCCTTTATTCTCTTCAACCAGGCCTGGGTCATTTACTTTTGTCCTAGTATAAGGACAACCAGGATGGTAAATATCAGCTATTTCTAGTCTCTACTTAGTGGAAAAGAAAAGAAGTTTAAAGAAGTTCTTAGGTACTTTTCTGCCAGATGCACTCCCTTCATCACCCTAACCTGGCCTTAAATTCACAGTAACTTTTATTATTAGTGATGTATTTATTTAGCTCATTTTACTCTTTTTGTTGATCTCCTGCCTCATTCTCCCATGGGGTTTTCTTGATGAATCCATAACAGACCTGGCTCATCTCTATCTGCCTATGTTTGCTCATACCAGTCCTCTTCTTGGGCACTCTTCCCCACGTTCTCCCACTGAATGCCTAAATTGGTATTGATGCTCACCCCTAAAACTCCTTTCTTCATGAGGTGGTCTCTCTCTCCCCTACATCAGCTGTAGTTTCTTATTTTTATTGTTTAACTCAGCAGCACTTTCACTGTACTGTAGAGGCTGACCACTCAATGATATTACATTTGAATTTTGATTACTCATAAGATGCAAAAGTGCAACTCAAAGACATTTTCAACATTTCTGACATGCAATCCAGATCTTGTGTGCTGCAAAGCTGACACAGAGTAGTGAATTTTCTCACTGCTGAGCAGTGGATTTTCTCAATGCTTCGTCTAGAATTTAGACTTTAGGGAGGCTCAACGGTTCTTTCTGTATAACACAGACAGTAAGTTTTGAGAACTTGTGTTGCATTAAAAGCAGTGTTGAGTTGTGAAAAATGGTTGTAAATTGAGAGATGAAATTCAAGATTAAGGTTGAAATTTGGTCTGAAGAGAGGCAATAGAAAGTGGTAATTCTCCAGAAAATATTCTTCATCAGTTGTCTAGGAGCCTGGGAAGTTACTTATATATTCTTAAGATGACATTATGTTTATTATAATTATTTACATTTGAAAATTACTTATGCACAAAGATTTGAACACAATAAGCTTCCAAGAATCAGGAAGGAAATCATATTGTCTGGTGTCATGATTTTGGCGACAGGGAATTGAGATGAAGTTACATTTCCATTTGCTCCCAAGATGATGGGATCTTTGGGAAGACATTTGATAATGTGAGATTTTTGTTTTCCTTTCTGTAAAGTGTTGATAAAAATATCCATCTCACAGGTTATATAGAGCTATTAAATGGAATAGTACCAGCGAAAGTGCCTTGTAAGCTATAATACTGTGGATGATGAAGTGATTACCATTATTTATACTCCTACAACATCTATTATAAGAGCACGTACTTTGATAAGATTCATTTAATGAGTGGCAAAATGAATGAATGAATGAATGAATGAAAAGCTATCCTAATAGCATACTTAGAAGAAAAAAATAATTTATTTCCATAAGAGTGTCTCTGAGGTTCAAAGGCATTTATTTGCATGCATTATTACAACATGGAAATCAATAAAAATCATTACTAGGAATTAAATATCAGTGGATGATATCAACTGTAATATGAAGCTGAATTTCTTCCCTGAATATGTTGGCTATTCATAAACTGCTGGCACTAGGCTCACTGTTTATGGCCCTAGTGGAACATTTCATGTGTTGCAGCTCCTTTGGGACTATTTTTTCATGGATCCATTATCATCTATAATTCTCTTTAAAAACCCAATAAAGTTTATTATAAGATGCCTGTGCTGTGTATTGTCTTCATACATAACCTTTTCCACACCTTGAGTGTTGAGCTTTTTAAAGGGTCTGATATTATTGGAATATTAGCTCACTTGAGATTTAGGTTTATACCTCTTCTCGGTGTAAGGAACAAGGGGATACTCTGATTCTAGGAAGATATTCAAGGACCATGGGAATGTGCTAATTATTTGACACTTCTGTGGGGCCAACCAAGCTTAATGTGTGACAGTGCTATGAACTGAAATGATTGTGACACTGCATGGTTTAGTTTCTTCTCTAATCAACAACAGTTAAAGAATGATTTTCTTCTCTCTAGAGAACATGCATTTTCCCAGTTAAATATTTTGCAGGTATTAATTTTTTAAATTAGTGTATTATTGACATACTAGAACTGCACTCCAGGATGTTTCTCATAAATTGGCTTAATCATTGAACATAATCCTAATGGTAGAGGTTTTCCTATTTGTTTAATTTAACTCTTACATTTTTTTTTACTTATTTTGCTTGTGTATGTGTGTGGGTACATGTGTGTGGGTGCATGCATGCCAAGGTGAGTGAGTGGAGGTCAGAGGACAACTTGTGGGAGTTGATTCTCTCCTTCTACCACGTAGGTCTTGGGAATCAAACAGGTTGTTAGGCTTGACGGCAGTGTCCTTTACCTGCTGAGCTATCTCACAGGCCCTAATTTGACTCTTTAAAGATTTTTAAAATTTATTTTTTTAAATTATGTCTATATGTGTGTGCCTGCTTATCTGTATGTGCACCACATGCATGCAGGTGCCTGCAGAGGCCAAAAGAGGGCATCAAATTCCCTGGAACCTGAGTTAAACGTGGTTGTGAGCCACCTGATATATGTGCTAGGAACTGAACTCAGGTCCTCTGCAAGAACAGAAAACGCTCCTGATCACTGAGCCATCTCTTTGTGTTCCTGACTTTTTTTTTTAGCAAGGGTTAATGATGGTAAATCAATGAGGTCACTACCTATTGTTCTTGCTTAGGGATCTTAAGTTTTTCCTATTCTATGTTTTCTTCTCCCCACCAAACTTGGAGGTGTATCTCCTCCTGTACTACTCACTGTGTCTCAATTTCATGTAGTTTGGATTTATGAATGTCCTAGAGCATTTGGTGTGTTTGAGGAAGACTGTAAAGGTGTTGATGATATTTTTGCAGGAATTGGTGTTGACATAGACAAATATCACTTCAGCTGGGCTCTGACTAGGTAAGAGGGTACATAAAGAGAAAGCGAATGCTTTAGTTTCTTTTCCTGTTGCTGTGATTAAAAAAATACTCAGACAAAAGCAAATTAAAGGAGAGTTTCCTCTGGCTCACAGTTCAAGGGTGCAGTCCATCATGGAGGGGAGGTGAAAGCCACAGGAGTGTTCAGCATCTGGTCTCAGCAGCACAATCAGGAAGCAGAGAAGGATAAATGCATGCTACTGCTCAGCTCCTTTTCTCCACTTATAGTCAGTCCAGGATCCCAGGCAGGGAATGGTATAAACTGCAGTGGGCAGATCTTACTGCATCAATACAATCAAGGTAATCTCCCATCTGCACACCCAGAGGCTCATCTCTCAGGTGATTCTAGATTCTGCTGAGTCTCCAATCAATACTAACCTTCATACTGAGGCACCAGAGAATGGAGAAACAATAGTGAGCAATGTCATATGAAAAAAATAACTTTTCCAAAGGAAGAAATATCACCACCCTTGGAGAATGGAATGTTACCTTACATGGTAAATGTGGCATCCTTAGAAACTTCTTCTAGTCTCTATCCCTCCACTCTAAAGAAAAGTTACGTTCTTCACATTCTTTCTCAATTGTCCTTAGAAAAAGAATCATCTGCTAGTGTTTGTCACCCTTCCTCCAAATGACGAAAGTTATAATTTTCAAATATTCCTTGTATTACATCCTTCGAATGCAGCGAGAGTAGAAAGGTAAAACAAGCAGTTGTATTTCTCTATGAAAATTAGTAAAACTCTCTGGCCCACCACACTATCATGCACTGGAATTTCTGGAGATCTAGGAATTACTATTGGAATTATTGCATGGGCTACACAGCCAAACCCCTGGTGGCACATACTCTGAACTGATAATAAGATTTGATATTGTAGGCAGAGCTCTGATAAATAATAGTTCTCTATTATTTCTTGCCTGGAAAAACTTAACCATCATCCAAGTTTTAGACTACAAAAATACACAAAGCAAGTAATTTCAAGTCAGAAGTGAGTATTATGTGAGAACTGGAAGCAACGTTATCTATCCAAAGATTTAATTTCCAAATAAAACTCCTTTCTGACTTAGCAGCACATATATCTAATTTGGGCCCATTTCGAATAAAAGTGGCAGAGTTATCAAAACTCCATTAACCTAATTTGTTTAAATGGAAGCAGTACCTTATGCCTGGCTTAAACAGAATTTAAATGACAAGGGAGAAGAAATATCATTCTATGTAATTAAGGTGGCAGACCCCACTCATTTGTGAAAAGAGAAGATGTAAAGTCAACAAAAGAAGCCCTGTGGTATAGTGTTTGGCTTTGAAAATGCTAAATAAATGGAAAATAGTCGAATGGTAACAATAATAGATAGGCAAAGCTTATTCAGAATCTTCAAGTGAAAAATCTCTATTTACCCCATTTTTCCCTCACTGATACACATCTCACTAAAATGCATAAATGAGTCTCATTTCATTTCTAGACTGTGGCCTATAGTGTTAACTCCTGAGAGCCCTTTCTGTAACCTCAAGAAAACAGTCAATAGCATACATACATCTAAATGATGCCAATTTGAAACTTTATTACTAGAAGCCATAAGCTCTGGAATTATCTTAGTCAGATCTAAGAGAGCCGCCAACCTTCCCAGCAGTCTCTTTTGCATCTCTGAACTTCTCTATCATTGCATTTCTAGGACTTGGAGTAATGGTGTGACAATTGCATGGTGCTCCCTCCTCTTCAATTCTGTTTCTAAGGGTCGGGATGACCTGCAGTGTGACAAAATAAGCTAGTCATTCAGTTGAGCCAGGGGTGCTTTGAGATGCTAAGAAAGGTAATATCAGTGTCACGAAGTTATTAGTGCACTATATATTATAAGCTACAAATGACAGCTCTGAATAAAACTATCCTGCTTGGGAGCCTGTCACTTCCTGCTGAAATCAGCCATCGCAGGCAGGAACCCACACACAAACATTTCTGGTAAATGAGCAAGAATCAATAGGCCTCAAAATTAGAGCAGCTGATTAACATAGAAACAGATGTGTATTTCCTGGTTTGATTGAGCAGATAAGATCCTTTTGTCAGGGTCATCATTACTGGGCTACTTTAAAAATTAAAATACTGGGCTGGAGTGATGGCTCAGTAGTTAAGAGCACCCACTGTTCTTCCGGAAGACCTGGGTTTGATTCCCAGCATCCACGTGGTGGCTAACAACCATTCCTGCCTGTAACTCCAGTTCCAGGGGATCCAACACCCTCTTATGGCTCTGTGGGCATTGCATGTAGGTGATGCACTTACATTCATGCAGGCTAAACACTCATACACATAAAATAGTAAGTAAACAATTCCCCAAACAATCAAAACCAAATTAGACACAAGCATGGACCTACTTGGGTCATTAAATGTGACCAAATGATATGTGTCACTTCCAGTGAAATCTTTGCCATCTGGTATACAGTTACTGGATCTCTTTGACCTATGGAAGTTCAAGAGGCTGGGATTTTGGGGGGAGGGGATGGGGTAAGTGAGTAAAGGTCTCCCTGTAGTCCCAGTTGACCTAGAGATTGCTATGTAGACCAGGTTGGCCTCAATCCATAGAGATCCATCTGCCTCTGCCTGCTGAGTGCTGGGATTAAAGACCTGTGCTACCACATCCAGGGAAAAGCCTGTTTTATGATGGAGTGTTAGCCATCTGGGACCCTGATGATTATGAAGAACAGAGCTTCTTGCCAACCCACGACATGTATTTTTGCATGAGTGCAAAATAAATCCTTCTGATTTGAGCTATTGAGACTGGGGCAGTCGTTCATGTTGGCTACTACAGCCTAATATATAATAATAAATAATCCAGATATTTATTTTAAAAGTATTTTTTAAATTACAAAATTTCAAGACACAAAGAACTATGTGTGACCCAGATGTTCCTCTGACCCTGTGACAAGCCATGGTCCCGCCTCCTTCCCACCCTCTGCAGAAGGAGTCAAGCCCATTACCTCTTCCAGACAATCAGTTGACCTTAGCTGCTTGAAGGGGAGGGACTAAGGGTATATAAGCTTGGAAAACCATGAGGCTTCTCTCTTGTCATTTTGTGTAGCTGTCTGGAACCCACGGGATTTATGTTTGGGTGTGGACTTTCAAGCACAGCCGTGAATGGGGGGAGGCCCACTCTTCTGTAAGTAAACCTGCACCCCAAGCTCAGTTAGCAAGTCCAATAAACTCATTAAGATTCTTCAAATGGCAGTTTTGGAGAATTCTTTCCTCAAATTGTCGTAAGGGCAGTGGGAGGAAGGGATCGGATGCCACATGCACCTTCTAGTGGTGAATTTGACTTTACACTATGCTATTTCAGGCAAGACTACTCCAAGATGCAGAAGCCCAGCACTTACTGGTGAAGAACCAGCACCTTCCCAGCACCCACCCCAACCCTGATCAGTTAGCACCATTAAACCTATACCATAGACCCCAAAGGATCCAACAAATGACTGTGAGTGGGAGACCAGGTCTGAGCTGGAGATGGAAGACATAGCAGACAGAAACAGTATATGCCTGGGTAATATGCTGAGAACAGAATAAAACATAGCCAGAAATGGGTCACACTCTCCCTAGACATAGAATTGGGACTCTCAAGGTAAGAAAGGAACCTAAAGCTCATCTAATATTTGGCAGTTCAGCAGTAAACAAAAGGAGAATTTAGTTAGCTAAGATCTTTTGAGAACTGATAGCATCAACCAACTCCAATATGGAGTGGGGAGTCTGATTTTGTTGGGGATTTTTGTTTTTACTTTTACTGGCCCTTTACATACTAGGAGATGTGATAAGTGGGATTTGGTGGTCTGTATTAGCTCCAGTTATACTTACAAACATTCATAGAAATTTCATCAGCTTATGATATTTTAATATTTATTGATTGATTTTATTTTATGTGTATGAGTGTTTTGCCTGCATGTATGTAAGTGCATCCATGTCATGCAATGCCTGAGGAGGGCAGAAGAGGGTGTTGGATCCCCTGGAACTCAAAATTATGGATGGTTGGTAGCCACCATATGGGTGCTGGGAACAGAACCTGGGTTTTCTGCAAGAATAGCCAGGGCCTGTAACTGCTGAGCCATCTCTCAAGCCCCTTCATGTCAGATTTGTAAACCAAAGCACTTGTGAATAATTCTAATGAGCACAGAGGTGGCCTTTGTCTTTTTGTGCTGCCAATTCACATGGTGATGCTGATATTCTACTTTTATAGAACTTCCCTGTATCATTCATCTCTTTCTCACAAACGCTTTTTATAAATGAATTTAGCTTTCCTATCAATGATGTTACATCCCATGAAATCATTCCTGGTATAGTCTTCTCCCTTTCTTTAACATGAGCATAGAGAACAATGAAAAAGAATCAGTATTATCTATTCTCTGTTATCCACTCTGGATTACTTTTCTGGCTGTGGAAATTCTGCAATCTCTGCTCTGACCAACAGTTTCAGCTACCTTCATTCTATTGTATCTGCCATGCGATTGGCTCAGCTCTGGCATGTCTTTTGCTGACTCAAGGAATTTGAGTTTTTCATTTGTGTCAGTGACTCTGTATCTTGACACCAGTGACCCCCCAGCTTCACTCTGTGCTTGGATCGCACCGTCTGTGTCTACAGTTAGGGATTCTGAGTCCCCACTCTTTCATAATCTCCTTAATTTCAATTGTTCTACATTCCTTAATCCTATCTACCCTGGTCCTCACTTACATCACAGCCTTGCTCTTTTGTCTGTAAACTTCCTTCCCATTTCATTTCTCTCCTCTCCAGCTTTCCAGTTCGGCTAATTCAGCTGTGTCTTTGCTTGTTCCCTACAATTTCCTACTGACCTTGAACTTCCAATTGCTTCGTTGTTGGGCTGAACAGTGCTGCTAGAGAAACCGGTGCTGATTGAGCCCGCCACAGATTCACCTCTTTCAAGCCGTCATTTCTGCTCAGCACTTCTTTTATTTGTCTCCTGCTGACTCACTGCTCGTCCCACACAGCCGTTTCTCCAAACATTTTTAACTCTCTTTAAGATTCAAGCTCCACTCCAGATATGGCCCCAAAAAACCTTTCCAGTTTCATTTCTCACTTTGCTCCCGAAGCTCTTTGCCTTATGATTTCCAAACTCCACGCTTGCTCATCCCTTTGCACATTCCAAAGAAAATGCCACCTAATTCACATAGGCCTTTGTTTAAGAGACCCCTGTGTGCTGTAAAATTCATGCCATTTTTTTCATTGCTTTTTATTAGACTTGAGAAATATTTTCTTATTCTTCTCACCTGTAGCTCCAGCTGCTCTCTAACTTGCTGGTCTCAAACTAGCTATAAAGTCCAATGCCTGCCTTGGACTTTTGATCCTCCTGCCTCTACCTCCCAAGTTCTGGAATTACAGGCGTGCACCACCGTGCCCAGCTTACTTATGCTGTTTTTTATTTTTAATTCAGGGTTTCACTATGTAGCCCAAGATGGTCTTGAACTGCTGATCCTCCTGACTCAGTCTCCTGAGTGCTAGGATTATAGACATGTGTCACCACACCTGGAAGTCCTTCCCCATTTTTATTTTGCAGCTTTTATTAAATATAATTCATATATCAGGATTACATCAAACGACAGCCTCTTAGATAAAACAAATTGATATATTATTTTACTAGGCTCAACCATGTCACACATGGAAACGATAATAACCCCAATTTAAATAAATTAACAGTTATGTTAAGTATTACTATGTTACCATGATAACAGATGAGATAGTAATGCTAATACAGAGGAAATTTAGGCAAAATGAAACATCTTCAGGTACCATTATGTCAGGGTTAAATAAATGTTAAGATTAAAACAGCAAGGTGACAATGAGGAAGAGAAAAGAGCTTGAAACTGGGGTATAAGACAGTCAAACTAACCAGAGAAGAAGGACAGGGCTTTGGGATAACCAACCAAGCTGGCCTAGCCCAGCTCCAGCCAATTCCCACAGAGACCTTTCCTGAGGAGCACTTGCAAGACACTATTATTCTTTCTCTACTAAGCCTCTCAGCATTATTGGTAGTTACACACACACACACACACACACACACACACACACACACACGCACACATACACACACTAACACATATATATTTGTATCCAAATGCATTTAATTGTAACAGATTCAGGATGGAGTCTAAGAAAGCCTCTTCCTGTTCCAGGAAAGGGACCACCTCAAACCAGCACAGGGAATGGCGAGGAGAAATGGTAGACCAAATCTTGGAAGGCCACATAATAGAGACCTTGCTGTTGCTGCTCAGCTCAGCTTAACGTAAACTTTGCTTTTGCTACTCACCTGCTAAAAATACCTGTACCCTGATGTGAATTCTTGTCCTTCAGGAACACAAGAACCAAAAGTGCTCTTCAGTTTGCATTGGAGAGAATTCAGGAGGAGGGATCTCCCTATAACACTTTGACCCATAGTAAGCATTTTCCCTAAAATATTTAAAGGTATGTATACATTAGTTTGTTTTAAAATTTGCTATATATTTATTCATATATGTCTGTCTCAGTTTGTTTCAGCTGCTGTAACAAAATACCAAAGGCTTGGTGATTCATAAGCAACAGGAGTTTATTTCTCACACTTATGGAGGCTAGAAATCCAAGATTAAAGTGCCATAGTGGGGGCAATTTTCTTGGCTCATAGTTGGCAACTTTAAGTATGTCTTCATTTGAGACTATGACATTCTCTGAGGACTTGTTAAGAAGGATCTAATCTTATTTGTGATGACCCTGTTATTGTAACATCATTGATTCCTAATACTGTCACCATGGAGACTAGAATTTTGAAATATAAATTGGGTGAGGGATGCAAATATTTAGACTATTTATCTATCATCTGTCTATTGATCATCTATCTATCATCTATCATCATCAATCATCTATAATTTATCTATCATGTATTTATTTATCTACTACCTATTCTCATTTATTGTGCAACCCAATATTTATTAATCTACAATGGCATTGAATGAAAACACTGGTGTGTGCCAATCGTGGTGGTGCTAACTTGAATCCCCATCACTCAGAATGTGGAGGCAGGGCAATTAAAACCTTCAGATGAGCCTGGAGTACATATCAAATTGAGATCAGTCTAGATAGACTACATAGTCTCAGAATAGGAAAGGTCAAAAGAAAAAGGTGAATGATGTTCAGTCAGCTGACGATTTGTGTCCAGAGTTCACCATTGCTTAGACTTTATCTTATTTTATGTTTAATTATGTTAAAAGAACTACTTAACATGAAATATATACCTTTCCCATTTGTAACTACACAATTTGGTAGCATTCATATATCCAAACTTAATGCTACAAATCCTCATAATATTTTTATCTTGCAAAACTGACTCTGTACCCTTTAAATAACAATTCCCTAGTTCTCCCTCCTAGGTAACCACCATTACATTTTCTGTTTCTATGACGACTTAGATACATCTTACAAGTAGAATAGTAGTGTTTATCTTCCAACTGGCTTATTTCACTTAGTACAATGTTTTTAAGGCTTCATCCATGTTGCAGTATGTGACAGGGTTTCCTTTTTTTAAAGGATAAATAATTCATTGTAATTAAACAACACATTTGTTTACCAGTTCATCTATCAAAAGACTCTTAGATTGTGTCTGACTTTTGGATATTGTGAAAACTGCCACTGTGAACATGAATGTGCAAACGTCTCTTCAAGACCCTGAGTTGTCCTTTTTTTTTTTTTTTTTTTTTTTTTTTTTTTTTTTTTTTTTTTTTTTTTATCCAGGGTCTTTCTATGTAGCCTAGGCTGCTGGTCTCACAATCCTCCTGCCTTAGTTTCCTGCGTGTTGGCACTATAGGCATACATAATCATACTCTCTTTTTAATTCTTTTCTAAAAATGATCTATTTTATTTATTTGTTTTAAATTTTTAATTGAATTTTTGTATATTTCATATAGAAAAATCATCTTCATACCCCCTTCCCCTTTGGCACCCTCCCATAGCCCCACCATTGGAGTTCATACATTCTGTCATTTGTGTTAAGGCCTATCATGTAAAGTTACTGTCCCCAGATGTCCCTTAGTGCAAGTTCATCCACTGGTATCTGGTCAGCCTATCTAGAGTCCCTATCTTTAAAAAGATCTGCTCTTAGCCGGGTATGGTGGCGCATGGTCCTGAGTGCTGGGTGGGTGGATTTTAATATAGGAGTCTTGTCCAAGGACCCACACTCTGAAGACTCTTATTCTCTGCGTTTTGGCCATTTGTGACCTTTTGTGTTCCTGGACCTCTGTTGCATGAGGGAGCTTCATTGATAAGAATTGAAAGATGCAATAGTGTTCTCTTTATCTCTTGTTCTACGTTCTATGAGCCTTAGGTGTAGTGATTGTACCCTAGATGTGCCACTGAGGCTTGGGGAATTCACTGACAATCTCTGCATGTGACCAGTTATGGAACTCTGTAATTGTCTCTTGAAAAAGAAGCTTCTTTCATGGTGATAACTGGGATACTTGTCCATAAATTTAAGGATCCATATTTTGCACATAGTAAGAAATTACATTTGTATAGGGATATAACAGCCTTGGAGTTTTCTCTAAGATCTGTGACCTCTCTGGCTATGTGTATTTGGCTAGGTTTACAGTACCATGAATTTCCTCCCACTGAGTGGGCTTTAAGTCCAATTAGGTAGCTGTTCATTACTCCTAAGATAAAAGTGCTATTACTGCACCAATGTCATTTGCTATGCTGGCCATTGATGTGGTTTTTAGGCCTTGAAGCTGGGGTTGGACCACTGATTGATATTCTCTTTTACCAGCTTGCATAGTGCTCTTCAAAGCTATAAGAGCTAGTTTTCAGGGGAGGTGGCTTCCAGGTCAGTTCCAGCTCTGTTGTTGCTCCAAATCCTGTGTCCAAAGTCTGTCCTGTGTTCAGCAATAGGGTCTTACCACCAGGTTCTGGGCCACAAGGACTGTGGCAATAGCCTATATAATTTTGGGAGTCTCTTGGACTACCCTGGTCAACAAATCAAAGGAAGGTTTCTCCTGTCTGGCATTGTTTCTTGTTATGTAGCCTTCAGCTGTACTCACAAACTCATGTAGAGAAATTGTATGTGTAATTTTTCAGCAGGTTTTTGGACTAATATAATTCCCTCTGTTTTTTTTTTTTTTTATACTAGCTAGGCACTATTTAGCTCTCCTCTTTCTCTCCTTGTCTTATCCTTCCTCTACACCCCCCCCATTTAAAGTATCCAATTTCCCCCATTTCTCCCTTGATAATTTCTGTCTGCTACAGTTCCCACCTCTCTTGAGATCCTTCTTCCCTTTTACTCCCATATTTCCTTGTATAATCCTCCTCCCCCTCCCATTTAACTACCCCCTTTTACACATTTCTCCCTTGGTAACACCTGTCTCCTACTATTCTTATCTCTCTGGTTCCTTCTTTCCCTTTACCTCCCTGGTTCCTTTCCATTTTCCTGGTTCCTGAAGTTACATCAAGATATGTACTCACTTATAAGGATTTGGTGCTAGGATCCACAAATGTTTTTGGGAGTCTGTGTTACTTCACTTAGTATAACAGTTCCTGATCCATCCATGCACCTGAAAATTCCATTATTTCATCTTTCTTTACTGCTGAGTAGAACTCCATTGTGTAAATGTACCACATTTTCGTTAACCACTCGTGTGATGGATCATCCTGGGTGTCAACTTGACTGGATCTGGCATTAACTGAAATAAGAGAGACCTTCTTGATTGGATCATCTGAAGCTGGAAGACACACCCTAAATGTGGGTGTTCCCTTCTGATGGCAGCCCATATAAAAGGCCATGGCAGAGGAGAACGCCTGGCTTCTTGCTGCTTGCCTTCCCTCTCACTGGTGAGTTCATCTTGTTGCTGTTGACTGAAGACAAGCTGATCTTTTGGAATTCATCAGACCTTCACCATCAAATTGACATCCAGCCTTGTGGACTGAGCGACTATGGATTCTCAGCCTCTCCAGTGTGGTGCAGCCATTCTTGGACTACTCGGACTCTATCCTGTGAGCTAAGCTGATAAATCTCTATACAGATATATTCATTCTACCAGTTCTGTTTCTTTGGAGAACCCTGACTAATACAACTCATCAATTGAGGGACACTTAGGTTGCTTCAATCTCTTAGCTATTGTGAAAACAGCAGCAACAAACATAGTTGTACAAGTGTCTCTGCAATAGGATGAGGCCTTTGGGTATACGCCAAGGAGTGGTATAACAGGGTCATATGGTAGGTTCATCTTTAGTTTTGTAAGAGTTCACCACACTGCTTCCAATAGGGGTAGCACAAATTTGCAATCCCACCAGCAGTGAATGAGTGTTCCCCTTTCTCCACATCCTTGCCAGAATTTGTTATCATTTGTTCTCTTGATTTTGGCCAATCTGACTGGGGTAAGATGAAATCTTAAGGTGGTTTTAATTTGCATTTCCCTAATTACTAATGCTATTGAACACTTTTTAAGATGTTTCTTAGCCATCTTTATTTCTTTTTTTGAGAACTCTCTGTTTAGATCTTTAACCCACCTTTTAATTGAGTTTTCTTGTTTTTTTGTTTTTTGAGTTCTTTATATATTCTGGTTGTTAAACCTGTCATGTGTCACTGGTGAAGATTTTTTCATACTATGTAGGTTTTCCCTTCACTTTCTTGATTATTTCTTTTGCTGTAAGAAGGCTTTTAATTTAATGAAGTCCCATTTGTTGATTCTTGACCTTAATTCCTGAATAACTGGTGTCCGATTTAGAAAGTCGTTTTCTACACTTATATCTTGTAGGCTACTGCCAATATTTTCTTTCAGAATTTAGAGCTTCATATTGAGGACTTTGATCCATTTGGAGTTTACTTTGGTGCTAGGTGAAAAAAAGGATCTAATTTCGTTCATCTATAGGTGGAGATTCAGTTTTGCCAGCACCATTTATTTTTAATTATGTATATGTGTTTGTCTGTGTGTGGGTTTGTGCACCTGAGTGCAGTGCCTGCAGAGGCAAAAAAAGGGTTTCAGATTCCCTGGAGCTGCAGTTCCAGGTGATTGTGAGCCACCAGACATGGGTGGTAGGAACTGCTCAGGTCTTCTGCAAGAGCATTGTTCACGCTTAACTGCTGAACCATCTCTCCAGCCCCTTCTGCTTTCAGTTCTTTGGCTGTGTACCCAGACATGGGATTGGTAGATCACATGGAAGTTTTGCTTTTTAATTTTAATTTTTTGAGAAACTTTCATGTTGTGTTCATAGTTGTTGTGCCATTTAATAATCCTACCAATAATGCACATGGTCTCCAATTTTTCCATCTTTACCCACACTTCTTTTTAATAGTAGCCATCTGAATGGGTTTGGGGTTTAACCTTTGTCAGTTTTATTGTGTTTGGTTTCTTGTGCCTGATTTTTCTACCCTCTCCCTTCTTTGGTCAATTCATGGATTATTGTCCCATATTACTGGGGTTGCTGCTTTCTGCCCAGAGTCTTCATGCTGCTGGTTTACTCTTAAAGTCTCTTTGCTCCCCATGCCCTTTGATCTCATTGAAGTTCCCACACATTTGAATCACCCCCCCCCCATTTATTTTCACTCCATTGATTCCTTGGTGTTTTATAAGAATGTAGTACCATATATTCTTTGCTTAGTATTCCTTGAGGGAATAATTCCTAAGTAATAACAACCCACAACCCATAAAATCCCAGTCTTAACACTTGGGTAGGGCTGGTTTCACCACCTAGATTTGAAGATGAATATGTGACCCAAGCCTCTCCAATCATAATACCCCATCTCTTTAGCCTTAGTGACTGATTCACTCTGGACACATCAGTCTAAATTTCCTGTTATTAGGTAAGAAATAACCACTTTCTGTTGAGATTGCTAATCTGGTGAAGTGTAAGCCCATTCCTTCTGCTGATGGTTTTGGTTACTACTTAGGGGGAATCTGTCAGAGAATAGCCCACACAGACAGGAAACCAGGGCTGAGAGATAGAACCAGGTTCTACTTCAAGCAAACAAGACCATAAATAACTAAAGAGACATTTATTTTTGTCATTTTCAGTTTTATGAACCAGCAAATTTCTTTTCTTTTTTCTTTCACCAAATTAAGTCAGACGTCTTTTATATGCCCTTTTAGTCTAGTCTGGATTTCATCAAAAGTATTTTAGCAAATTTTATTTTTTGTTATCTCTCTCATTTCTCTTACAAAACACTTTGCCCCCTCATATACTTTGGGTCAGTCTAACTCACCTTCTTCATATTGAATGCTGTCAGAGAGTATCAGGAAAAGCAAGAAGGCAAACGAACATATGATCCAATTTCAAGTAGCAATAAATAGTATGAAGAGAAAAAAAAACCAGGGCACAGACTTGGGCATGGCATGGGGTCATTTCATATAAGATGTCAAGGAAAGATGCTTTGAGAACTCTTCAAAAGGCTACTCGGATACAGAGACAGAGACAACTGTGCAAGGTCTCGGGTAGAGAACAGGACAATGGCCCAGAGGCAGGAATGGACTCGGAATGGTCAGTAATAGTGGAAGGATAACTAGCACGATTAGAGTGCTGGTAAAATGGGAGGACAGGAAGCATAACAGAGGCAATCATAGCCAGATCATGTACAGCCAACAGTTTCCTGGAATCTCTAGCTGGGGATATCACCACATCAATCAGAGCATGTCTAGAGCTGAACTTCCTACACTCCCTCCCATCCACCAACTTCTCTCTTTATTTCCTGTCTCCTATGTTGGGCACCCAAACCAGAACTATCACCGTCATCCTTAACTACTCCTTTATTTTCATGGCTTAATATCATCAGTCACTAACTCTGGTCAATTTCGTCTCCTAAATATAGTATGAATTTCCCCTCCAGCCTCTCCTCAGTTTGTACTCTCTCCTGGGCAGTACAACAGCCCCTTCCGCTCCCTTCCTATCCCTTGCAGTTAGTTTACTTTCATATCATTTCAGCATCTCTAAAATAAGGATTTGAATTTGTTACTTGATTTCATAAAATCCTTTAATTCTCATTGCCTCTTACCCAAGCTTCTCAGTGTGAATAATAGGCTTTTCATAGCATGACTCCTGCCTACCTTTCTGGCTCCTTCTTCTTCCATCTGTCACTCTGTTAAGTACTTCCAAGCTAGACTACAGGATTCTTTTTTCTATGTTTTGGACATTTGTCTTTCCAACTAGAATCAGCATAGTTATGGTTTGGATTTGAAGTGATCCCCTAAAAGGCTCAGGTGTTGAAGCTAATGAAACCAATCACTGAGATAGTTGGATCATGAGGGCTCTCTCCTCATCAGTGGATTAGTTCATTGATATAGTCATAGTACCATGGCATTTTTGGTAGATGTTAGAAAGTAGGAAGAGCAGCCTTGTTGGAGAAACTAGGTCACAGGGGTAGGTCTTATCCTAGCTCCCTACTGTATCCATCTCTGCTTCCTGGTTGCCATGGTGAATAACTCTGCCTCACCATACCCTTCTACCAAGATGTTCTATCTTATCCCAGGCCCAGAAATATGGAGCCAGACACTAGGGGCTGAAACATTTGAAACTGTGAGCCTAAATGAGCATTTCCTCCCTTTAAACTGTTTCTCTCAGGTGATTGTCAGTGATGGTAAGTCTCACCAACAGATCCACTACAGATTTTACACTCTTGACTAGTGCTTAACTAATTGCTAGTTTCAATCCAAAGGGGTGCTCTCTATCTTTTTAAATTTAAATTAAATTAAATTTCAATTAATTAATTTTGAGAAAAGATCTTGCTATGTAGCCTGGCTGGAACTTGCTGTGTGGGCCAAGCTGGGCTGGAACTTGCAACAGTCCTGCCTCGGCCTTTGAGGGCTGGAATTACAGGCATGCATTTTCTCTTTTTATTCCTGAAGAACTCTGCATCTAGCTATGCGCCAGCCATTTTCACATTGTTTTTACACTTTGTTTGTCTGTCTCTTGATTTTAAACTTCTTGGAAAGAAATGATTGTTTTTGCTCACTTACACTTTTTCTCTTTAGTTCCTAGCATCATATCTGGTATATCATGATTATTCTATTCAATGGTTATGAATAAATAATCATGTTTTATTCTTTGTGAAATTTTCCTTTTAGAAACATAACTCAATTGGTTCAAGAATAGAATGTTTTTTAAGCAGTTTAATTTTTATTTTTGCCATTTTATCTGTTGTTGTTATATTAAAAGATTCAAATGTATTTAAAGATGCACAGAAGCACAGATGGACTGATATCAATATATTTCTTGGAAGTTCATCTATAACCTGTCTAACTTATTTAGGGCATTGTTTTCAAATTTATTTTTCCAATTAATAAAATTCAGCTCTTTGTAGTTATTACTCCATGGGGTGCAAGCACAAAATTTAAAACTTCAATTAAAATACATAAAACAAAACAGCAGCAGTTAAAATAACATATTTGAAAAAAAGTCTCAGCTTAAAATGATGCCCTGTTGGGGAAGAGCAATTTAAAAAGATATACACACAAAGAAGAAGTGATGAAGAAAAAAAATGCTGATGATTTAAAAATAATCTTAGTGTCATTAAAAACAAATATGGATTTCTGCTTTCCCTTCTTACCTGGAGTGCACTACCTCACCTTAGTTATGCAAGAGGTCAATATTCATATCAGTGCTGAAGATGTCACTGAATCATAATGTCACAGATTGGCAAGAACATTCCCATCACAACAGGAGGTGTCAATAGAGCCCTTAAGTCTTAGAGCGAAATCCAATCCAGAGAGAACTGCTTTTCTCTGATATAGTGTAGAAGCCTATCTACCCTTAAGTGCTGACCGGCTTTGTCTTTAATGTTTTGAAATAACTGGAGATCTTTTATTCTTATTTCATTGTAGATAATGTTGCTTCAGGTGTTTGGTTAAAAAGTGGAGGGTGAGTGAAAAATACTTTATTCCATGAAAAAAAAACCAAACTGAACAATGAGACGAGCAATATAAAGGCCAATCTACACAGCTCCAGCAACTGGTGACAGCAGGTTTTCATCTAAACATGTTGCTCTTAAAGAAAAATGTTATTCAAATGCTTCAAGGGTTTAAGTTTTGTAAGCTTCTGGATAGAATTTCAGGTGCTTTTCCAACCCTTCAGTAAAATAGACATTTATCAAAAACGTGTTTTGTACAAGACTCGGTGAAGGTAGAAGGCACAATCAGTCATAGGACCCGCCTGCAGGGAGTTTACAGTCCACTGGGATAGAGAAGGTATGTCCATCCAACTTAATGGATTGAATGCATGCATTTATTTACCTTATGTCTTCCTGAAGTGCTACTAAAGTGAGAATGAAAAAATGAGAGTTGTGAGTTGATAAGCACTGGCAGAATGTGGGGATAGAATGAACCAGTTTCAGATGACAGAAATGGATGGAAAACTTAGTAGAATTGGAAAAGCAGATTCTATGCACCCATAGGGGATAATGACAATGAGGAAGAAGTCAGATTTTGCTAAGGAAACCCAGAACATCTCAGAAATTGGAGGCACTTGTTACCATTGAAAACAAGAATGTGGTGTGGCATTGGAAATAGGGAACACTGGTTATAGAAAGATCACTGGCCTAGAACTCGCTACGCAGACTAGGCTGACCTGGATCTCACAGAGATCTGCCTGCCTCTGTCTCCTGAGTGCTGAGATTAAAGGTGGCACCACCATGACCTGGTCCTCTACATATGTTTATGTCAAGTAATTAGAACCCCTCGGTTCTCCTTCCCTCTCCAGTGCATAACCCAAAAGCCACGCAAGGGTTTTGTTTTCTCAAGACATTGAACTGGAGATGCTGATGGAATGATGAGAGGGAAGATACTACTACAAGTAGGAATTCCTGAAGAATACCTTCATACTGAATGGCAACATATGCTGCTTGGCTGAAAGATTATTCACACTCAGGCTTTTGTCTCCTGGCAAGAAAGAGGGGACATTTTCTCTAGGTACTGAACTCTCATAGAGTACCTAGCTATGTTTGTCTACCTAGAATGACATATACAAGCTATTTTGGTTTGGACAGAAAATGTCTCTTAGGGGAGTCAAGAGAGGGTAGTGGGTTTGCATGTAAATGTCCTTCCAAAAGTCAGGTGTTGGGGGCTCGGCTTTGGGGAAGCGATTGAATTATAAGGACTCTGCTTTTTCAAATGGATTAATCCCCGGAGGAATGCAAAAATATCACGCCCTCCTGGGAACTTGTGAAAGGCAAATGGGCCTATTTAGGTAGGTCACTGAGAGAATGCTCTAGAGATGTATCTTGTTCCCATCCTCTTTTGCACTCTCTGTTTCCTAGCTTTCACAAGGTGAGCAGCTGTGCTCTGCCACATGCTTACCATCAGGGTGTTTCAGTCTTGTTTCAGGCCCACAGTAATGGAACCATCTGGTCATGGACTAAAACATCTGAAACCTTGAGCCTCAACAAATCCTTTCTCCTTTAAATTCAGGTATTCGTTCCAGCACTGAGAAAAATAATACATGACCCAGCAGTGCAACTCACCAATTGACAAATTCCACCTCTATCTATTGTTTTAAATGGCTTTTTAATCCTTTACTCTTAAATGTGAATGAGTAACAACTCACCAAATAATACCATGAGAAAGCCTCCAATAAAAAAGGACACAAATCCTTTCTCCTTTAAATTCAGGTATTCGTTCCAGCACTGAGAAAAATAATACATGACCCAGCAGTGCAACTCACCAATTGACAAATTCCACCTCTATCTATTGTTTTAAATGGCTTTTTAATCCTTTACTCTTAAATGTGAATGAGTAACAACTCACCAAATAATACCATGAGAAAGCCTCCAATAAAAAAGGACAGTCATTGAGAGAGAGAGAGAGAGAGAGAGAGAGAGAGAGAGAGAGAGAGAAAGAGAGAGAAAAATGAAATAGTGAGGCTGCTTGAGAAAACTACAAAGTACTGTAAAGGAGTACAGCAGGAAATGCATGTTTTCATATCAAAGCCATTAATATTAAATACTTAGGAAGTTGAGAGAGCATGCCATATTTGTGAATTAAGAACAAGATGAGGGCCAGAGAGATGGCTCAGCTGTTAAGAGTACTAACTACTCTTGCAGAGGACCAGGGTTCAGTTTCCAGCACCCACATGGTAGGGATCCAACACCCTCTTCTGGCCTCTGTAGGCATCAGGCATGCATCTGGTGCACATACATACACGTAAGCAAACACTCATACACACAAACTAAAAATAAATCTTAAAAAAAGAGCAGGATGAAATTAAAGAGCATGCCAGAAAACAAAGCAAGAGCTGAACATTAAACATAAGATAGAAAAAAGAATGACATGAAATAAGAAATTTGACAGGTTAATGGCATTTTCTACAAAGTAGAGGAAAAGACAAATAAATGAACAAAAGTCAAGCAAAGATAAGAATAAGGCCCTGAAAATGGATCACTGGGTGAGGATGATGGCTATGCAAAGATGAGGACCTTAGCTGGAATACCCAGCACCCATAGCAAAGTTGGATGTGACTGTTTGTGCCTGTGTCCCCAGCACTGAGGGACAGAGACAGACAGATCACTTAGCCAAGCAGCTTAGTTAAGGCAGTGAGCTTCAGGTTCAGTGGGAGACATGTCTCTGGGGAATAAGGTGGAGGTGGTAGAGGAGGAGGAGGACCTTCTATGGATTTTGCATGTGTGTGCACGCAGAACTAAAGGATATAGATTTCCATATAGCTAGAGCCCAGTTAGCATCTAAAATGACGGCTGACAGAGACTCTGCAACACTTCACCAGGAACTCTCAGGGCAACAGGGAGCTAAAGAAGGAAAGAAGCACACAAAGGATCAGGGATTATGATGGCATCCAACTCTTCAGTACCAACAGTGGAAGCCTAGAAATCTCTATGCCTGCTAAATAAAGCTAAAGCACACAGGAGAATGAATTCATTTTGTACATAAAATCACAGAAAAGTTATGCCCAGTACCTCTATTTGCAAAAAGTGCTTTAGACTTGCTCTAACCAAAGGAAGGTATAAATAATGTACTAAGAGAAGGTGTGACAACTGAGTTTCAGGACTGTCCAGGTATTTAGAATAGAGTGGAGAAAGAGGGCTGTTAAACAGCTGGGGCAAGAGACTGCTATTCTGCATTATAGGGACACAAACAATCTACTTAATGTGTAAGTTCTTTCTTTGATGAAAAATAAGTTAAACAAAAAATTTTTAAATGTTATTATTTTTATTTTATGTGTATGTGTGTATTACCTGAATGTAGGTAAGTGCACCTGTGTTGTGCAACGCCCGAGGAGGACAGAAGAGGCTGTGGGATCCCCTGGAACTGGAGTTACGGACAGTTGTTAGCTGCCATGTGGGTGCTGGGATTTGACCCCAGGTCTTCTACAAGAACAGCCAGTGTTCTTAACTGCTGAGCCACCTCTTCAGGCCCCAGGTTAAACAAATTTTTAAAAAGAGGAGTTATATACTACCAAATGGATTTGTAGACTCAGTATATTGGATATTAAGGAAGTAGAGACTCTCATTCTGCCCAGAAGGTGGATTTCAAAGAGGAAGATGCCAAGAGTGCAGATGTTCAGCTTTTCTCAAACAACTGTGTCCTGCATATCTTGAACACTCTCTTACAGCTACATGAGGCCCATGGATGAAACATAGCCAGTGAGATATGTGGAAGAACTGGGAGTTGTTTGTAGATCTAGTCCTCAAAGTAGCCCTGCAAAAGCCATTTTTTTTTCCCCTCTGTGGGAGGAACCATAGGGGCGAGATTCTAAATGAGTCAGAAATGGTTAATTTTTTTGCCAACCCGTAAGATTTGGACCTATTTTTCATAGTACACTCTAGATTTAGGTAAAACAGGATGCAAGAAGCAGTAGTGGAGTGAGTAAAGAAAGGCATTCTGGGATCAGACTGGCAGGGTTCGGAATCTGCTGCTACCATCTCCTAGCTGTGGGATCTTTGAAACACTCATTTTAATGTCTCTGAACCTCACTTCTCTATCACTAAAATTAGGGTAGCAATAATACCTTCCATAGGGTTGCTGTTAATACGTAAATCACTTAGAACAACTTTTGCTACATATTAAATTAAACATCAAAAGTAGTAAAGGGAAGGTTCCCTTACCACTCCTGCATACAGATGCTGATCTGCTGGGTGTCATCAAGCAGCTCAGGCCACTGCTGGCAGGTCTGAAGGAGAAGATGGATGCAAGTTTCAATTTGTCTTCATGAAAGAATATTCACCTTGGCCTTCTCTCTTTCATCAGTTTTCTCTTTCTCTCTTTCTTTCTTTCTTTCTTTCTTTCTTTCTTTCTTTCTTTCTTTCTTTCTT
>NW_008343216.1:3620799-3649587 GCF_000622305.1 Nannospalax galili | reverse complement strand
AAAAAATTATTTTTATTTTATGTGTATGTGTGTATTGCCTGCATGTGGGTAGTATACCCGTGTCATGCAATGCCCGCGGAGGTCAGAAGAGCCTTTTGGGTCTCCTGAGCTTGGAGTTATGGACAGTTATTAACTGCCATGTGGGTGCTGGATTTCAAACACAGGTCTTCTGCAAGAACAACCAATGTTCTTAACTGCTCAGCCATCTCTCCAGCCAGAGAATCATCCTATTTATGAATATTAGCAGATCATCAAGAAGGTGGCATGTTAAAACTTTGAAACAAGGAAATTGTTTGATTCAGGTTTCATGAGAACTTTTCTTACCTCTTCCCTCCCTCCCTCCCTCCCTTCCTTCCTACCTTCCTTCCTTCCTTCCTTCCTTCCTTCCTTCCTTTCTCCCCTCTCAGTCTTGCTGACCCCCCACTCTTCCAGAAGCAGAAGATGCAAATTTCCCTAGATTTTTCTCCTACCACCCACAATTGTGCATTATCTAAGTCTTGAAATAAATGTCCCATTTTAAAATGCAGATTAAAACTGCTTTGAGATTTCACTTCACCACAGTCAGAATGACTAGCATCAAGAAAATAAATGACAACAAATGCTGGAGATGATGTGAGGAAAAGGTAACACTGTTTGTGGAAATGCAGACTGGTATAGCTACTATGGAAATTCAGATGAAGGTTTCTCAAAAAACAGAACTGTACCATGATACCAGCTATACCACTCCTAAGTATCTACCCAAAGGACCACAGGGATACTGCACATCCATGTTTACAGGTGCACTATTCACAGTAGCCAGGAAGTGAAACCATTCCAGATGTCTGTTGAAAAATGAATGGCTAAATAAAGTGTGGTATGTATGCACAATCCAATTTTATTCAGCCATAAACCCAACCAAGCCAGGTGTGGTTATATATGTTTGTAATCCTAGCACTTAAGAGGCAGGGGCAGGCTGATCTCTGAGCTCGATGCCACCCTGTCTACATAGCAAGCTCAGGCCAGCCAGAGCTACGCTGTGAGACCCTGTATAAAAAAAAATTGAAAAGAATGAAAAATTAAACCATGACATTTACAGAAAAATAGATGGAACTGAAAATTGTTATCTTAAGTGAATTGAACCAGACTCAGAAAGATTAAGAACACATATTTTCTCTCATATGTAGATCATAGCTTTTAATTTGTTAATGTGTATATATAATGTGTAGGTCATGAAGTATGAGAAGGGAAGAGGGTAATAGTAGGCTTATGAGAACTTCAAACCCCAAGTAGTCTTCAAGGCATACTGGCTTTACTTTAGCTTTCTTGGTAATGCCTAGAGAACATCCCCTTGTGACCAACTAGCCCAGAGACATACAGGAAGTATTTTAGAGACATGTTGGCCTAGTTTATGGTAAATGGTAGAGGGACCTTACATGCTGTGTTGATGAATCTTGGCTTTCTTGTGATGGCTGTGGAAGTCTGTTAAAGGTTGGTAAGATAGATAGATCCAGAATTGAAAGAAGTAGGACCCTCAGCTAAGTTGCTTTTGAGGATGCTGATGTGTTGTTAGATTTTATTCACTATTTATTGCATAACTGCTGTGTATTTATAAACAATTCTACCTTATTTCATTATCTGAGAAGGCATATCGCACTTGTGCCTTTTCTGTTCATAAAGAATAAATTTTATCACCAATACATGTCGATCATTCCAGGGACAGCCTGTTAGACATAGTGGATACAATTCAGTGTCATTGCCAGTAAAATAGTAATAATATCATGTTTTTAAAGTGCTTTAAGGTCTTTGGAGGAAAGGTATTACTGAGTGTAGGTATAAAGCTAAAAAGGAATTTCAAGATGAATGATGCTTATATGATGATGGCTTAATAATGTGTTTCAGAGGGACAGGTGAACTGTAGTGTAGAAGAGAAATGAATGTTGCTACTTAATGGCACAAGCTGTCCAAGTTTAATCATTTTAAAGAATAGTTATCCTTTTTAGCAATGCTGAAAACAAAGGTATAGCGACTCTCCAAACAGGAAAAAATGGCTCCCAGCATGATTTTTATGGCACTGATTCTACCATTCCCTTATTTGAAATTTGAAGATCTATATTGTCATGAAGCATTTCGAGAAGCTTTCTCTGATGGCCTCATTTGGAGGACATCTTTCCTTAATTGTTGTGGTACTTTATGTTAGTGTCTGAAAATTTTTGTCAACATCTATTTCTATCTCTTCACTTACATGCAGAGTAGGGGAAACATTCCAGGAGGTTTAGGGTAGGATCCTGGATTTCTGCTTATTGTGTGATCTTGTTTAGCTTTGCTTTATTTTTGAGACAAGGTTTCATGTACCCTAGACTGAAGTGCTATGTATCAGAGGCTGCCTTTGAACTCTTGATTCTCCTGCCTCTGCCTCTGAATGTGCTACCATCCCTGGCATTCTTTGTCTCCTAGACTCAGCTTCAACCTTTTGAAGTTTTACAAAATTGCTTTTTAATATCTTCCACCTTGAAATAATAATCTCAATCTCCTTCATTCTGATTTTTTTTCTTTAACTTTATCATAGCATCCCCAATTAGTTTAAATCACTTTAAAAACAAGAATATTATTCAAATCATTGCTTATTTCTTAGTGTTTAGCCGAAATGTCTAACTGTAGTCATCCAATAGAATGCAATGATGAATAAACAAGAGTATGTGGAAGCAATTCACTCTATCTGGGATTCCAGTGAAAGACGGAGCTGGAAATGGAGCAGATTCTTGGTCTGGGTTTTGCTTCACACTTCCAAATGTAGCTTACGTTCCATCAGAGAATTAAGGCTGCACATCTCAGGGGAGCCTCAGTGCCGACACCCAGGCCTGAAGGTTAAACAAAATCAAAAGTACTCTTGGAAAGAACATAAGGGAGATTTTGAAGTTTCCCCATCCCTAGTTTTCACAAGGGTTCAGAGGATGCTTTCAGAAGCTGAGTGTGATGGAGTGTTGACTCCCAGAAGTCCACTTTCCTATCCTGAGTAGAATCTCAAAGTAAAGGCAGCCTTTCTGAGAATGCTTTCTCCCATGCTGGGCCCCACTGAATGACTATTATTAACCCCACCAATTCATGTCCAAGTGGCATCAATCATTTGGGTCACACAATGCCCGACTGTAAATTATGACATTATCTCTGAGTAGGAAGGTGTTAATAATAATCATAAAAAAAATTCCCTGCATGGCCCTGGCTGGTTGAGGACCTTAGCCTGATCTGTCATATTTGTTCTTAACATGAAAGGCTTGGGTGTTCCCTTGCAGGCCCATACATCACTGGACCTGTCATGGGTTTCTGTAGAACCAGTTGACATAGCTCAGAGCAGCAGCTGCAGGATGGCTTTGGGGAGCCTGACTCGAAACAGTTGCTGGGGTACAGGACCACAAGCATTCTGCCAGAGACTGACATCCTGTTGTGCTGTCCTGCCACTGCCCTCAGTAAGTCACAACGAGGAGTAAACTGCTGTCACCGAGATGAAAGGCCCCCTTCCTCTGATCTCTCCACTACAAAATTACTTCAGTGCCACACTGTATTTTATGTCAATACCTATTTTATTTTTCAAAATTGAAAAAGATATAAGTACATTGTTCCCTGAATTCCTGATGCTCTGGGTAACCTAGCAACTGAGTATGCCACATAGCACACAACAGAACATTATCATGCACTCCGTTCAACTAACAAGCAAGCAGCACAGATTTCCCTTGCAGATGATTTAGGTTAAATTAACAGTTAATAGTTGCTATTAATATTAAAAATAATAATAACCTCCCCTTTTCATTTCTTAGAGCTAGATTTGTAGGGAATAATGCTTGGTTCTAATTATGCATGTGGGACAGTGTTTTTCACTGAGCCTACATCTTGCAAGCGATTTGCATTGGATTTAGGTAGCCGGCAGCATGCTGCAAAGTGATAATCACAAGAAACAGGAGAATACATTCAGGACATTTGGAAACCATGCAAAATTTTCAAGTTCAAAATTGACTCACGCTTTCTACCTCTGTGAAGATGCTGTCAATAAAGGACTTAAGTGCATGGTTCAGGCTGTTTAGTTAGGCTAACACTGCCCCAATCCTCTGAGAAGCCTTCCAGGAAGCCCTCTGACAAGCAGCACTAGGGCAAGAATGTGGCCAGAGCAAGATTCAGGGTCAGGGAAAAGTTCAAGGATGTCTGACCTGAAAGAACATGGATAAGGTCATGGCACAGAGCAGGAGCCTGCTGAAGAATGGCAAAGGTTACAGGGAGGAGAAGAAAGCGAAAACAGAGGCTGGACAGAACAAAGGAGCGAAAACAGGATCACTCTGGAAACAACGAGGAAGAGCACAAAACATACAGCATCAGGAAACAGGAGGTGGGTGGGCTGTTTCTTGGTAGTAGACAGGAGGCTCCAGAGTTGGCAGACAGGTATCAAAACCAGTCTATTATCTGTCTACTTGTTTTACACTTTAGCTTTCCTTTAAAATTGACCCACCTATTTCTGTTTGTGAAAGTTCATGTTTTAGATTACCCACCCTCCCATACTGGTGCTACACACATTTTTGTATTTAGGACCTTGTGAATCATTTACTCTCTCCTCTTCTCCTCCCTTTAAAAGCAATCAATTTAATTTGGTAGCTTCATTCCTGAACCATCATAACTTTAAGAAGCCTTTGCAACTTTCTTAGAACTCAGACCTCAAAAAGAACCCTTGAAAAGTCCCGCTGTTTCTCCCCTTAACTAGTCACCTCAATGTGAAGAACTAAGGGCCTTTCATTTTGAGTACGTCCTGCTGCTTTTTAATAATCTATGAGTGAATTAAGCATTTTTGCCTCCAGGTTACAGCTGTTGCAAATAATGCTTCCTTGCAATCATGAAGAAAATATTTTCATACTTTCCAAGACTCTGAACAGTCTGTTATATGAAAAATAGGCCCAACATCTCATATTGATTAAATTAACATCATTTGCAGATGCCAACTTAAAACTGATTCTTTAAATACAGTCTTTGAAAAACAAATTTAAACAAATTTTAAAATCATATTTTGCTTATCAATAGGCTTTGAAATTTTACCTATTTAGAATGTAGACTGCTTTTGTGGCCAGAATTAGGCCTTCGCATAGCTGATTTCTAAGTGTTCACAATTTATGCTGATTAAGTGGCAAACCATTTGGTTGCACGCCTTGCCACCAGGGAACTGACAGGACACTAAATATCATTGCAGTGCAGCAAAGCATAGAGCTGCTCGGAGGAGTACAGAGCTAGAAACATGAATACAATGCATGAGCTTCTGACTAGATGGCAGAAGGTGATGGGAAACCAGGAATCAACAACAATATGAAATTGTTCAGTATTTGGATTTGCTAGATTTTTAAGAACAGTATTTTAGGAGCAAGAACTGGTACGATGATTTTTTTTTTTCCAGTGGAAAAATAGAAGAATCAGCTACTTAAAAAGATCACATTAATGTGTTTGTGCCCAAATACTTGTAAAAGGCAGACCACCCACGGGGAATGTGTTCTTGTCAAAGCCACAGTGGAGTGACCTGTGCATCAGAGGGTTTCTGTTGCTGAGGTGATGGGATGCGAGGCTGGGAGAGAAGACTGCTTTCTGAATTTGCAAGAGCCCCTCAGGCAGCGGCATAGAAAGGATGCTCCCCTCAGTGCTTTAGAACCAATCTGTTAATTGTTTCAGGTATGGGTTTTTAGGCTTGGTACACTTTAAGATTGTTCTAAAAGAAGTTAACTTTCCTTTGCTCTGCTCTAAAATGCTCTCTAAAAATGGCAGTGTTAGAATGGAAAACAAGGGAAAATGTCAAAAGCAAAATAAAAAAAAAAATCTTACTGCAGATTCTGGAGATAACTGACAAATGTTCACGGTTTTAAGGCATTGTAACAAGAGACTCAGGAACTGGAAAAGTACTGTTGGCAACAGACCACTTACCTTCATCTGCAAACAGCTGTGAACAGATGAACATGTGGTTTAAAATAGGGTAACTTAAAAATATAATTTAAAACATCTATGCTGCTAAATACCACCCACAAAAAGACACAATCTTTCAGAGTTTTATGTTGACAGATCAGAGATGTTCCTCACTGGCTGAAGGCAGGATGTTCAAGGTACCCTCACCCACGACTGAGCTTCCTCCTGCCAGCCCAGGGTGCAGGTGCCCCTGGACACATTACAGTTTTATGTAGGGAACTTGGGGATATCTCTTATGCATAAGGGTGAAATGCATCTGATTTTCTTTCGGTGAACATTAATATTTCAGGACTGTTCCCTGCTTCCTTCTTCCATAGATCCTCCATTCCAGTGAGCAGTACCCTTGGGCCTTTCGTTATTAGTAAAATTTGTTAGAGACATCACTTAGCACCTGCTCAGTTGGATATCTACATCTTAAAAGTACACACTAGAAACAGGCATCATTTAACCCAAAGAAATGCAATATTATTGATAGCACACTGGGCATCCCTAGTGAAGGAAGTTTGCTTCCATAGAAGATATCAGCATACCTCAAATTATTTCACACTACTCTCCTCTCTTCTTAATTACACTGTTTTTCAGTTGAGTACCAGAGGCCATTGCATGTTCCTAAACTTTTTATCTGATAACTCAACTTTAGTTAGCAAGAATGTTTGTTCTAGCTTTATAATTCTGTCTTTTTTTTAGTCATTACCTTGTATTTTAAATTTGTTACTTACTAAGAGATAACATTCAGTTGAACCGTTTTTAGTAAACATATCTTTCAGAATTCTTATTAAAGAAATAATAGGTAGTTCATATGTCATATAGTTTTACCCTGATTAGAAGTCAATATAATCAACTTAGCAAGTATTACAAGGCATCAGCACATAGTACAACATACTTAAATTTCTTGACATAATAACTCTTAAGCAATAATCTTTCCTTTTCACTCTTTTTCACTTGACGCTGAAATCAAGCCCAGGGCCTTGACATAATAAGCACGTGTTCTACCACTGAGCTACAACCATAGACTTAGACATATTCCTGCTTACAAATATGATTATGGTTCAATTAATCAAACATCCAACAATGAATAAAAAATAAATCAGGTTGTGATTTCAAATTAGATAGTATTATTAAGTATGTTAAAAAAAAATGGTCCTGTTTAGGGGTGTAGCTCAGTGGCAGAGCACTAGCATGTGTGAGATCCTAAGTTTAATCTCCTGCAGGTGAAAACCAAACAGCAAACAGCAATAAAAATCCTGCAACACTAACAGAAACAATGGTTTTAATTACCTTTCCTGTGCCACCTCTCACCTCTTCTCATTTTCCTCTTTTTTAACCCCTGTACATTCAAATCTGTCAAACATATTCTGGCAAAAAAAGACTCTTATTACTATACTCCCAAGGTAAGCCTGGAGCTGGCCAAAACTGGATGGGCTACATGGCACTATTGTTGGCTGCTCTGTGGAGTGCCCGCTGGCATGGGATGTGCATAGTGGGTATTGTAGTATGGGACATGCATAGTGGGGATTGTGATCACTACCTGCAACTTCAGAGCAGATAAATTCTGTTGGTTTTTATTGTTCACTAACATCTTTATTTTGCTGTTATGTGATCAGTTGTCTTTAAACTCAAGTGCAGCAATTTGCCTGAATTTTGTGTCATGCATAAATATACATGGCAAAGCAATAGCAGAAAGTCTTCAGACAGATGCCCTGTGAGGACATGCTAGTTAGTAGATGTCCCATGCCATTTCTTAGGAGCCCAGGTTGCCTGGCAAGGAGAGAAGACTGTTTTCACTTGTTCCTGAATAATTCAATGCACTTCCACAGAACCCTTATTTCTTTTTAAGCATGCAGTGGACATCAAAAAGCTTCCTAGAGAAGGCTTAAAACTTCTTTCCCATTCAAAATAAAGATTTTGAAATATTCATTTTTTTTTTCCAAATCAGAAGAAGAAAGAAGATGAATGGGGTAGTTTGAAATTGTATTGCATTGAAGTACCCAAGATGTATCTATAAAAATTGTGTAGAAAATCAGGAAAACTTAAGAGAAAATTATTTTGTTTTGAAAATAATGCCCACCCCTGAAACAGAATGTGAACTGTAGTCACAATGTTTCATGTGTTTTTGACTTGTAATTATAATAATGCCAACTATGAAGCAATTGGCTGATACTGGGAATTAATTTACACTTTTGTTTTTGTTTATTTCAAGGAGCACCAAACAGGACACAAACACTGGCACAGGAGAGAGATCATGGTTCCAAGCTGGGAGAGTAATTCTGGCCTGGGTTTTATACTTAATAGCTGGGAAACGGTGTTTTGTGTGTGTGTGTGTGTGTGAGTGTGTGTGTGAGTGTGTGTGTGTGTGTGTGTGTGTGTGTTTATAGCCTACATTAAGAGATACTTGTTAGTATGTTAAAATTTATGACATTTAGGAAATAATTTACAATACCATAATACATGCTTATTTATAATCCTTGGCTGTTTTTCCCTGGGATTACCAATGTAAGCATAGTTTCATTTTAAAATGGGTTTACTTAAAACAATGATAATTGCAGGAAGGAAGAAGGAAGAAGGAAGGAAGGAAGGAAGGAAGGAAAAAAGAAAGAAGAAAGAAAACAATAGAAATAAAGAAGCACTCACAAGCACATAGGTTCATACACAAACAAGAGTCAACTGGATCTCATACCAAACTGCAGAGAACTAAGTTAACCTGCTACTTTCAGAGCAATATTCTGCTCTGGTCATCTCCCTACAGGGCCGTTTCTTGGCAGTAGGACAATGCGAGTCACAGGCTAACAGGGTTAATTGCAGCCTCATGTAGGTTTTCTTTTTGGATGACAAGACACTGCCTTAAAATTGATCCACACACCATCGGGGAACTAATTCTGGGTTTCCTTTCCACTCCACGCCCCTCTTCTGACATACTGGGGCTACCTACAGGACCTAGGACACACTTGCCTGGCCTTATTGGGAGTGTGGGAACAGGCACAGAGCTGGGTCAGAGGGCACTAAGCCAATGTCGCTACATGCGTGTCTCTGCTTTTGTGCTGGGCCTGGCTTCATCCTACTTTATGCAGATTTCACCTCTGCGAGGTCCAGATTGTGCCATATGGGATTCCTGTGTATGACTAGCGAGGCCACATGCCTGTGAGAACTATTCTAACGAAGGACCAACCAGGCACTGCAGCCTGAGCAGTTGCTGTTCCCAGGAGATGTTCGCACACAGAGAGAATTTTTGTGAGGGGGGCCTTAAGGGTGACTTCAGGGGGCAAAGACATTCTCAATGCCTGGGAAAAGAGTTGTGTGCCTGGTTCTTTGCAGAATGTGTGTGTGGAAATAGTGAATTTTAGGGTGTAACTTTTCCATTAAAATTTTTACTTTGTTTTTGTGCTTTCCTTATTTTTCTACTTCCTGCTCATTGTTCTTTTATTATCATTTTTAATTACTTCTGATGTTTGTTTTCCTTCCATCTAATGATGCTTAATGTTAAAATGTCACATTTATATTTTTCTCTCTGATAGATTCTGTTCCTTAATTTCAAATCTCATTTCCTTTCCTCAATCATCCTATATTTTAAAACCGTGTCTCTTTTTCCTTATGTGTTATAACATTATGCCTTTTTATTTCTTAGTGTTCATGCTTTGCTCTGTACCTTTTCCAGGTATTACTGTTTTTAATTTTCTGTGTCATGTGCTTTTATTTAATTATTTTTGACAGAACCATTCATTTTATAGTTAATAATTAAAAATAAAAACCATGTTCTTGTCTTGTTTCCTAGTCTTTTCTACCTGCTTACCCTATTTTTAAAGCAGTTCACCTTTTTAAAAAATTTATTACTTTTTATTTTATGTGTATGAATGTATTGCCTGCATGTGCGTAAGTGCACCCATGTCGTGCAGTGCCCTGGAGGTCAGAAGAAGGCATCTGATCCCCTGGAACTGGAGTGTGGATGGCTGTTAGCCTCAATGGGTGCTGGGAATTGAACCCTGGTCCTCTGCAAGAGCAGTCAGTGCTCCTAACCGCAGAGCTATCTCTCCAGCCCTCATTTCATCTTTAAATTCATTTTTCTAATCTTGGAAGTAATTCTTTCTATTTCAAGAAGGAATTAATCTCTTTTAATCAGCTTCCCTTGACCCATTTAAAAAAATATTTATATTTTTATTTTATGTGTATGAATGTATTGCCTGCATGTATGTAAGTGCACTTATGTCATACAATGCCCATGGAGGTCAGAAGAAGGTGTGGGTTCCCCTGGACCTGGCGTTATGGACTGTTGTTAGACACAATGTGGGTGCTGGGAATTGAACCTGGGTTCTCTTAACCGCTGAGTCATCTCTCTGGCCCCTCGACCCATTATTTCTATACAACATTTCTCTTTTTCTAGTTTTCATGAAGATTTCACTGGCTACAGGTTTTGTTTTGCTCTCTTAGTAGTTATTATGGTCTGTGTAGGGCCCCTGCTTTTCTCTGTAGTGGAACTCACCTAACTTAGTTGCTTTTTTGTTAGTTACTGAATTTAATTAAATATGTCTCAAAGTGTGCTCTGTGCCACTCTGGACAGAGGTAAACACATACTCAGTTGTACCTGCAGCTAACTGGATCTCATAATTCTTTAATTGAAATAATTTTCTTCTGGATTGGGTGATTAATTTAGGGCATTCATTGTTATTCCTGGGCTTTCCTTTTTTTTAATTTAAAAAATGTAATATTTTTGTTAATTCTTTGAGAGTTTCGTGCATGCATACAATGTATTCACCTTTCACTCCTGCCCCCAGGTCTTCCCAGATCCACTCTCAACCTCTCCCCCCTCTACCAACTTTCTGTCCTTCAAAAAATATATATATAAGGACAGACTCCAATTTGTGTGATCTGTACACCCCTGGATGTGGGGTCATCCATGGGAGCATGATCAAGGTACTAGTGGCCACACCCTTTAAGAAAACTGACTCTCCCCAAGAAACCATCAACTGTCCATAGCCCCTTTGTTAGATTTAGGTTCATGGGGGGGGGGGACTTTCAAAGGAGGGGAGATGGAATGTAGGCTTTCTTTTATAAAATTATAGTAGTAGGACACCTATGTATTATGATCTTACTTTTCTCCATGAAAATTTTGTGGTATCAATAGAAAAAAACAAAAACAAAAACAAAAACTTAAGAGTTGAGACCTACAAGATTCCTTTGGCTTGTACTTTACCTCAGTTGAATTGGCCTCTTTCCCATGTAGTTAGATGTTTTTATTGGTGCTAAGGAGACTCTTGGCTTCACCCGAATACTTGTCCTGTGTGTATCTGATACCCTATACTTTTCTTTAATTTAAGCTATAGTTTTGTATTAAAATATAAACACTGCTAGGGCAATGTATTGCCTAATGCCTCTTAATGTCTTTCCCCCAATGGATATGGTTTTGGTAGCTAGAGCAAAACAACTTTAAGGGGAAAATGGAAATTGGAAGAAGTTTGGTAGTATTAAAGATACAGTTAATTTAAGTTTTACTGTTATTGGCCTGAACAAAATAATAATTGTTGCCATGGAGTGAAAACTTTTTTCTTTTTCTCCTCACCCCTCCCGCTCCCCCTCCCCCCCTCCTCCTCCTCGCCCCAGCTGACCTGGAACTCACTGTGTAGACCAGGTTGGCTTCCACCTTGCCTGCTTCTGCCTCTGGAGTGCTGGGATTAAAGGCATGTACCACCACACCTGACTCTATTACTGTTTTTAAAGCTTGTGGCTTAAAAATGTTCAACTAAATTTTGTTTTCTATTTTAGTTTTTGGTGGCACTAAAGATTGTACCCAGGGTCTCACATATACTAGACAGGCACTCTACTGTGCTACATCCCCAGCCCCAGGGTAATTTTTAACAAGACCCCTGTATATTTTCAAAGTTATCCCAATATAATAAAATATATTGTTATCTTATTTTCCAAATGACAGAATTAAAGGAGGAATTTAAAATACAATGCTGTTGGGCTTAGTGGCCTACGCCTTTAATCCTAGCACTCCAGAAGCAGGCGGACCTCTGAGTTTGAGGTCATCGTGTTTTTACATAGTGAGTTCCAGGCCTGCTAGGGCTACATAGTTAGACCCTGTCTCAAAAAACCAACCTCCTCCTTCTCCTCCAAAAGAGCAACCAAAACCCCCTGAAACAACAACCAACCCCCCAGATAATGCTATTTTTATTGCTTTTAAAATATTGTTTTACTATTTTTTAAATTTTTATTTATGGTTATTTACTTACTGCACATTATTATTCTTCACTTCCTTTATTTTGTCTTCCCAATGAAAAAAAAAGTTTCAATTTAGCTAGTCACAACTAGTCCACTGGGATGTCATCTTCCCATTCTGGGACTAGGCAGGGATGCAGTGCTGGAGAGCTCCCAAGGAGCCTGATAAGTATACCTCTCACTACTCATCAAAGAAACGTCTGTTTGCAACAGATGGAGATGATTGCACATCCACAATTGGTCAAGTGCAGAGAGTGTCTGTGAAGTGCCCAGTACTAAGTGACATATCTACAATACAGCCTCTACACCTAAGGCTCAGGGAACATCACAGAACAGGGGACAGAGAGAATAGTATGTGTCTCTCAACTCTCACCAGAGAAGCTTCCCCATGCAACAGATGGTATTTAACACAGAGAGTCACAACTGGACAAAATGCAGAGAATAAGAAACTGCAGCGTGCTTATCCCCGAATAGGACACCTATATCAAACTACTGTCACCCAAGGCTCGGGGATCACTGTGAAAAAGGAAGCAGAGGATTGTAAGAGCCAGAGGTAGTGGATGACCATAAGGAAACAGAGTTTTTCAGGCACCTGGAAAGTTACTCATATGAATTCACAGCAATGGTGACAGCATCCACAAGACCCATGCAAGCTCAAGCTGATAAAAATCTCAATATAGTAATGGGAAAGTGAATTAGAAGCTCGAACCTTCGCTGAGGAACTATTGGTAACCAATAGCTGCCAAGAGAGGGAGAGTCAGTTTTCTTTAAGGGTGTGATGCTAGCTAGGTTAACTAGACTCCACTGGATGGACCCGTATTGAAGGCATATGGGGATACAAATTTGACTCCATAGGCCTGATATATGAAAGAGTACATGAATCCAGCAGAGGTGCAGAGAGGAAAGGGTATTTAGATATGATCAAAATACATTGTATGAAATTCACAAAAATTTCAATTAAAAAATTTACTGTTTGTGTGTGTGTGTGTGTGTGTGTGTGTGTGTGTGTGTGTGTGTGTGACTGCACATGTCACAGAACACTCACGTATCAGAGGTCAAGTTGGGGATTGTGCCTCCTCTTCCGCTGTGGGCTCCCAGTAGTTGGCCTACACCAGGATAGTGCTTGACCTTCTGTCACAAATATTAGACACAAGGTAGGTGAAACCTTTATTCTAGAATTTCTCATGAAGTGAAGTTGGCATGAGAGTAAGGTTAAATTTCTACATTTGACATCTGTCAGCTATATGACTTTCTGTAAGTTATTTAAGCTTCCTGAATCTCGGTTTCCTTTTGTGTAAAGTGGTGATAATAATGTTTATCTCTCATAGATATGATAAGAATTAAATGAATCAAATGAGAACGTCTACATAAAGGCTTGGTGCAGAGGAGCAGAAAGAAAGTGTATAATTCTTCCTCATCTGTAGGTCTATTTTTAAGGCAAGTTTTTTTTTTTTTTAAGAAGTTGCTTTCTAAAGAGTGACATTTTCACACTTCACATTATTCATAGAATTATGCAGTTCCTCAGGGGCTCATCTTACTGGTGCTGGTTTACTTCTGATTGTTTCCAGAGAAAAGGCTACTGTTTCAAACGCTGACTGAGAGCATTCTAGAGACAGGTCTTCTTTTAGGTTCCATCTGGAAACAGAACTACTGAAAGCCAGTTTCTGGGCAAAAGCACAGATTTATTTACATTTTCAGGAAAATGATTAAGCACATGGAACAGACACCATTTCCATTACATTTAAAAGAAAAAAGAAAATAGGAAATGGCCTGGAATCCCAAACAATTCATTGTAGATTATCAGTCCATTACCATGATAAGGCCTTCCTATGTCTCCCATGGCCCTGGCTGCACACCATACTCCAGTTAAGATTCCATCAAAGACTCTGGAGGAAAGAAAACCTGTCTTTTATCTCATTTCCTTTTCTTAAAATTAACTAGTATTTAATATGGAAAATAATGAATTTTTTTTAAATTTTTCATTCAAAATCCCTCCTCAATATGACTAGATGGTTAGGTTCAATTTAGATTAAAAAACTGATGAAGAAATTAAAAATCCCCTCCACTCCCAGTTTTCTTATTCATGCATACAGCTGAAGTCGTTATTATATGATTTTTTAAAAAGTTGTGTTCACGTGGCTCCAATGCCATATGAAGAGTTTACAAGAACACCACAATTTAACACTGACAGAGTGACATTTGGTGAGGATTTTAGCAGGGATATATTCAGTTCCTTGAGAAAAGAAAGAATTTACAGTGCAGAAATGGGATTGCCTCTCATCTACAGCCTCCTTTCATCTGTATTTCTGAAATACCTGCAACTTTAGTCTGCAATGCCCCAGAAATTCCCATGTTTGATTGGGTGGTAGTGATCAGGATAGATCCTGCAGTTTCAGTTTGGTTAAAAGCCAGAGTAAAGTCTTAAAAATATCCCAGGTGTTTGCATGAAGTAGAGATGAAGCGACTCCTTATATACATGAAGCTGAAACTGTATGCTAAAATTTCATCATAAAGATAATATTTGTGTCCATCATCTCAAAAGAAGATTCTAAGTTTTGACTTTCCATTGTCAAAGGTGATAAGCTATTATAAAGGCTCAACTTGGGCAGCCACTAATCCCCACAAAAGACCAGCAAATGAAGAAGACAAGGTTAAACTCATTGACTAGAAGTCATACTGTTCTTTACTGATAAAAGGGATGTTGGCTAAAGAAAGTTATTTTATTTTCAAAAGTATTCTTCCAAGGGAGAAAGCATGAACTACCACCATAAAAATGAATAAAGAAATACATAACCATGCTTGAAACAAACTTTGCTAACTGAAGAGATGGCTTCATTTACTGAATTGCCAAAAGAAGGAAGCACACTTTATGTAAAGGATACAATGCCACGATGCCCACGGTGTTAAGTTTTCCATTTACCTTTCATATAGGTGTCACTGAGCTGCCGTGTGCACGTGTGTGTGTGTGTGTGTGTGTATGTGTGTGTGTTTAAGAGATACT
The DNA here is from genome assembly GCF_000622305.1 of Nannospalax galili. Taxonomy (NCBI): domain Eukaryota; kingdom Metazoa; phylum Chordata; class Mammalia; order Rodentia; family Spalacidae; genus Nannospalax; species Nannospalax galili. Next base: position 3,634,415 of record NW_008343216.1, on the reverse strand, counting down.
TCTTTGAGATTCACTATAATAGATCAGTTTTGTTCACTAATTCTGTGGTAGTTTACGTGCTCATTTGTATTTGTCATTTGCATTACTAGAAAACTAAAAGTATTTGAAATCCTTAAAAATATGTTTATTTTTGGGCGATCTCATATATGCATATAATGAATTTTGGTCATTTTCACTATCCGTGATCCTTTCTCACCCTCCTTTCTCTTCCAGTGAAACTCTTCTTCCTAGCAAGTCTCTTCCTACCAAGATGTCTTTTATTTTTGGTTCACTGAGTTTAATTATGGTTGGGGGTTATTAACTGGAACATTGGCAACTTAGCAATGGTTATAGCACTGAAGAAAAATGATAGCCCCTCCCTCAGCACCTATTAATGGCCCAAAGTCCCCCAGGGAAGGGTGAAGCTTCACAAGCCCTCCCCCACACATGATGAAATGGTGACAGGCTCAGTCTTCTGCAGGTCTTGTGCAGGTAACCACAGCTGCTGTGAGTTCCTGAGTGCAATGGCTGTGTCATGTCCAGAAGACACTAGTTTGCAGCACTTTTCACTAATCTATCTCTTACATTTTCTTCTGCAATGTTCCCTGGGCCTTGGATAGGGTGATATAGATGTTCTGATTAGGTCTGAGCATGCCACAGTCATTTATTCTCCACATTATGAGCAGTTATGAGTCTCTGCTCATTGCAGAAAGAAGCTTTTATGATGAAGGCTGAGAGTATCACTCATCTATGGTAGTAAACATAAGTACTTAGAAGGCAGTTTGAAAATATATCCATTTAGGAAAACAGAAGTTTCTCCCAGCCATGGGCTCTTTACCAGGTTTACAGTACCAGACAGGAGTTCCCTCTTGTAGAGCAGGTCTCACCTAATCAGAAAGCAGTTGGTTATCCCCATAAAAACATGTTTATTTTATGAACGGAAATGAAAGTGTTCTACTGTTTCCAAGCATTGTTCCTTCTAAACTATAACACAGATTAATAGGGGATTTGGCAATCATATATCTGAAGAGGCCTAAGGACATACTGATTTCACAATTCCAGAAACACTTTTTTTTTTTTTTTTTTTAAGACGCCTCTCTGTACTCTCAGCTAGCTTGGAACTCACTATATAGACCAGGTTGCCCTCAATCTCACAGAGATCTGCCTGCCTCTGCAGTGCTGGTATTAAAGGCAAGAGCCACTATACCCAGCTCCAGAAACACATTTTCCATCAAGTGCTGCTTGAAGTATCCAAGCATTTGTTCTTCAAGTTGTACTAGAGAGCAAGGGAGACTGTACAGTGCTGTCAGAGCTGAAACATCTTGAGTTCTAACATGGGGTTTTTAAAATCAAAATGTCTATTCACTTTCAGAAATTACACTGGGAAGGTGGTTGTCCCAAATATCGGGTCAGAATCTGTCTCTCATCAACCTTTCTAGGCAGGTTTCTTTTGGAACCATTCTTCAGATATACAGCCATATACCCTAGTATATATGCCTCCATGCTTTCCTCCTTATGGCCCTTCTGCTTAGAGGTACACATCCTCACCCCCCTTCTCCAACTGGTGAAAAGTTATTTTGAAAAGTCCAGACCATACCTTAAAAAATTATATATATATATTATTTATTATTTTTTATTTTATGTGTATGAGTGTATTGCCTGCATATGTGTAAATAACACCCATGTGGTGCAATACCCATGGAGGTCAGAAGAGAACATTGGATTCCCCTGGAACTGAAGTTAGAAATGATTGTCTGCTGCCATGTGGGTGCTGGGGACCAAACCTGGGTCCTCTGCAAGAACAGTCAGTGCTCTTAACTGCTGAACCATCTCTCCAGACGCAGACCAGACCTTTTAAATAATGTTTTCTCTTGAGTTCTCCTGCCCCCTCTTCATGATTCCACAGCGCTTTATTCAATCTAGAAAGCTAGACCTTCCTGTTGTATTTTAGTTCATTGTACTATCAACCATACCCCAGTGACTGGCTTCAACAACCACAACTTCTATTGAAGATTAGTCCTCAGCCATGTTTGGAAATCTGACCCTGCTTCTTCAGGCAGGTCCTGACTCTAATACCACCTTCCACAGAGTAGCCAATGGGCCATGAGCTAGGATTCTGTATGTGTATGCACACATGTTGTAAGGGAGCTATACAGAGAAAATGTTTTTATGTATATGTGTATGTATTTACATAATTAAAACCTATCAAAGAATAAAGTCTTCTGAAAAATAATTGAAAATGCATTTCAGTTAGAATTCAAATTAAATAAATAAAAAGATATATAAATAGAAACTGAATTCTGGTTTAAAGATAATACATACTTTAAGATTTTTTTCTGCAAATGAATTGGCTTCCACATCTGCAAGCTTAGTTTCCCATATTCCCTCTGACATAATCTATAGCATATAAAAAAGAATTTACCAGTTTTGTTTTTATTGACTTTTTTATAGTTAAAAAAATTTTTATAGTTAAAAATTTTTATAGTTTTTAAATAGATTTTTATAGTTAAAAATAATATGTCATTGTTTCAATATTTATTTCTTTGGAGTTTTTGTTTGCTTATTTGGTTGGTTTGGGAGATTGTTTTGTGTTTTTTTTGTTTTTTTTTTTTTTCCTTAGAAAAGCTCTTACTGTGTAACTCAAGCTGGTTTAGAACTCACTACTTAGCTCAAATTCATTAAAACCTCTTGCATCAGCCTCCCCAGTGATGAAATTACAAGTGTGAGCCACTATGTCCAGCTTTAGTTAAATGTTTTGAACTTATTTTGAGTTAGGCATTCTGAATTCAGGGATTCTCAGATCTGGCAGCACTGTACAGTCATTTGGGGGCATTTAAAAGCAAAGATGCATGGGGTCCCAACTTGGGGCCCAAATGTAAGTTTCTAGGGTTAGGAAGATTCCAGGATGTCTAACATGACAGTTCAGAGGATGAGTCATTCTACATGAACTATTTAATTTGGCCTGTCTCCTGTTTTGTGCATCCTTCAACTTCTTTTATATTTAGCTTATTAATATTTTTTCTTATTTTTATTTTATATATATGAGTGTTTTGCCTGAAGGTTATCTAAGTGTACCACATGTGTGTAAAGCCTATGGAAGCTGGAAGAAGGCATTGGATCACTTGGAACTGGACTTACCGACAGTTGACAGTTGTTAGCTGCCATGGGGATCCTGGGAACCAAACCTCAGCTCTCTGCAAGGGCAGCCAGTACTCTTAACCTCTGAACCATCTCTCCAGCCCCTACGCTATTTAAAACAATATACTAGGCTTTCAGGGTCTTACTAGCTAGAAAATTAGCTTTGGGTTACAATTTTCTAAGACTTTTAAGAGCTTGAGGACACATCTCTCTTTTCCTTAATATCATTTCATCACATTCCATTTCTTTTATGATTTACAGCTTTCAAAAAATTTTTTAAAACTAACCAAGACATCTCCTCTGCCACTCAACCTCGGTGTGAGAGCCATCCAACTGGTACCTGTCTAAATGATCCCATAGCCTGTGTTGTTTCCTGTTTGCTCCTATTCTCAGTATTGCAGGTTTGAAGTTTCACCTGCCAGATGATTCCAGAAAACTATGTGTGGCTTTTCTTTGATCTTGTAAGCAAGTGCTTTCTGAAAAATTACGATTTACTCTTAGGACATTTATCTTTTCTTATACAGTACTCTATTGTCAGCACCCTGTTTTTCAGGGTGTTTTTTGGAGACTGGTGACTCCGGGTGTTCTTTCTTACTACATTATTTATGTCGTGGCAAATGTGGAAGAATCAAGCTCTTAAGCAGTGACACTTTTTAAAGAGGGCACTGGTAGGACGCAGGTAATTTCAGTTATAGTGAGGGCAAACCATGCTGCATAGGTTCTTCTCACCTTTAATACCCCAGAAAGGAATCAAGGGATTCATTATCATAAAAGGCACCAACCATGGCCCCTTAGTCCTAGAACTAATGAACATGTAATAAATCCTACTTCTCTCCAGCAAACTCCAAATGACACAGACTAAAGAAACATGGTCTTTCAATCCATCAATTTCTATGTTACCTTGATAGCAGTCACCAATGTCTTCCAATGCCAAAGCAGGACATGGTTATAATTCAAAGAGAGTATGATTTTTCAAACCTTGAAAAACCACTTTGGATTTATGGGCCAGAATCAAAATTTTATTCCTTCTCCCAAGAGTGAAACTTTCAAAAAAAGAGCCCTATGGGAGCTGGCCTGTCTTGCCTTCACAGGAATGTGATACACTATAATATTCTTTTTCTGTTCTCAAATGCAGCAGCCCAACATTCTTCACCTTTGAGACTCCTAATCTATAAATATTCCAGAACTGCTGTTATCTCAATATGCCTGAACATGAACTTATCACACTGGCTCTGGGTTGGGTGAATAATAAGAACCACACTTCTCATCTGGTTGATTACTCTAGACTGCCCTGGTGTAACTTCTTCGGTTCCAACTTAATCTTGGCTCACTGAAGTCTTCATGATGTTTTCAGCTTTTGGGATTTCAATTGCCCTAATGTTGGTTGTCATTCAATGGTGTCTTCTGAAAAACAGCATATCTTTGACAAACTAAATACTGTCAGCATTGTGGAAACCCTGTACTTGAAGGGTTGTTTTTAATTGTCCTATCAGGTGAAGACATGCCCCTGATTTTCTGTGAAAGCATGAATGGATATTCAGTATATAGCTTAATTTAGGAATAAATTGTGTCATCTATTCTTAAAGACTGTAATGTAATAAACTCACTTTTCCCAGAATGAAGTGAAGAGGAACTAAAAATGCTCAGTGATTTGACCTATTGCTAGAAATAAATGTAAGCTTTCTTACAAGAGTAAAATGGTAAGCTACTACAGATTGATATTAGACCATATATATTTTGGAGGATTGGGCAATTAGTTTAGAGGAACAAAGCTGTTTTACAAATTTCTACTCACCACAGACTTATTCACACTGAAATGGTGATTAGAACAAAAAGAAATAAAATTTAACTTCATATTTTGTTATGAAAATTAACTACAATGAAAAGAAAATGTATATTAAAGCATTACCATGGGATGACTGAGTCCAAAAGATACAGGTACTACCAAAGTCACCTTTCCATTTCCCCAGATGAGTGATATGACCACAAGGGATTTGCTTGGGGTTCCACAGGGAGTCACTAAGAATGTCCATTTTCTCAGTACTTGAGGGGAGAATGAAATCTGGACTTGTGTCCTTCTTCCCCTTTGGAAAACTCTGAATTCTTTCTATGTCCCTTAGAAAAAATAAAAGCAGACCCAAAGATAACCCTTTCTTTTATACATGCATGAAAAAATGACCAACTAATTATCACTAGCTACCGTTTCTGAGATGATTCTATTGGTAGTATAGGTATCTTGGGAAACATACTCATGGAAACAACAGCTTATTTGAGACTGTTGATTAAAAAGGCAATATGCATCTTGTCTACATGTTACATGCATATTGAAATCAGTGCCTTTAAATTGTGTCCACTGGGACTAGAGTGGTGGTGTCTGAAAAAAGAATTTTTCCATGACACAATCTCAGGAAACCTGCATTCTAGCAAAGTTCTTTCCTGTAGGACTACTTCGAGGCTGCATACTGTAAACCTCTTTGTTGGATTAAACTATGAAATATTTTCCCTATAAATGCCCTTGGAAGTCTTTTATATTTTTTCTTTGCTAAATAGTTATTAGCATTCCACCAAGATACTCATGTTTTGAGAAATACAAAGTACAAAATGTAAATCTAAAATTTCTCTTTTAGTTTTCCTAAAATTCAGCTTTCTTTGTAACTCAGTTTTAAATATTTATACCGACATTTACAGTTTCAATTTAAACATTCCTAGAGTTCTGTTATGAGGAGAATAAAGTCCAAATGGGTTCTGTGACTTCTTGACTGCTCTGTTGTCTTTCCACTGTTGCTTTGTCTAGTTGAGCTTCCTTCCGGCTTTCCCAGCCCCTGCAGAGACCTTTTTATTTTACTTCCAACAGTCCAACAGGCCATTAGCATTTTTTTTTGTGGGGCTGGGGTATTATTGCTTTACTGGACTGTGAGCTTCTTGAGGTCATGGGCCAAGCTAATTCATTGTATTTTTATTTCTAGACCCAAGATAAGGACTAAAGCCTTTCTAGAGATTCCACGATCTTTTGGAAAGAAAAGAGGTACTCTTCATGGGCTGTGAGAAGCACTTCGGAGAAGAAATGCAAACTATTTCCAAAGGGGCAACTTGGGGAAGACTTGGCCAAACAACAACAAATTTAAAACTAGAGAATGAGAAAGAACCTTAGGAAATGGGCAAAAGTAGACTTTTCTAAAATATGTAATAGAAGAATTCATTTATTTCTGGGGGAAGAAAAACTTTCTTCACTTTCTTTTCATGGAAGTGTTCTTTTTCTTTCATTGCAAACACTTTCTAACTTAAAATTGCTAAACACAGTTCTGAACTTTAATGAAGCCTTCATATTCTTGTTATTATTGGGATTCATTTAAAAAATTTCAGCAATATTATTTCTTAGTAAACATTTTCTGAGAAAATATGCTTTATAATATTTACAATTGGACAATTTATTCATGGAAATGGTAAAATGAAATATTTGCATCTGTCATGTATCTGTAATCTGTAGCAAAGCATATTTTACAGATGAATAACAGTTTATATTGATTTTAATCATTATTATAATGATCAATAAGTTTTCAAAGTCTTTGGCATATAATACTTCATTTGGTATGATAAATTCATACTTCACATGAATCAGTCATTAACTCTCTAAAAGACCTTGCAAAGCACACAATACCAGCCTTGTCTGCCTCTACAAAGCTTTGTCTTCACAAATGAGGAAACAGAGTCAGAAGATTCTATTTGACACATTTATTTATGTGCTAGACAAGTACTTTATTTGTAAAGAGCCTTGTGATGTATTCTTGGTCATCTAATATGATAAATTATGTTTAGAGAAATATAATTTATTTATTACTTTCCTCACCTCATAATACTTAGGGAAAAAGGACTATGTGGAAAGAGTTTTGATTTTGAATCCTTGGCACTTTGATGTTTATTTGCAGGGATGGTTCAAAATGTTTGAACTACATGACTGGAACTGTCTTAGTGTTGGGTGCACAGATTGCATCATATGTAATGCTTTGTCATTGGCAGCTTCTGATATTGAGGAGCTTGTGTCCCATTTCTATAATATCTTGATACTTTTGGAGGGTGTCCTAGTTTCTTTTCCCGTTGTTGTGATAAATTATCCCAACAAAAGCACCTTAAGGGGAAAAGGGGCTATTCTGGCTCACTGTTCAAGGTACAGTCAATAATGGTGGGGCAGTAAACGTGGCAGGAGCTTAAGGGGGCTAGTCAAATCACAGCCACACAGGAATCAGAGAGAGATGAATGCTTGTTCTCAGTTCACACTCTCATTTTTATGCAATCAAGGATCCCAGCCCAGGGAATGGTGCCACCCACAGTAGGTGGATCTTCCCATCCTAATTAATCTAATCAAGATATCCTCCACAGGCATGTCCAGAGACCCATCTCCTGGGTGATTCTAGAACTCATCAAGTTGTTGAGGTTAACCATCACACAACAACAGCAGGTAAGGACTAACCTCAATTTGAGATACAATCTGTTCTTATACAAGAAATCTGTGGTTAACCAAATGGTTTTCTCTGTAAATGTGGAAGGGGGAAAAAGATGATGTATGATTGATTATTTCATTGGGTATTAAAAGAGTGAAGATCAAGCAGTCAGAATATAGTGTCTTGAATTTGTTATGGTTATTTTACACTATGCACTCAGAACTTTGGATTAGGTAATATCTCACCTATCTAGATATTATTTTTAATGCTACCAAACCTGTGAAGAATGTAAATAAAAGCAAATGACTCTTATCAATTAAATTTGAAATTGAAGTAGAAAGCTGCTACTGGACACAGAAATATTGACCTAAGCAAACAGGAAACACTACTTATTATCAGAATGCATGCAAACTTGTAACCCCAGCCCTTGGGAGGTAGAAGTAAGAGGGCTGGCAAGTTGAAGCCCATCTGGATTACATAGTGCATTCCAGTCCTGCTTGATTTGTGTAGGGAGACAAAACCAGAGTTTGGGAATGTATCTCAGTCATAAAGTGCTTACCTAGCATGTACAATGTTCAGGATTCAAGCCTCAGTACCACAGAACACAAAAGATGTCAAAAACTAGGCAGATGGTTTTTTTTTTTTTCACAGAATAAATGAGCTCATCATTATTAGTCTATAAGGGTCTTATTGTATAAAAATTTATGCCAATTATGACCCCAAATCATCAGTAAAATGATAATAATGACACCAGCACATTCAACCTGGGAGGATAAGAAAATCTGAAGTACATTTCAGAAAAATTGTGCAAAAGAGTTGAACCAACAAAACAAATTTTTGTGACTAAATTTTATGTGTGAGGAAAGCTTATTCCCTGTCGGTGCTGGATAGATGAGGCATCATTGTACTTGAAAAGCAGCCAGGGACTTGAAGTTTTCCCTGTACACTGAAGTTTTTAAAAGAAATATTGAAGGGCTCAAACTTTGGAGGCTTTATTTTTTGAGTGATATTGTGAAAGGGCGTAATAACTGTTCTGTTTTTAATCATTTGACTTTTCATTTGTTTTGCTTTATTTTATTTTTCATGAAAATTTTGATGTCTCTTGTCTCCTTGCCCTCTTCTCTTTAGAGAGCCATTTAATGTCTGTCAAATGTCATGTTACATGTTATAATAACACCACATGGTTGTATACAATGCCATAAAATATACATATGTGACAGCTAGTCATAACCGTGCCAGTGATGATGATCAGATTCCATTATACATTTTAAAGCGCCCATATGACATTTACATCACAAGCTACCTCTGCGCTCATCTTTGTGGTTGTAATTTTAAAAACCATCATTCATTTTCACCCTTTTCTTTAAAATTAACCAGTGCCTGGAGAAAAAGGGAGCAAAACAAGCATTGTATTTGATGACCTAAAGAAACATTCTTTTCATGAATTTCAAAATTTTTGTATTAATCACTGCTGGTTCATATATGAACAGTAAGCCATGTGAAACAAAGTTTCTGTAAACACAAAATGATGCCCCCAGTATGTTATTTTAGAAAATTTCGAGAATTATAAAACACATATAAATGCCATATTGTCATATTTGTGTTGGGGGGGCAGGGTGGTACAGGAATAAGGATATGCACGTTAAAGTGGAAAATACGGAACAAAATGAAAAAATAGTGGTGTAGTAAACAGAAGAAAGTTATGCCTGAAGGTAATGAACAAGTAGAAGAGTTTTAATCAACTCTTCTGTTGAAGTGCCAGAATAAACACACAATCTCTGAACTGCCCTGTTTGAATTTGTGAAATGTTAGTAAATTCCATCCAACGAGTATTATTATGGACATCTCTAGAGGAAGCCCTTTATTTCCTTTTGGATTCCTCTGTCATGTTTTTAGCAACTTTTCCTTTTCTTCATGTGATGCATAAAAAATATCTCATGGTAAAGATCTTATCCAGTTATTCCCGAAAGCCTTGGGACAAAGCTGAAATACCTCAGTCGTTTTCTTTTGATGTCTCTCAGAAATTAGTTGATTTAAAGAAAACTACTTTAATCTCCCACTATCAGAACTTAAAATAGAGGACATAAAATGTTTAAAATTCCAAGCATGACCCAAATTCACAATGTAACGCTATCCAAGAGAAAAGGCTTTTACTAAACTCTGAAGAGTTATAATCTAGAAGAAAACCCTACCAAAAATCAACAATAAATAAAGTAAAATGAAGATCCTTAAGCCTCAAACTAGCCAGCCATATAAAAACTCTGTGGCAAACTAACTTATACCTCATGTCATTCTTTTTTCATGCCAAGGGAATAATTATTTGTGAATAAAATGGTGTGACCTTTTTTATTCCTTCCTTCACACTGCGTCCTCTTAGTCAGGTATCTGCAAATACTATTCGTGCCAATTGTCTCGGAGAAAAATATAGACTAATTAAAATGCTAATCTTTAGTAAACACATAAGTACTTGCATGAAAATTAAACACTCAGGCTGCTAATTCATGAATACGTGCTCAGACATCAGGAACACTGCAACCAGTGTAGACTTCACAGTCTTGGGCTTAACAGTCTCGTCTACATGTCAAATCCACTTCACAGCTGAGAGTATCTACCATTGAAATCACCCAGTGTGCCTTCTCTCAAGAGTATCTAAGGAGAAAAGAAAAGTGATGTGCACTTTGAGAAGATTATTTAAAGCCTGTAGATTCATTAGGGGAGAACTTAATTGTGATCGAATCTATAATCCTTTCAGTTCATCCCATAAATAATAACAGTCTGAACTCTATTGAATCACATGGCCTCTTTTGCACAAACCTATAGAAGAGAGTCCTCAAAATTGAATAGATGGAATTGAATGGACCTGGGAAGTGGGAACTGGAATTTGATGGACAGCCTTTCACCTCTAGGTTATTGGTTTGTATCTGACCCAGGTGATGAAAAGTCGTTGTTCTACAATGGCTGTTTAGTAGTTTTCTGTGTAATGAGCTGTTGGCTCCAGTCCATTCCTCAGTGGACAGGTGTCTGCTCACATTCCCAAATCACCATTCCACTTGTCAGTCACATTTGAGGTCAAAGGCTAAATAGGAACTGGGGCCGAAATACTTTTTCATTCTGAGTATAGGCTTTCTTTGTTGGTTGACTTGGTTGAAAAGCAAAAACCACCATAGTCACTGTTCATGCTCTGCCTTTTTCTATGTAAAATTTTGTTGTTTATGGCTTCAATCACAATGACACAATGAAAAATTATTAGGTCCTCAAATCTATGTGTTTTTATTGTCACATATAACAAGAGAGATGCCTAAATACACCCCCAGCCTCAAAGGACATTAAAATTTAAATGTATTTGCTTAACATCAACAGGAATGTATCTTACTGAGAAAGCATTTGAATCTGGCTTTAATTCATTGACACAGGAGAATTGTGATTTTACAAGCCCCAAATCCTCAGTGAGAAAACTGTCAGAAACAGCCAATGGATAAACATTATATGATATTTTGCCTGAAAAACAGCTCTCTTTGAGATGGAGGTAAAATAAGACATGTAGGAATGTCTCTCATCAATGTTTTCTGGGACTTATAAAGGGAAATAAGCTGTTTAGTTCAAACTTGGTTTAAGTTCTTTGGTTTCTGTAATTTCCACCATTATACAAATATAGGCTTATAGTTCTTAGCATTTCTGCAAGAGTTGTGTCTTAGGTCAAGGCCAGATGTTGGGGAACTAAGATATGTTAACCCTGAACTTTTGAGGAAATGTTCCAATATGGACATGCTATAGGACTGCATGTATAAAGCAGCTGGGCATCTCAGACAAAGATTGCTTCAAGAAGGAAGTAGGAAGCTCTTGCTCACTTGCTTCTGAGGGCCAGTCTCTTGTCACTTAGGAAGGATAAAATTACCTTAAATATCTTATTTTCTATCCTGGTGAAAGTTGTTGCTAAATATATTACTAACTTTTTAAAAAAGACTGAATTGAATGACAAACTTTAACTTAATCTTTATCACTTCATGCCTTCTTACCCATTCTTAAGCCTTAACTTTTCTCTGATTCAGAATGGTTGGTTAGCTCAACACACCATCTCTTTTACTCATGGATTTGAGAGCAAACATTCAATAATGATCTTTTTTAGAAACAAGCAAACAAACATCAGGAATCCTAAGGTGATAAATTTAATACTTTATTCTTGTCTCACTTTTGTTTTTGTTTCCTTTAGACTCCAGAGAAAATTATGAGAAAATTATGCATTTTCATAGCTCTTAGTTGGTAAAACAAGTGGCAGAATGTCGACATGACCATCTATAGACAAATAGCAGCTGGTGTTTTCTCTAGGCCCCAATGACACACCAAGTGATTAGTAAATTTGTAGCCTAAAGTTTTGACTCAAACTTTGATAATATCTATATGATTAATACTTTTCTTAGAAAATAAGTTTTATTTACATATATATCTAATGAGATTTTTGAGTCATTAGCAATAATATAAATATTTAAGTAATGTCAATGAGATCAGAACAAGTAAGGGCTAAGCATCTTGGGGAAAATATGAAAGATTTCCCTCAAACATATAGTCAGAATTATTTGTATTACATTACCCTTTACCTGTGATAACACAAAAATAGAATAACTGGGGCCTGAAGAGATGGGCAGCAGTTAAGAGTGCATACTGCTCCTGCAAAGGACCTGGGTTTGGTTCCTAGCACACGTGATGGGCAACTCACAACTGCTTATAACAGATATCTGTGCTCACATGTTTATATATCCACACAATGCATATATATATGTATATATATACAATTTAAAATAAATCTTTTTAAAAAATTGTTAATAACTACATGATTAGAAGAAACATTTCTTTACAGCTTTAACATCTTCAGTAGCACGCTCCAGAGCAAGAGTACATCACTTTCACAAGTGGTTAGTTTCTAGGTTCACAGTTGAGTTAATACAGTTATATATTATTGAACTCAGTATAAGCCCTGTAAGACGTAAAATTCGATGAGTTTTTAACCTTTAAAAAAGATTTCCATTTCATTTTAGAATATATTGTTCCTTGCAGAAAGACTCATCGTTTTTGCTACTAACACTGAGATGTAACATGTATCTCTAATCTATATGTATTTGATTATTACTAGTCATAATCGGTTGCACTTGGATCTTTGGCACTTCTGTATGTCTATAAAGTCATCATGTAGATTTCAATGGTAATTTTTATCTCCTCTACTAATTAACATGACATAAATTTCCAGGCTTCCTCTTCAAATATAATACATTTTAAAATTTTTTTTGATTTTTTTTTGTGTGTGTGTATATCACACAGAACATCCCAAACCATCTTATTCAACTATACACCCACTTCCCAGATGGCACCCTCCTATAGCCTCCCTCCCCCCACTAGAGCACTAGAGCCCTTATACTCTGATATCCCTGTTACTGTCTGCTGTGTTGTCAGCACCCCAGCCATTCCCCACTACTTGTCCATCTGGTGAATCTAGTCAGCCTATCTAGAGTTCTTTGTTTTAGGAAGGTCAGCTATTCCTCATCTAGCAGCAATCAATTGTCACTATTCCTTTAGATAAGGTTGGGGTCTGCTGTTCACTTTTCCAGTTCTATGCTGGGTTACTATCTGGGAGTCCTTTTGGCCAACAACTCAAAAGAAGGTATCTCCTATCTGGCATTGGTGCTTGTTATGTAGCCTTTAGCTATACATATGGACTCTTATGAAATAATATTTGCCCTTTAATCTTTGGTTATACTTTCCTTTTGGGTGTTTAAGGCCATACAGTTGGGCCAGATAAACCAATTTACTTTTACTCTTAAGGCCATTTGAGGATCTGTTCCTCAGGGGTCACATGGACTTGGGAGGACCCCCTGGCTCCTTTCTTTTACCAGTTCTGCCTATACGAAGATAAGTCAAAGGTCCTGCTCAACCATGGCTGGCTTTGCTTGGAAGCACGGAAGAAATGATTCCTCTGTGTTGACCCTCCTCTTTGTTGACTGGACACTGGTTCAAGTCCATCTGGTGGGGTCTCCTTGGCCTCCTTGATCAAGAGGACAGGTGAGCGAC
>NW_008343216.1:3606052-3620575 GCF_000622305.1 Nannospalax galili | reverse complement strand
ATCCAAGAAGGTTAATTCCACCAGTCTGGTACTTTTAATTACTGTGTGCCATGTATATAAATCTTGGATAAAGACCAATTGTTCTCAGATAAACCTTACATAGACATATATTTCTTGATCTGGTATGTATAATTTTCAGTAGGTTGTTGGAGTAATGTGGTTCCCTCTGGTTTTTAAAACTAGCTAGGCATTGTTTATCTCTCGCATTGTCTCACTCCTCCATCATGGTTTCCCCAAAATACAATAACTGTACCTTTGCATGGTAGGGGAGATTTCTTCACATTAGAGGTGGACTATTTTATCTTTAGTGATTTCTACCAGACTTTGAAAGCTTGTCAAAAGCCTGCACATAGAGAATCAGATTATGCTGTGTCATCTACCTCTTTTACTCACTGTGCATGTTCTGTCTGGTTAGTTAATACCTACCCGATTTGGAAAGATTTGATTTTCACTTTCTTTTGGAGAATTGGAAAATTATTCTCACTACATCAATTGACTTCAGGACCTTAATGCAGGATGTTGGATGTAAACAGAGCATGTTAATGGATGCTGTACAAAATTTTTGCTCCCTGTCAACATTTGCTTTCCATACCCTCTATCATATCCTCTAGCTGAGGAGATTAATCTTCAGAACAACAAGAAATCTGAGTCCCTGTTCCTCTAGTTGATTACAAATTATGGTGAATAGAGTAATACTAAGTAACCAGGCATGAATTGGATGTTTTGGGCAGGTGGCAGAGGCAGCTGCACCCCCACCCCTTCAATAAGTGCTGCTTATTTATCACACAAGGATGCTACAGTGAAAGAGAACTGATGGGGCCTACACTATTGTCAAAGGTGTGGTGTGTGTATGTAAGTGTATACATGCATGCATGTGTGTGTGTGAAAGGAAGCATTGTGGGTATGTGCATGCATGTGTATGTGTTGTTTAAATACAGCTGTATTCAGTTCATCACACTGGCGGGAAATATGTCTTGTGGCAGCGTTGGGAGAAGGCTTTAAGCCTGTTATTCATTCGGGCAATTATTGCAAATTAGAACCTTATTCAGGAAGGATATCAATTTGGGAGTAGATGGAACACATTAACTATGGCTAATTCAAACCTTCTTTGAATGGGGCACATTTTCTTAGAAGGAGCCATGGAGATAAATGAATCACGTGAATCTCGGAACCGAACTGCTGAATGAAGAGACTGGAGGACCGGAGCTATTCATTTTCATTTACAGAATCCAAGTCGCTCAGAAGTCATGGGAAGGAAGGAAAGAGACTTGTTTTTAAAAATGCTCCCTGGTATTTGCTTGCATCACCCAACTCAGTATCTCATTCTGTTGCCACCCGGAGTCCCATTCACTGGTTTGTTTAACCTCAAAGTGGGAAAGTAACTAACACAAATGCATTCACTGTCCCTGTTCTAATAGAATGAAGATTCCCAATACATTGCCTGCATTTGAATGAGGGTTGTTACACACTAGCTTTTATGGTCACACCCTTTCCCCTTGATGGTTCTTAAGAATGGCAGAAGCAGGAGACCAGAAATTTTGTAAGCTCATAAATATGCAGCACACTGTGTTTAAATAATGCGAGGGTGGTGGTACAAATGGACCAGTGCCAGGAAGCTGAGAGTGAAGGCTAACAATTCACCCTTCCATCACTATGAATAAGAAGGAAGGAGAAAGGGGCACTGTGTTAGTTATAGCTGTGCTGCCAGCAGACTAGGGTAGCTCTGTCTGATGGGCCAGTGTGGCACAGAGCTTTGAATGGCACACTGTTTACCCAGAAGACAGGAAGTAGGTCTATTATGCTCCAGAAAGGCCAGCTCCACAAATTGGGGAATTACGTAATATTGTTTATCTCACACTGCACAGTATCAACTTAAGTGACTGTAAGCACTGGAATAAACCTGCATCTAGTATTTCTCCAGTCACTGGCAAACTAGTATGGGTGCTTAACATGGAAGCAGGTACTCATGGGAAGGAAGGACCAACGGAAGAAGTCCAGCTCTTCTTCCTACCCTGCAGCTTAGCTGCTGACACCTGCTGTTTTCCCACTGTCCAAAGGGAGAGAAAATGAACACTTACTTGGAAATCCTGCAGTGAGATGACCAGAGAACGAGCATCTGTACTGTCTGTGAACAGGCTTGCCCACAAACAAAGAGCCGAGTTTTAATTCCCCCACCTTTTCCTTAATAATCTGGAGCTTGCCAGTTAGTTATTTCATGAATATCTTAGAAGGTCTGAATTTTTGTTTTTTTCCAGGAGTGAAGTTGGCCATTTACTTTTGATGGAGAAGGGTGTATTATTTCTGATGGTGGGAAAGAAAATATTTACCTTTTTCTAAACGCTAAAATGAGAGGAAAATAGGAGTTCTTTTAATGAACAATTGTTAAAGGAATAATTTTCTGAAATACAAATACTTATAAAATAAAACGGTAAATTTTATGCTATTTTCTGCTTGATATGTGACTTCATTTTGGGCTTAGTGTTAATACATGTATTTTATTTTTGTAATTGCTAACTCTGTGTTTTATACAATTAAATTTTTTGTAAGTCCACATTACATATTCTCTACTTTACCTTGTTTCTTTTACAGCAGATTTTGTAATGACCCAGATAGTTTGATGCTCAAGGTGACCATGGTTTTTATCCAGTCACGTTAGTTTTTTCAAGTGCTGGTCATCTTTGGAGCCAACTAAACCCTGAGGATGATGAAATCCTTGACTAGTCTCTGCTTTACACTCACACGTCAAAGGCAGTACACATAGGGGTACCCTGCAGGTAGACTCTTTTACCTAGAAGTTTAAAGATATGGTAATGTTAAAGGCACTGCTTCTATGACTATAGCAAGTAAGTCAACAACATTCAATCCTGCTGTCTTTAGGCATCAAGCCCTGTGCTAAGAGAGCTCTGTAAATCATTTTCTTAACTTTAACCAACAACTATATGCAATGCCTGCCAACACTAATCTCATTGCATCAGTTAGAAGTGATTACTGCTGTAGGGCCTGAAAACAGTATTTATTTTTCTTATATGGAAAGATGTTTGGAGATAGCGATCTATGGATGATTACTTCGTGGCATAATGATGTCAGGGAGAATGTCCTTGGGATTCTCCATGCCCTCCCCTCAAGCTTAAAGATGACTCCAACAATTTAGGAAGCTCTTTATTCAAAGTAAGAAGACAGAAAGAGGCTGAGCTGGATACCTCAGACCTTTTCACAGGAAAACAAATATTTTCCTACTACTTCCTACCAAAGACTGTTGATCATATCTCACTTCAGGGTGACTGCATAGATGCTAAGAGAGCTCAAAAGGCTCTAAGAGGGCCTGGAAAGTAAGTACTGACATCCTGCCCCTACTGTGGGTAAAGAAGAATGTGTCAGGAATTGCCTTGTATTTGCCGGATGGAGGTCTGCTACACTAACTTAGAGATGTACAGAGGAACTAACTGCATATTTTTGTGATAGTGCCAGAGTTTGAACTCAGGCTATTTGATTCCAGAGCCAGCACTTTTAGCCATGATTGCCTTTTATATTTTTTAGTTTATTTATTTTTTCCTTTGTGGAGGCTTATTGACCAAAAAACATGCTAAAAATAAAACTATTCTCATCTAATTTAAACCTAGGACTGCAGGACTATTCCAACATTAGTTAATTTATACAGCTCTGCCTGCCACCATATTGCTAAAGATGCAAATCTCTGAGGCATATTATCTAACCATGGTTAAATAGGCGATCATCTTGTCACTTTGATGTGTCACTGAAGAATCTCAGCACTTATGGACAAAATACTGTTATTTTAAGTGTTTTAATTCCCTTTATTTTCCCCCCCTTTTTAGTCAGTATACTCAAGTGTGCATTGTAAACTGTAATTAAGATACAGACTCTGTCTTATTGCCAAGGAATTTTTCTGCCCCATCACAGATTCAGTTATAGATTTCTATTACAATTAATTGTCAGAGATATTAATGTATTTTTCCTGCCTAAAAAGCCCAGTTTCCTATCACATTTGAGGTCCCTTGGATACAAATTTATTGATTAATCTTGTTATTTGACCAGCAGTTACAGTGTAATTATGGATATTTGGGGAATATGGGCACATTTTCCCAAATCACGTGGAACCTAGATGTACAGAAACTCCACTGCTAAGAAAATAAAGCGACAGGGAACACTTTTCTACAGCTCTCACTGCTCCTCTTTCCCTTGTAGCCCCCGTGAACAGAGCAGGTGTAGTATCTGGCAACACTACATATATTATGCACTGGTTTTATTTGGTTCATAATGAAGGTGATGCATTCCAATTCTAAAATGGATGATACTTACATAAAATCTAAAAAAAAAAAAAAAAGAAACTCAACAACTTTACACCATGAAGGTCCTAGAATATGTAAACATAAAATATGTAATCTATCTTTGATTTGTGCCATAATGCTCCTTTGCTTTGAAATCATGGCTGTATTACCAAACTGACAGTTTTAATGGAAAAAGTGGCTTTCAAAAGCTGCTGTTGAAAACACACTGCATAATTCTCTAAGTCGTGAATATTTTACTACCAGCATATGCAGGGACGCCGTGAAAACACACTGGCATTTTATTCCCCACAACCTGGGATGAAGGAAATTCACTGGTGTTAAAACTGGATACTTATAATATGATGCAAATTCATAAGCACCTATGAATGCATGCTGTGGTTATTGGCAGGCAAAGACCACTTCAGAGAGTCATGTGGAAATGATAAATGGGTATATTTTCATTTGTAATTTGCTCATGCAACAAACATCTCCCTATGTTTCAGGCGTGGTACTAGACTCCATATACAAACATGAAGAGGAGAAAACCCCAGTGACTCTTGTTGACGATTTCATTCCAGTTGAGGGTGTTCTGCTGAAAGCTTTGGGTAAATGCCCAGGAGTCACATGGGGCAGGCTGGGATTCATAGTAGACAGGGCTGCCAAAGCTCTGTCTCCTTTATCACCTGGAGAATATGGGCCAGGGCAAAGCTAAAAGTCCAGGTAGCAGACCCTACCCTTCTGCAGACATCACTTTTAATAGAGAGAACATGGCAGCGGTGTTTGGGAGACTACAAAAATAAAGATTTTCAGTTCAGGTGTTGAGTCTAAGCATGAATGTTGTTTAGGGAGTGATGGAAAACACTACCCACCCACACCTGGAGACCCAGGACTCTGGTTCCCTGGGAAGTTAAGTTGAAATGCTACCTTTTCTTCTGGAAAGAGGGATTGGGACCTGCTTCCTACTTGCCCCCTTGCAGCCCACCTAGAATAAATACTGCGTGAATGCTGGGTAAAATAAAATAAGTGGTGATATGGAGAAATATTGGAGATATTGAATATGACCTTATATTAGCTGACACGGCTGATTCAATTTTAAATTTTTTAGTTGTAATAATTGTATTGTAGCATTTATTAGCATGTTGAAATATTTAGAGGTAAGGTGTCACAATGCAGGCAACTGATTTTCAAAATGGTTCAGAAAAAAAGTGTGTTTATGTGTATGTGTGCTTATGTAGAGAGAGATTGAGAAAACCAATAAATTGGTGACTTAGAAGAAATATAATGTTTATAATTATACCCTTTTAAAACTTTGGGGAACAGAAAGTTGGCTCAATAGTAAAGGCATTTGCTACCAAATATGACAGTCTGAGTTTGATCCCTGGAACCTATGTGGTAGGATGAGAGGACTGACCCCCACGGGTTGTCCTTTGACCTCCATATGTGCACTGTGGTACATGTACACAAACACACACACACACACACACACACACACACACACAGAAACACGTTGTATAGGACTGTCTGTCCTCTGACAAACAAATGCCATCTCCCAAGCTTGGTTGCATCTCCCTGCTTAGGATCATCACAGCTGAGTTTGAGTTTGTTAACTGTCATGCCCTGCAAGGACAGAGGGACTGGGGAAGTCACAGGACTCTTGCCTGAGAGTCTAGCCACCCCTCCCAAGCAACAAGTTTGCCCTAGTTACATGTGGCCTGGGGAAGCTCTCTCACCATTTTATGCAATGGGGAAGCTACCATTCATGCTTAGGTGAAGACTTCTCAGTGTAGCCTTAGTCAGGGAGTACCCATTGCTCTGTAAGTAAACCCAATAAACTCACTCTTTCCGCAGCCTGCAGTTTTGTGAAATACTGTCTCTGTTTGTCTTTGGGGCCAAGTAAGGAGGGGACAGTCATTTTTATACCCGCCCCCCAGGAGGAATTTGAGCAATGCAAACACAGAGGCATACACCTTTTTAAAAATGGTGTCTATGAAGTGACTTTCATCCTATTTCTTCACTGGCTAAACAGTCCTCAGTCAGGAATCCTTTCCTCATACCTCAGACAGAGTTAGGTCCCACTGATGTCCTTCCTGAGTGCTTGCTTCCCACTGTGGTGACTGTCTGTCTACACACTTCCCCAGAGCACAACTTTTCCGAGAAGAACCGAGACTGTCAGGGACTACGAAGCTTTCATTTACTGTTGCAGCCAAGGTTTTCGGCAGTCATCATCCAGTAAGAAATTATTAAATGAAAGAATCCATAAATTCTAGACATAGTGACAGTAGATATCCCCTAATTAAGAATATTAACACAGAAATTGAACAGATAATCTTTGCTCATTGTTGCAAAGGACAGAGTTGTAAAATTCAAAGTGTTTTGAAACATTATTTTTAAATTAAAACCCTCTCATATATAATTGTCACAACTATGTTATCTGTTTTCTTAATATTTTGTTTATTTATTCATACCATTTTTATGTGTATGAGAGTATTACCTGCATGTGTATAAGTGTACCCATTGTGTACAGTGCCCCACAGAGGTCAGAAGATGGTGTTGGATTCGCTGGAACTGGAGTTACAGACTGGTTAGCTGCCATGTGGATGCTGGGAATTGAACCCAGGTCTTCTGTAAGAACACCCAGTATGCTTAACTGCTGAGCCATCTCTCTAGTCCCTTAGTTAATATTTTGTTACTAAACAAAGTATATGATGAAGGTAATTAGTGACTCTTCCAATATTCTTCTAAGCAAGGCATATTGGTCACTCCCCATCTTTAATCTTTAGAAGTAACTGCAGAAACAGAGAAATATTTAGGAAAAAAGATTATACAAACATCCACCTAATACTGTCTCCCCAACCACTATTACTAGGTTTTTGGAAAATGCCTCTTATTTTGTTATGCACTCTATGTCAGTATAGCTAGATTTTGGTTAACCAGTGACATTATCAAAACTCCTAGATTTCTGACTCATTCTCACTTCCCTTTATCTATTTCAGGTTCCAATGACTTTTTGGCAACAGATCAGGAGGGAGAGAAGAATGAAAAGTAGACAGACTAGACTGATTGTTGTTTCCCTACTTCCTCCTGCCCAAACTATGTTTATCTGAACTAATGACTTTTACTTAACCTTGCAACCAGAAAGTTTCTGTTTGTAGTGTAAAGAAGCTCACAGATCCATGTTCTCCTCTTATGATCTGGGCATGTGACCTTGATCCCTCAGGACCCCTCCTTGCCTTCCACTCAAGGTAGTGTATGAATGCATGCTTGCATGCTTTACACATCAAAGTGCTGGAAGCAACTGCTTTTCTCATTGCAAACAAGTGAAATTGAGTGTGTGTGATATTCTAGGCCTAGGGATTCAAGGGCAAGATTCTCCAATAAGGATGGGCCTGACTTCTACTTCCCCATTTCACACTGGAGATGCTGTTTCAATAAAAGAATGAGCAGTACCCTTGCTAGGGAGCATAGTTCTGAGAGCCATCTGAAGGAACAGATGCTCAGCAATTCAGGTCCACTCTTGGCCTCATGAACACTAAATGTCAGGTTGTTTCTTTATAAAGTGCTGCCATAATGTTGTTTAGAAACCTTATATGCAGTGCCCCAAAATGTGACTGTATTTGGAGATAAGGATTTTAAAGGGAGATTACAGTTGAGTGAAGTCATATGAGTGGGAATGTCACCCAGAATTCCTGGAGGTTTAGAAGAGGACACACTGGGCATGTGCACACAGAGCAGAGACCATGTGTGGACACAGAAAGAAAGCAGAAACTGCAAGTCAGAGGGGAGTCAGTGAAAACTGGATTGCCTGACAGTGGTCTTGAACTTCTAGCCTCAGATCTGTGAGGAAATAAATTTCTGTTGTTTGAGATACCCACTCTCTGGCATTTTGTTATGGTAGCTCATATAAACTAATACAAGGAGAAAAGAGCAAAATGAATTGCTGCTTGTTGATAAGTAATTTTTTTGTAACATCCTAGGTTGTGAGAATAATGTAAGCAAGATGGCTTATTCTACTGTCTGCAGTTCTGTTTTATGCGTAGTTTAATATCTTGTCATTTACTAGACTCTTGGAAGTAAGTCCCTCTAAAAGAGCTTAGACCCTAATTTGACATTCATGGCAGGTGTCTATCAAACTTTTAATGGGAACAGCTCCAGGGGTGGAAAACACATATATTCTTTTAAAAATTTTTGTTTATTTTTATTTTATGTGTATCACTGTTTTCTGCTTATATGAAAGTCCACCAATGTTGTGCAATGCCCATAGAGGCCAGAAGAAGGCATCAGATCCCCTGAAACCAGAGTTGCAGTTGTTAGCTGTCATTTGGGTGCTGGGGACTGAACCTGGGTCCTCTGCAAGGGCAGTCAGTACTCTTAGCTGCTGAGCCATCACTCCAACATTACATGTATTCTTGAGAAATCTTGCTACTTTGAGTTGTCCACTATAAAGTATTTTCATGTATTGATTTAGCAACTGTGTGGCAGGGACTGATGTTTCTACCCTGGTATAGGTTCTTTTTTTTCTTCCTAAGTGGGGACACCCTGGTTGTTGTCCTGATCCATGACTAGCTAAAAAAGTATATTTTCTAGACTCCCTTGCAACTGCAGCAGAATAGTTATATTACTAAGTTTTGGCTAATGGAATATAAGCAGAAGCTGTATATGTCATTCAGAAAATGTCCTTAAATAAAGAGAATACACTAGTTTTCACTTTTTTTTTTCACTGTTTGAATGAATATTTAGAACTTGAGCAACCATCTTAGGCCATGAAGTAGGAGTGAGGTAAGGTTTCAAAAGACTGGAGTTCTGATTATGGAGTCTTGAAAAGAGACCAGACAGTTTGTATTTGTTTACTTTAGAGGAGCAAAATTCTCTGTTCTTCTAGGTATGTTATATTTTGAGTTTTGTGTTACTTATCACTAACTATGTCATGTTCATATGTCCTTGATTTGCTTTTCTGAATCACACAGTTCAGGTTAATTCCTTTTCCACATGAGAAAATAATACCAGAAGACTTTTATGTCCACGCTAGGTTTATAAATTAAGTATAACTGATCCCTCAATAGTTCCTCATAAGACAAGATTTCTAGCTCTTTGACCGTTTTAGTTGCTCTCCCAAGGCCCTGATTTACTTGGACCTTCTTCATTTGCATAAATGGAGAGTTAGATGACTTGTACATATTTCATTGAACTATAAATGATAAAAGTTAGAACATAATACCAGTCTTGGATGTGTAAGAGGAAATGTTTTGAAGGGAATGGCCTGAAACTGACTTAGAAATAATTTCTATAACAGCACAGATTTTTCAATTTATTCCTACTCATTAAATCATAGATCCCAGCAGTTTGTCTAGTTTCTTACCCAATAATGTTTATCAATAAGTGCAATCGGAATTACCAAAGGAGAGAGGCAATCTTCTCTGATTGCTGGGAAGAAGTAGGTATGTTAATAGGCCATTTGTTTCTGCGAATTCTGCAGCTGGTCTTTGAGTTAATATGGTGAAATGCAAGCTGAATGGGCAACCCAAGCAATTTGCCACACTCTGCAAAGTGAAGAACATTTTTCCAAAACTGTCTTTGCTAATAGCCATCCTAACAGATGTGAGGCGATATCTCATTGTGATTTGGATTTTCATTTCTCTTATGATTAGTGAGGCTGAATATCTTTTCTATATCATTTGGTCATTTTTATTTTCTTTTTAGAGAAACATTTTCGAGTTTTAGTCCATTTTTAACTTGGCTTGTTTATTTTTGGTGATTAAGTCACAGGAATGCCTCATCTACTTTGGAAATCAGGCCTGTATCTTGTGTGGTTTACAAATATTTCCTTCCATTCTGTACTTACCTTTTCACTATGCTCTTTCCTTGGCTGTGCAGAATAATTTGCTTGCCAGAGTCTCATTTGATGCCTTTACTTTTGGAGTCATGATGTAGTAACTATGAAAAAGTAGTGTGGAAGTTTCTCAAAAGATTAAAAATAGAGCCTGGAGGGATGGCTCAGTGGTAAGAGCACTGGCCGATCTTGCAGAGGACCCGGGTTTGATTCTCAGCACCCATGTGGTGACTCAGAACCAGCTGTAACTCCAGCTCTAGGGGCTCCGACTCCCTTTTCTGGTATCTGCCGGCACTGCATGCATTTGATGTACTTACATTCAGGCAAAACACTATGTGCATAAAGTAAAAATAAATACATCTTTTTTAAAAGATATTTTTAAAAAGGTTATAATTATCATGGGATTTGCAATTCCGCATGAATTTAATCCAAAAACCTAAACTCAGTATCTCAGAAAGATAGTAGCCCTCCAGCCCTCCAGTGTTCATTGAAGTATTATAAAACCATAGCCAGGGTGAGGAAGTAATGCATATATCCATTGACAGATGAATGGATGAGGGAAATGTGGTATGTACATACAGGAACTATTAATCAGACTCTGATAAAGAGGAGCTGTGTGGGAAATTGCTGTGCGAATGATGTGGTACCTACTTTTGGCAGCTTCAGTGGCCTCCACTTGTTCCCTGGCACAGGGAGAATAGAAACAGGTATGTGAAAACAAAAGGTCTCTTGGTTTCTATATCTAATCCATTCTGGGAGTCAAGGCCATTTACTGCCTTGTGGCCTTGATCGTCTGTTCATTGGTTTCATTTGGATCTTGGAAGCCCTGAACTTTAATCTGGCAGTATAGAGCGACAGGTACAGTAAGATGGTGTGAACAGCTTTCTCTGAGCATTGAGCCTTGCTGGCTGGTGGCATGGACCTGAACGTGGAGAAGGGTATGGCAAGAAGACATTAAAATGTGATCTTACTGATAGAACCATGCAGGTGCTTAGCTGTTTCTCCCTCTACATCTGGTCCTTCTGTCATCTGGCTCCTGGCAAAGCCCATTACTTGCCCATTACTTCCCCTGGGTAAAGGTACTGGTCCCTGGTTGACTGCAGACACTGGCAGCCCTGCACCACAGCAGAATGAGAAACAGCAGTTATATAAGAGAGGCAGGAGATGAAGCACTTCCAGCTCTCAGCATGGTGGCCACAGCGTACTAGATATTGAAAGCTGTCTTGGGCTGCGTTAGTTCATATGTGTGGAGCAGTGAGGGCCTAGACCCCTAGACCAGGGCCCAAAAGCTGTCTGGGATATAGAATTGCTAAACATATATGGAAATGAAAGGAGAAAGAGATGCAATATGTGACAACAATATGTGCTAATCAAGGGACATAAAGTGTTGTTTGTGCGAGATGAATTCTAGAGATTTACTGGATAATCTTATGCATGTATTTATCAATATTGTATTATACTTAAAATTTGTAAAGGGTACAGAACTCATACTAAATGTTCTTATCATAATAAATTGAAAAGGAGGATTGGAGGATTTTGGAGGATTGGAGAGATGGCTCAGTAGTTAACAGCACTTTCTGCTCTTCCAGAGGACCTGAGTTCAGTTCCTAGCACACAGTTGCCTATAACTCCAGCTCCAGGGCATCTGAAACCCTCATCTAGACTCTGTGGCAGCTGTACACACATTCCATATACACACACAGACACAAAAAACACAAATACAGAAGTAATAAACAAAGTAATGCATGAATAAGAATAAATCCTGGTCCATTCAAGAAAGGAAATTAAAAGAAACAGGAGGGTGCTGGCAAGATGGCTCAGTTGGTAAAGGCACTTGTTGCCAAGTCTGATAACTGTAAAAAGAAAGTAAGAAACATAATAAAAAATGTTTATAAAGGAACCAGAAGTATGTAAATCATGACAGGTTCCGTGCTTGTGCTTGGCACTGCATGAAAAGTAGCCGGCAGAACGGACCATTTCCCTCTCCAAATACAGATTATTTTCCACCAGAAATCATTAAGTTGTTTTAAATTTTTTAAGGATTTAGGCAGTGACCAAAAAAAGTTGGTAATCACATGAACTTCTTAAGGGCAAGAATTCTGTTGTTTACTTTCTTTAAATTTATCAGAATGTGTATGTAACATAATTTCTCAACAAATGCCCTTAATTGGCTGACTCAGACACAACTTATGCTCATTCAAAGGCATTTTGTTGCTGTTTACTTTTCTTACATCCTTTCCCTCACTCAAAAAACTGACATGAAATTCATATACAAACAATTGATCTGTGGGTACAGCTCAGTGATAGAGTGCTTGCTTAACATGTAAGGCCACAGATTCTATCCTAACATTGAAATAAAATAAAATATAAAAATAAAATATTGGCTCTTATGAGAGGCTCACTAAAATTTGGATCCTAAAATGAAACCAATTGCTGAGAATGTAAAGGTTTCATCTTATATTTGATTCTGTTAGATGTTTCTTTGTTAGGCCTAAGTGCATGGACATAGTTACCTGTATAAAATTACATTATGTTGCATGGTGCTGTTTCTGGTATTGAACTATTTTCATTGTAGTTGCTGCAACTCAGTGAAGGTCTTTCATAATATTCCTTGTTGTTCTCCCTTCATGGTCCTTACACCACTCCCAGTGACAGCTTTCACTAGAGTGTAGTCAGTTTTGCTTTAATAGTTATGCTAAGCAGTGAGCAGTGATGGTGAATACACCAGGCTTGACATGTCCCATCAATCTAGGATACTTGAAAAAGAATGATTAAATTGATGTCCCAAAGTTTGATTTTTGCTTCAACACTTTCTGTTGGTTTAAGCAAACTGCTGGGTACAGATGTCTAAAAGTCCTTAGATAGCCTCATGGAAATTCAGCACATCTTTTTAAAAATGTGTTGGAAAAAGAAAATGACTTCCACAGTCCAAACAGGTGCGTCAAGCAATGCATGTAATGAAGTTGCTAAATTCTGATTGTGCAAAACAAGACTGTCATGGGGTGGGGGAGGAGAAAACAAGAAAGATGATAAGTATGTGATTTGCAACAATTGCAGCATGTATGTATTGCTGTCTTTAGGGAACAATGTATTATTCTAATAAATCCTGCATCTATTGCAGAGCAAGAAAACCTCTTTAACTATATTTAATAGTGTTAGTTTGGAGGCAAATGATATTAAAATGGCTGAACATTTGGGAATAAAAGCAAAAATATCTTACACGTAAAGTCATTTAGACACTTGCTAAAAAGATAATTCTTGTGATAAAACCACTCAGGAATTACACCTTTAGGAAAAGGGGAAAGCAATTGAGGTAGTATGATAGTCAACTGTACTGGGACAGTTGTTTTTTTTTTTTTTTTTTCCTATCTGGGCTCAAAGATCCATCCCTTGGGTGCCCTCTCAGGAGCTGTCATATGGGATCCAAGTCTATGAGATGCCACTGTGATCCAATCCTCATTCCTCTGCCATTTACCATATAGTATATCTAAGTTTAGCTCTAATTAAATTTGTTTTGCATATTAGACTTACTTGAAAATCATACCAAACATATAATGGGGGAGGGGAGAGAGAGAGAGAGAGAGAGAGAGAGAGAGAGAGAGAGAGAGAGAGAGAGAGAGAGAGAGAGAGAGAGAACCACTGTAAAAGTCAATTTATTGTTTTTAATCATCCCATTATTTTGGAGATAAAGTCCGAAAATATCAGGCAAATATAAACAGAACATGGCAGGGATGTGCTTATATCTACTCCTCTTGCACATGTTCCTGCAAATGGAAGTCAATAAAAAGTTAATAGCAACATTTTAAGGCTTTAATTTTTTTTTTAGATTCCTCAGAACTGATTTATTTTATCATGAACATTAGCAAAAATAGTTTCAGTGAAATCTGTTTTTAGATTTGAGTTGAATTACATGCTACACAGTTATTTCCAAGGTTGGTGTGTGTGTGTGTGTGTGTGTGTGTGCGTGTGTGTGTGTATTCCAGAGAACCTTAGGTATCCTTTCTCGAGCTGTCCACCTTGATTTTTGAGTAAGGGTCTCTCATTGACCTGGAGTTCATTGATTAGATGGCACTGACTGGCCAGTGAGCCCCGAGTCTCTCCCTCTCTGTCTCCATCACTGGGACCCCAAGCATATGCCACCAAACCTGGCGTTTTTATGTGAATGTTGGGGATTGAAAAGATCTCTAAGCTATCTCTCCAGCTACTCCAGGTTTGTTTTATACAAGGCACAGAATAAGATATATTTTACATAGGAACCTAGTTTTCAGAAATGTGTGTGTTACATTTATGTACACCAAACAAAAGTATCTAAGCAGTACACGTCCTAACCTTGTGGAGTCAAGTTTAACATTTGGTGTATTGTTTGGGTTCTTCTTAAGTGCTGTTTAAGACCCACTAAATTGAGTTCAC
>NW_008343216.1:3585893-3601879 GCF_000622305.1 Nannospalax galili | reverse complement strand
GAGCCCCAGAAAGAGGCTGTCAGCCCCAGAAAGAGGCTGGCGGGTGTTGCAGGATCATGAAGCAGAGAGAGGGGGGGGCGGGGCCTGGTCTAGAGGCAGTGCTCCTGGGGTCCAAGGAAGGCACCAAGCCGGTGGGGGTGAACAGGGTCAGGAATCAGCAGTGGCTCCCCAGGTGTCTAGGGCCCCAAGACTAGGAATGGCACAGGGCCCAAGCTAGGAGTAGAGAACAGCGGGGGAGATGGAAGGGTGAGAGTGGCTGCGGAGGGCTGCACGGTAGACTTATCCCCAGAGAGGCCTGAGGGCGGGAGAGCAGGCCAGGAGAGTTAGCCAGTGGTGCAGGTCCGGGAAGCAGGGAGCGGTGAGGGCGGGGCCCGGTCCTGAGGAAGCAGTGCTCCTGGGGCCCAAGGAAGGCACCAAGCTGGTCTGGTTGAAAATGATCAGGAAGCAGCACCAGTTCCCCAGGTGTCTGGGGACCCAAGACCAGGAATGGCGCAGGGCCCAAACCAGGAGCAGAGAACCGGCTTTAATTTTTTAAAATTTCATACATGAGTGCTGTTTATATCATTTCCACCCCTCCCTATCTTCCTTCCAATGCCTCTCATTTTTTCTTCTACTCCCTCATTTTGACCTCTTATTACTGTTACACACACACACACACGTCTATTTATCAATCTATCTATAACCTACGATGTCCTTTTAGTGTTGATTGTATGTATGTGTGTTTAGGGCTGTCCACTTGGGACTGGATAACCTATCAGGGAGCACGGCCCTGGAAAAAACTCATTCTCTCTTTCATTGGTTATAGCTCTTCATCTACTGGTGGGAACTTGTGACATTTTCTCCATTCACATTACCATGTCATGTGGGGTTGTCATTATGCAGGTCTTATTTAGGCCACCACACTGGGATTTCATGGGTGCAGCTTTCCTGCCATGTCTAGAAGACAGACACACTGTTCCAATTGATACATCTATAATGCAACCTCTCCATCTAAGGCTCAGGGAACATTATGGAAGAAGGGGTGGAAAGATCATAAGAGCCAGAGGACTAGGCCACCTGCTCCTAGATAGGGTATTCTAGACATGATAGGAACTGCATCCATGCAATCTCAACAATATGGTTGCCTTGTTAAAGATTTTTTAAAAAGGAAATAGGCATAATACATATGACACTAATATCTTAGAATCAGGCTAAGTACTTTATGCTTCTCTTGAGTCAGTCATTCAACAGAGAAGCAGTTTGGTTATCTGTACATAATTATTAGGTGATATTTCTCAAGATGTAGGTGGCAGTTTATGGCTAAAAAAAGTTCAAAAAATTCTGAGAACATTATAAAATGTTTGTTAGGCTGTTTAAATGTTCAATGTTCAAGTTATCTTTTTTGATGCTAGCTATTAACAAAAAATAACCAGATTGACTAACATCATCACTTCCCAATAAAGGATATTTTAATACTAAAACTTTAGGAAGGATGAAGTCTCTTACAAGATCAGATATAGTAACATACTTGGCCTCTTGTCTGTCTGTGTCTCTGTATTT
Source organism: Nannospalax galili (assembly GCF_000622305.1). Classification (NCBI taxonomy): domain Eukaryota; kingdom Metazoa; phylum Chordata; class Mammalia; order Rodentia; family Spalacidae; genus Nannospalax; species Nannospalax galili. Next base: position 3,600,340 of record NW_008343216.1, on the reverse strand, counting down.
GTCTATCCTCACATAGGCTAGTCCAAACTGTTTTCCTTTGGCTTTCCAGTATTTCAGTGGTGACAAAATAATACTGGCTTTCCAGTATTATTTTCTGGTTTTAAAGTTCTCTTCATCTTCTACTTAAATAAACGTAAACTAGGTTTTTACAGTCCTTTCTACTGATGAGGAAAGTAGAACTTTCTTCAAGCCATCTGGCGAGAGTTGTTCCCTTGGCACAGTGGGATCAGGGCAGCCTGAGGGATGGAAGGAAACGATGGTCACATTAGCAAGCTTCATTTTACACCACAAGAGGCGACTGGTGAGAGAGAGGTCCTAGAACATGCTAACCTCTCTGGATATACCTAGGTTTCTGTGGTTTGACCCACATATTTGTAGTTCTGTGATTTTTAGTAGCAATACAAAGTGACCTTGTCATAGAGCAGATTTCTGATCACTCATGTTCTAGTAAGGGATCTGTGAATTTTTCTTTTGAGACAGGCTCTCCTTGTGGCCCTAGCTGACTTGGAACACACTATGTATATCAGGATGGCCTTAATCTTACAAAGATCCACATGCCTCTGCCTCCCGGGTGCTGGGATTAAAAGTCTCGCCATCACACCTGACTAGGGACATAATATTTAACAATTACAGGCTGCCCCATGTTTCAGGCAGGTGAGGAAGAGCTTGTTCACTGTATTTAAATTTACTCTTTCTAGTACTGCATCAAGACAAGTCACCTATGAGTTAATTTTTTGGAAAGTTAGATGACAAAGTGAAAGCATGAATTTTGTAATGAATATAAATTTATATGTGTACATTATATAGCTTAAATATGTGTAAAACCTATACTGGAGAAAGAGATCAACAGGAGATCTTAGAAAAAATTTTGGTACATTTAGGAACTCTGGAGAGCTTCAGAATTTCTGACTCTTCTTCAAATGTTTATTATCTTACTACAAAATAAAAATAAATTATTTTTCTTCAAATTTCTTTATAGTATTTAAGATCATTGTAGATGATTTGACTATAAAAGGCTTATAGTATCATTGTACAATTTTCTTTGGTCTTACATGAAATCTGCTGTGCTATGATACAGAACAGAGCTGGCAAATTAGTCTACAGGCCAAATGTGTTCACTTCTGTTTTTTATAAATAAAGTTTTACTGAGTACGGTCATGCTTACTCATTTATGCGTTGTCCATGCCTACCTTTGTGCTTTAATGGTTGGATTGAGTAGTTGTGACAGAGACCATCTGGCCTGTAAAGCATAAAATATTTACTGTTTGGCCCTTAGTAAAAACCTTTACTGGTAGCTGGAGCAGAGAGACAATTGTTTTGCCCTGCCCTATATATAATATACACATGTCTGTATTCCAAAGTATCTTGCTAGAGGTCTTCTAAGATAAACATCTTTTTATCACAATGCTACTATGGTTTGTTTTTAATTTTTGCTAATTTGAAAGTATTTCAATTTAAATCACTTCAGCAAATGTTTAGCGAGACTCCATAGTGAATGTAGACATGCAACTAGACATGATGGCAGGCAGGGGAACAGTAGAATAAAAGAAAATTGAAGATCTCCTAGCCATGAAAATGTCATATTCCAGTTGGGAGACTGACTGTTCATGTTTGACTTTATCATTTAGCTTCCTAAAAAAATTAACTCCTAGGTGACTTGCTAGTTATAGCAGTGGAAAGGGTAGATTCAAATATGGAAAACAATCTATAGGGCAGATTGAATTTTTACCTACACATAGAAGGGCATCCATAAGTTTATTATGATTGGCTGAGAAGTCTGTAAGCATTGTGGCTCACTTTCTACAAATAATTTTTTAAATGACCATGTAAGGCTATCTCCTGCCAAGCTGAAAGTTCTTACTAGTTGGGACTTTGATTCTGCTGGAACCTTAATAGATCTTGAATTTCCAAGAACTGTACAAAATAAATTTCTATTGTTTAAATGACTTAGTCTAAGGTATTTTCTTAGAGCAGTCAGAACAGACTAGGAGATTTGTGATGAGGAAACTCTTAACTCTACTAAGTAAATGGTTCTCTTATTAAATGGGTAGGAAGATCAAGCATTTCTTACATCAAATAAACCAAAATGCAAGCCAAAAGGAATCAAAGATCATATTTATAATACACATATAAATGAACAGAAAATTCTAAGTTAATTATTTGCTGGTTTCAAAGGTCTCGTCATCTTCTTAATAAACTTAAACAATAAAAAGCTAGAAAAAATTTGAAAGGATTTAGAAAAATCACATCTATTTTTGATACAATGCAACTTATAAGTAAATTTTGTGCTTTAGCCAATCATAATTAGTAAGTTGTGTGATGGTGGTGCATAGCTATAATCTCAGCATCTGGGAGTCAGAGGCAGGAAGAGCAGGTGTTCGAGGCCATCCTAGGCTACATGAGACCTTGTTTCAAAACAACAATGACAGCACAGTCCAACAAACGTCATAAATATAATTAGTAAATAAATATCTGTATGTTGAAGCTCATGTTAAAAGTTATTATTGTGAGCTGACAAGATGGCTTGGTGCATAGAGGCATTTACTGCCAAGCCTGATGACCTGAGTTTGATCCCTAGAACACACATGGTAGAAGGAGAGAACCAACTCTCTCAAGTTGTCTCTTTGACCTCCACATGTGCACCATGGCATGCATGTATATGCATGTGCACATACACACAAAAATAAATGTAAAAATTTAATACTGACAGGATATTAAGTTAGTAATTGGAGGCTAGATAGGCATGGTAGAACACATCCACTATAGGAATACTTGGGAGAATGATGCAGGAACATTTGCAAGTTCAAAATCACTTAGGGCTACATAGAGATACTGTCTCAAAAACCAAACCAGGGTAGGATACTGGAGAGAGTGAGTGTGGGGAGGGATAACCAACAATAAAGGCATTTAGAAAAATCCATATTGAAACCTACCAAAGTCTTAAGTATAACATATACACTATAAAAGGAGATTAAAAGGAGTTACCTTATAACAGAGGGACATTGCTCCTACTAGACACCATAGGCTAGCAAAGTAAAAGACCAATGGTAGGGATGGATTCCCTCCTTTGAAGCTGTTGACGAGGGGTCCCATAGACCCTCAAACAATACTGGCCATTGCCCCTGCTCTTGATTACCCATAAGCGCTTGATGGTTAAGACTCTTTTAATGAAGATACTACATATATAAGCTGTAGAAAAAACAAGGAGAAGTCAAGTTGGTATTGAATTCAAAGCTTCATCTCTACTGGCTAGTTGTAGCCAGTATTGGAAGGTGCTATGCACACTACCGGAAGAAAAACATTAATCACTAACCTCACTCAGCTGTGATTCCTGTGTGCTTCAACAACAAGTAGCCTGAAAAAATATGACCTCTGTTGCAATAGTAGCATGGATATTATGGGTGTAATCAATCACTTTCTAATTGTATTTAAGGTCGCTTCATGAGACGAGCCCATACCTGACATTGATATTAGGCCTAGGAACATGTGACTAGACAGAACACTAGTCATAGGGGAGAGCCTAGTGCTATTATTCTGCTAAATAGATATGGGATTAAAGCAACACTTAATGACTTACTCATAGATTACTACATTTCTCAACTCTCACCAGGGAAGCTTCCTTATGCAGCAGACAGTGATTAACACAGAAACCCACACATGGCCAACACGCAGAGAATAAGAGACTGAAGAATGATTGTCCCTGAATAGGACACCTATATCAAATTTCTGCCTCCAAAGGCTCAAGGGACCATTGTGAAAGAGGTGACAGAAAGATTGTAAGAGCCAGAGGTGGTGGTTGACCACAAGGAAATAAGCAAGTTTCTCAGACTGCTTGTCAGTTACACATATGAACTCACAGCAATGGTGACAGTATGCACAAATCCCATGTAAGCTCAAGTCAGACAAAATCCCAGCATAGACATATGGAAATGGGTAAGAAACCCCAGCCCTACCTGAGGAACTATTGGAAACCAATGGCTGCTGAGAAGGGGAGAGTCAATCTCTTTAATAGATTAACCAGGCTCCAATGGACTGAAGGATATTTGGGGATACAAATTAGACTCTATAGGCCTCTCTCTCTCTCTCTCTCTCTCTCTCTATATATGTACATTAAATTGTGTGCAGGTATATATATATATATATATATATGAGAAATGGGAGAAAGAACACACACACACATAGGTATATAAATATAATATGAAGTACATGAAATTGGGAGGGAGTAGTAAGAAGAATGCAGATAGGGGAAAGGATCTAAATATGATCTAATCAATTATATAAAATTCAGAAAAATTCAATCAAATGTTATTAAAATATAAATAAATAAATAACAACAGCAAAACATAAAAACAGGGTGATGCATGCCACTTTTGGTTACATAGAAAAATGTTGTCTCAGAACGAATACCAAAAATACCCAACAAATAAAAATTGGAGACCATGCCTCCAGCAATCAGAACTAATTTTAGGAAATGCTTCTTTAATTATTAGAAATTCTGAGTCAGTACCAATTATAGTCTCTGTTCTTTTTATTAGGTAACTTTTATAAATATTTGTAGTAATAATAACATACCAATATACTAGTATATTTGTTATTAAATGAAAGATCATAAGTAAGTAGTAATTCCTGGTACTTATTTTGCATTTCATAATAATAATTCCAACTTTGTCTGCCTTTCTGGTTTTAATGAAAAACCAACACAATTTTACTCAGTTCTAGTAACCAGACAGAGTATCTGTGCCATGGAATGCATGTGACATGCCTCACTCAGCAATGCAAGTGGAGAGATCTCAGGGACCTTCTAATGTCTTGGTTACTTCCTGTAAGGCAAAATTCAAGCAATCAGTTTCCAGGATAAGCCAAGTACTGTAGGCTTAAAAAATACCTTAACGTGCGTGGTGGTGCATGCCTTTAATCCCAGCACTCAGGAGGCAGAGGCAGGCGGATCTCTGTGAGTTCAAGGCCAGACTGGTCTACATAGTGAGTTTCAGAACAGCTGGGGCTACAGGGAGACCCTGTCTCCTACCCTAACTTACCTGTGAGCAGGACTGAAAACATCATCTCCACTTTAGGAGGTAGTCCTTTTTGTCGTGACATCAGAGGATGCTTGCTTTGTGGTCACTTCTCACAGTCTATCCTAGAACTGATGCTATCTGTACTGGTTGAGCTTCCTTAGTTACGCTTGGATGTTTGTGTGTTGACTTCCTTTCACGTTGCCTTTCTCCTCATTCTCTTTGACATTAAAACATCAGTAATCAGATAAGTGTTAGCCTTAAACAATTTCTCCATCCTCTAAGTGAATGCTTAAGGAAGCATTTCAAAGATACTTTATTGGGGGGGGATAAAAAGAAACTCAAAGACCTTAGGCAAAGAATGTGAGAACCACTGTATCAGCTGTTGAAGAATTATTAACTAGATTGAGAAATCCAAATGCAAGTGTTAGAAGCCATTTAAATCAAATGAGATGGGTAGACGGTAAGCTTAACATTAGTTTTTTTTCCCATTTTAATCTTTTTTATTGATGTTTTGTTTCATATACATGTTAAATTTAGCACCCCCCCATGCCCTGCATAGCCCCACCACCACCAGATTTCAGGTATGCTGTCATATATTTAAGTCCTATCTGGTCAAGCATTTTCATTCAGGTGTTCCTTGGTACAAGTTCATCTACTGGAGTCTATCTAGAGTCACTCCCTTAAAGAAGATCTATCCCACAGTAATCATTTGCCAATAGTTCCTTGGCTAGGGTTGGGGCCTGCTGCCCATTTCCCTTGTTCTACGCTGGGTTTTTGTCTGATTGAGTTGGCATAGATATTGTGCATGCTGTCAGCATTGCTGAAAGTTCATATGAACAATTTTCTAGTGGTCTGAAAGCCTGTTTCCTTATGTTCATGTACCAGTCCTGGCACTTAAAAATTTGTCTGCCCCCTCTTCTACAACCGTTCCTGAGCCATGGGTGGGTGAGCTTTAATACAAGAGTCCTATCGAGGGACAATCACTTATATAGCCTCTTATTCTTTAAAACTTAGCCAGTTGTGGCCTTCTGTGTGCAGCAGGAAGCTGTGTTATATGAGGAAGCTTTGTGGTGAGAGTTGAGGAATGTATCTCTCTTAATCCCCTGTTCTGCTTTGTCTATGAGCCTTAGATGTAGAGGTTCCACTGTAGATGTGTCACTTAAAGCTGGGCATTTCTCAGACATATATTCTCTGTGTGTAACCAGTTGTAGAACTCTGAAATAGCCTCCATCTGTTGCAAAAAGAAGCCTCTTTGATTAGTGATTGTAAGGTACATTCGTCTGTAAATATAGGGATCCATATTTAGCATACAGTAAGAAATTTCATTTGCCTAGAGACATTACAGAGATAGGGTTTTGTCTAGGATCTCTGACCTCTCCAGCCATGTGTATTTGGCTATATTTACAGTGCTACCCATAAGTTTGCTCTTACTGAGAAGGCTTTAAGTCCAGTTAAAGTGCTATTGATTACCACCTAGACAACAGTGCCACTACTGCGCCAATAGAGGTAGTTTGCTGTGCCAGTCATGTGGTTATTAGGCTTTAGAGATGGGCTGGACTGTTGATTTGTTTTCTCTCCTTAGCAGCTTGCATAGTATCCTCTAGAACTATGAGAGCTAGTCTTCAAGGGAGAAAGCTTCCAGGTCAGTTTGAGATCCATTGTTCCAAGCCCTGTATCTGAAATATGTACTGTCTTCAACAATAGGATCTTACCTTCAAGGGGAATGTATTAACTCTGAATGTATTAACCCTGCCCCTGAAAAGTACACATATAATATTTGAACATTAGTGCATATGTATACCTTAAGGCTATATAAGTAGGAACACAGGATAAGACAGCCGAAACCTCCCTTCGAGTTGTTGGTCCGAGTAGTTCAAGAGACTCCCAATATAACACAGAGTACGGCCACAGCACTTGATTACCTCCCAGAACTTGAAGGTAAACCTAGCATTCTTATTAGAATAATGGGAAAAATGATTCTCCAAAACCTTGGCTTATTCGAACCTCGATGTGTTCTTTAGGGAGCTGTTCTCTACTGGGCTTGGGCTAATAGAACGGTCAAGAAGCAGTATAGCAAAGTGGTTGCTCCAGGGAGGTTAGAAGGAAGATAGTGAAAGCAGATCCCTTTAATCCTTTAATGAGCCAATTTTCTCTGGGATTTGTGTTTCCTATGAACACACCCCGAGTGCTTTCTTGAGTGGGAAGAGGAGAGATGTGGCAGTCACTTTAGTTGTCATTTGCAATTCTTTGTTACAGGACTGTGAGACTTGAGTGACAAGGTGACTGTGTATGACAGACAAGAGACATATGGAGTGATGAAAACTGGGTTGACTGAATGCTACTGTCCAATATCGGGTCTACTAACCTATCAATTTTGAATAAAAATACTTTGGGTTCTTATTCATCTATTTAATTATGCATTATGCAATAGGTATTTTTGTTTTGTTTTTCGGAGTTTTCTTTTCTTTTCTTTTTTTTTTTTTTTTCTTGGTCTTTTTGAAACAGGGTCTCCCTGTAGCCCTAGCTGGCCTGGAACTCACTGTGCAGACCAGGCTGGCCTTGAACTCACAGAGATCTGCCTGCCTCAGCCTCCCAAGTGCTGGGACTACAGGCACTCACTATGATGCCAGTCAACAATAGGTACCATTTTTAAAAATATTTTATTTATTATTTTATTTTATGTGTATGAGTGTTATGCCTGAATGTAGGTAAGTGCACCCATGTCATGCAATGCCTGCGGGGGACAGAAGAGGCCGTTGGATCCCCTGGAACCAGAGTTAGGATAGTTGTTAGCTGCCATGTGGGTGCTGGGATTCAAACCTTGGTCTTCTGTAAGAACAGTCAGTGTTCTTAACCACTGAGCCATCTCTCCAGCTCCCAGTACCATGTTTTTAAGCAAAGTGGAATTTCATTGTTTTTAAATATGTATATTAACTTAATAGACTATTGATATTTTCATTTTCATACAACAAGTATTTAGTATTTACTAAATGCTGGTGTTGTTCTGAGTACTTGTGGATATTAATTAATCTAATTCTTGTAGCAACCTCATTAGGCAGGTGCCATTGTTATATGCACTTTACAAATAAGTAAGTAGGGAAGGAAAAGTTAAATAATTGGTGAGATGAGGTTAATCTCTTCTATTTAACTTCAGGGGGTAAAATTTTGCTTTTAAATGTACACCCTGATGACAAATTAGCTAAGTACTGCTCTAAAGATTAAAATCAAAGCAAAAACTAGAAATGTTTTTATTGTGGACAACTGTGAAATAACCAGTATCCAGTTAACTGTGTGGCTGAGCTCACAGGAAAACAAGTAAATGTGAGCAGTAAATTCAGAAGTGCTGGGACTAAGGATGGGTGGTGACAGACTGAGTAGTCAAGATCACAAATCATGGTAATCTAAGGCTCAATTTCCAATGCATGAAGAGGATAGCACATTAGGATTTGGACCTGTATAGGGAGGTATATTGAAAGTGATGCCTTCACATAATGTTAGGATTATTGATGGTGATCATAGGAATAAAAAACCATCAGCCATTTTCTCTTGCCCTGATTCTGACTAAACAAAATGGCTTCCCTCAGCATGTGTAATCATGACCTGTGCTTTATGAAAGTTTGTAAGCTAAACCCCCAAGATGGCTGAGAAATTACCAAGTAACTGATGACACTGTTTGTGCTGGCACCTAACAGAAAAAAAGATAATGTGTTTGGAGGACATTCCATGTCCTGTACTTCAATTCCCAAGTTAATAGATTTGCTGAAGAGCTGCAGTCAATGGCTATTAAGGGAGCGAGAATCAATTTTCTCCAGGGACAAGCTCACTGGTAGGTTATCTAATCCCAAATAGTCAGCCTTAAACACATGTAGACACAAGCATCACTATATGAATTCTGCACTATATATACATAAAATGATGTATGTGTGTGTTTGTAAATGTATGTATGTGTATATGTAACAATAATAATCAAAGAAGAAGACAATACGTTGAGAGAGAGGAGGACATGGGCAGGATGGAAATGATAAAAATACAATACTTATGTATGAAATTTTCAAAAAAAAACAAAGAGAGAGAGAGATTTTGCTGAAGATAAGCTCATGATCCAAATAAAAGTAACCACTCCAGGAAACAATTCATCCAAAGAGAGAAATAGTAAAACAACACACTATAGAGTGCAGCCTAAAAATTTAAATAGAAGAGTTAGGCACTAGAAAATAAGTGCATGAATATCAAAATGTAAAAAAAAGAAATAAAAATGGGTGGGGGAGGCACAATAAAAAGATCAAATATATTTGAAAGATAATAAAATATATTTTCTGGAACTCAAAAGGTCATTGGAATTAAAAACATAATAGAAGTCTTAAATAACAGATTATGCATAGTTAAAGATAACTGATGAAGCGTATGACAGGTGCAAGGAAATAAATCCATAGCGCAGCTGAGAGAGCAACAGAATTGGAAGTTATATTTTTAAAAAATCTAGGAGGAAAAGAATGAGAAGATTCAACTTGTGCCAACTCATACTTATAGAAGGAATAGAGATAACGGGAGGGGGCATTTCCACCATCACAGTGGGTCACCAAGGTGATAACTAAAAATGATTGCATATATAGGTAGCTCACAGCAACTGTGCAAAGTGCTGAATACCAAGTGAGAAAGCTTAAAAGGAAGAGAGACAGAATTATCTATCTTAAAAGTTCCAACTAAATAGACTTTTCAATAGCAAGAAGTCAGAAGATACTAGAGTATCTTCAAAATGGTAAAAGATTTAACCATCAACTAGGAAAGAGAGATTCAGTTACACTATAAATTAGGAGTTATGGAAAATGTATTTTCAAGCAGTCAAGCACTATAGTAAAAAGGAAATTTTAACCTAGGAGAAGAATCTAAATTTTAGGAGATTGAGCAAATCAATTGAACTTTTCTTTAAATTCTAATAATAGGCTGATTACAAATAAATATGATAAATATTGAATAATTTGAGGAAATTTACTTAATTAGAGGCAAGAATAGAGTTAAACCATTCTACGGTCCTATAATAAGTTGTCTTTCCTGTATCATTTTTGTTTAAATGCTCACTCAAGTCCTTAGTCCAGTTAAAAGCATGCTCGTTTTCAGAGCACTTCGCACATTCTGGGTATGGGTCCTTTTTCCAATATATGATTTCAAATATTTTTCTCACAGACTGGAACTTGACTTTTCTTTCTTCTAACTGTTTTTGAAGAGGAAATGCATTAAATTTTGATGAAGACCATTTATCATTTTTTGTCTTTCATGAACTGAGCTTTTGGTACCATATCTAAGAACTCCTTTTCTAAGGTTAGATCAGAAAAATTCCCCCTTTGTTTTTTCTCTAAATGTTTTATAATTTTGAACTTGGCATTTATATCCGTGATCCATTTTGAAATAATTTTTGTAGAAGGTGTGTCAATTTGGTTGAGATTCATCTTTTGGCATATGACTATCTAATTGTTCTAATACTACTTGTTGGAAAGATTGTCCATTATTTCTGGAATTACCTTTACATATTTTTTTTTCAAAACTCAATTGAAAAATTATGTGTGGGTTGATTTCTGTAGTCTTTATTTTGTTTCATTTATTTAAATATCTACCCCATCATCAATATTATACTTAATCATTACAGCTTTATAGTAATTCAGTGTTGAGTGGTTTGATGTCTTTGAATTTATTCTCCTTTTTCAACATTATTTTGGCCATTCTAATTCTTTTGTTTTTAATATAAATTTTATGATAAACTTTTGATTCTAACAGAACATTCTGTTAGGATTTTGACTGGTATTGCATTAAAACTCAGTTTGGAGGAGATTTGACTGTCCATGCTGAATCATCAAGGCTGTGAACACAGTATGCCTCTTCATGTATACACATCCCTTTGATCAAATTTGTAGTTCCCAGCAGTTAGTTCTTTGACCCTTACTCTGATTCATAGGATGAAATCTGTACTCCTAGTACCTCCGAATGTGACCTTGTTTGGAAGTACAGTGTTACAGAGGTAGTGAAGTTTAAATGAGGTAATTAAGGCAGCTTCTATTGATTCCTTCCTAATTAAGGCAGCTCTATTGATTCCTTCCTTCCTCTGACCTTCCCTCCCTCTTCCCCCTTTCCCTCCCTCCCCCCTCCTTTCCTCCCTTCCTCCCTCCCTTCCTTCTTAACTTCTTTTGCTTTGTTTTCTTAGTTCAGGCAAGGTCTCACATAGTCTAGCCTGGCCTGGAAATTATCATGTATTAGATAGTTTCTAATCCAATATGGTTGTTATCCTTACCAAAAAGGCAAATTTGGAAGTGGACATGCACATAGCACAATGCCATGTGAAGATGAAAGTGAACTTGGGGGAGATGCCAAGTGAAGGAACGCTAATGCTCACCATGAAGGCATGAGAAGCTAGGAGAAAAGGTCAGAAGGAATTAACCTTGCCCAGGCCACATTGGTGAGCCTCCAAGTTCTGAGAGAACATATTTCTGCTGTTTAAACCACCCAGCATGTGGCACTTTGTTATAGTAGCCCTAGAAAACCAATATAAACATTGAATTTATTAGATTTATATATAAGTACATTCTCTTGACCTATTTCTAAAGTTGTAATATTTTCCTGATAAATGCTGAATATTAGGGCTAGAGATAGGACTCAGTGGTTAAGAGCACTTGCTGTTCTTGCAGAGGACCAGGGTTCAGTTCCCAGCATCCACATAGTAGCTAACAACCATCTGCAACTCCAGATCTGGGAAATAGGGGATGTTAGTGAACACTGCATGCATGCACATAGTACAGATACATACATGCAGGAAAATATTCATTTATATAAAAAATAAAGAAAAAAATTCAAAATGTTAAAATATCACATTTGAATCATATTAAGGCAAGAATTTCTCATTTTTGTCAGTATCTGTCATATTTCAATATAAAAGTGCTATTATTTAGAAGGGCATTATAAATTTGAAGACTTTTTCCAAACTTATACCACTCTTTTTTTTTTTTAACTTTTAGTATCTTTTTAATTTAACTTTTCCAGTTAAGTATGCTTACATACTATTTGGCAGCATAATTGCCTAATTTTGGAGAAACACTTTAAATCAAATTATATATGTATATATAGTTCTTTTTTAAAAAGATTTATTATTTTTATTTATGTGTGCATGTATGCCTGCATGAGTTCATGTGCACCACATGCATTTAAGTGCCCATAGAAGTCAGAAGCTGGAGATTCTATGAAACTGGGGTTAAGGATGATCATGATCCCCTTGATAAGGGTGCTATGAACCAAACTTGGTGCTTCTACAAGGAACATAAGCACTCTGAACTGCTGAGCCATCTCTCCAGCACCACTTTGTGTGTTTCTTGAAACCAGAGTTAGGGGCTGGAGAGATGGCTCAGCAGTTCAGAGCATTGATTGCTCTTGCAGAGGACCTGGGTTTGATTCTCAGCACCTCCATGGAGGCTAACAACTATTTGTAACTCCAGTTCCAGGAGTTGCAATGCCTTCATTTGACCTCTGTGGGCATTGCATGACACAGATGTTGGCAACACATTCATACACATAAAATAAAAACAATAAATAAAATATTTTTTTACAAAGTAGAGTTAAATACTTACTGAATTCTTCCATACAGACTACTAGTCATCAAATATGTGTAGTGTGTGTCCTACAACATTAAATCAGTTAAAGTTTCATTAAACTTCTCAAAACTAAAATATCTAAAAGCCATGCTCATGAAATTGAAGCTTTTCATTGACTCCTCCCCCCTTTTCTACGAGGCTAAAAATGGCCTTATATTGCGTTTAGTCAGCAAATCAATTTTATCCACACATCTCTATTTAGTCTTTCCTCATCCTTGTCACCAGGGTGTTGCCCCTCATTGTTGTCTGTCAGTCCTTGGTGAGTTAGACGCCTGGTGGTACACTTCATTAGTAGTGTTTTATTCCTGTGCATCACAAGATATTTGAGTGCACTTTGTCACTCACCTCTGCCAAACTCTAAGTTCCAAGGTAGCAGAGGCAAAGTCTCCTTATTCCTTTTTCCTTTTATTTCATTTTATCTCTTTATAAGTGAGTCTAACAGTAGCCACCTCGAAAGGGAAGAATTAACTGTAGTGAGTCCCAGGAAAACGGGAGTATATTTACCTAGTGAATGGTTTTGGTACTGAAACTAAATAGACTCCAGGTCAACTTTTAAAAAATATTTGTCCCTAGGCCATGGAGAATTAGAAGTTTAGGACTCTAGCTAGGTGCCTTGGGTTCCTGTCCACCCACCCAATTGGGCTCTACAGTGTTTTTCTATTTGCCTGGATGTTTGGGGTTGCTTAAGCACAGTCTGTGAGTGCTCAGGAAATGCTGACTTAAAATATTTCATGAATGAGTCATTCATCATCTCCTATTGCTGCAAGATAAGTAAAATGCTGTCATCCTCACCTGCCCATTCTTATTTGATAAATGCTAATTGATATTATCTGACTTTCAAATGAATAATAAGAAGGTGGGTTTGTTACATCCCTTTTTATTAATTTTGCTTGAATAGTTCTCAGTTCTTTCTTAACTCTAATGAATAGTTTGCATATGATTGTCTTGTGTTTATTTTGCACCGAACTACTGCTGAAAATAATATAAAAGAAACCTGCCTTATGTAAACAGGAATAGCAAAGAAAAACCCAAGGTTTTCATCATATAAAAAGCTAAAAGAAGAATGAATATAAAGATAATACAGAGGCCTAGAGATCCTTGGATATCATAATAGCCCCTTAGAAGTCAAGTCTCCAGAGAGAAATTGAAACTCCTTATAGTCTATATTTAAAAAGCAGATTAATGTAAACTTTGAACTTTGAAATTTAATTACATTTACTTTAGATGAATATGTGCATGCATATAAGGCAAAACAATCTTTGTAGATATAGATTCCCCTCCTTCCTTCATGATTAGTAGACTAATACGTTTTAGGGAATTTCCCCTCTTTTGAAATTTTTTTCCATTATGTTGATCATTTAACTCCAAATTAGTTGCTGGATTAAACAATTAAAAACGCATTTTGTGAAATATTTTTTATTTTCATAATGGTGGTAGTGAGGCCTTAGACTTTCAAGCTTTTTTCTATTGTAGCAATGAATGAATTAAAAAAATATGAGTTGACAGTTCACAAGTAATCCACTAGAATCATTTGTGATGAAGAAGTTAACTTCCAATCAGGCAACACTCTCATTTGCTGGCGACCTGTGCTCAGGGACCCTGATCACTGAAGAAAATGGAATTAGCGATTGTCTAATGTGTCTTGGTTATGCTGTGGTCTTAGCCTTATCACTGGCTCTGCTCCCTAAACAGTTTTAAAGAAAATGATCAGGCATGTGACAGTGGAGACAGTATCAGAGCACCTAGAGCTCTCACTATAGAAAATTTGGAAATGCAGATGATCGGAAATCTTTTAAAA
>NW_008343216.1:3568616-3574427 GCF_000622305.1 Nannospalax galili | reverse complement strand
CCCTATTCAAAGGTTGTGTGCAGTTGATCTTTATCCATGAGACCAAGACACTCAGCAATTGTATTCCCATAGATGACTGCTGGAGAGTGAGGACTTGCCCAACCTGTGACCAGCACTGGTTGTCAGGCTATAAAACATTTGCCAATGTGACAGGGACATACCTGTCTTGTTAAATTTGTATCTTTTTTAATTTTTAAAATTGCATTTATTTATTTATTTATTTATTTATTTATTTATTTATTGTGTGTGTATGTACCTATGTCATATCACCCATGTGGAGATCAGAGAGCAACTTGATGGAATTGGTTCTCTTTTTTCACCATGTGAGTCCTGGGAATCGAATTCAGATCATCAGCCTTGGTGGCAGGTATATTTACCCACTGAGCCATCTTGCTGGGGCTGGAAGTCTTGACATGTGGTTCAAGTAGGAATAAACAATGGCACTGAGTTGTCACTCACTTTTTCTTTAAGTCTCCATCACTGTTTTACAAGAGCATCGGAGGCACATCTTTAGTTTCTACCAAAGATGGCAGTGACTTAAAAAATATTCATGACAACAGCATCACTAGAGCAAAGTTGCCCTCCAGAGGAAGGAAGAAGAGCAAAGCCTGTAGGAAAGGATGCAACAGAGAATGGTTCATCACAATCCCATTTCCACAGCATCCTAAACTGTGATAAGTGCATGATCACAGCTGTCTCAATTTCCAGCCTCTGAGCCAAGTTAGTACCGCCTGATGTGATTTGAAATGACCCTAAAAGAGCTGGTGATGCCTCATGTACAATAGTGACATTTTGCTTATCAGATATTATCCCTCTCTAAGTGAAGACGGTTAGTTGTTTCTAGTTCATTTCTGACACGAATTCAGATCATCTTTGTTCATCAGAGGATCTACTGCACTCCCTCCAGCTTCCCACTTTGGTTCCAGTCTCACAGAGGAGGCTGAACCAGTGTGTACGGATTATTCTCTCAATTGCCTTTTCAGATGGAGGGCATGCTACAGAAACACTAGAGTTCTGTTTCTAAGACTGACAAATTTCATCCAGGCCATATGCTACATTTTCATTCCTAGTCTTAGATTTCCAATGGACAAGTAAAAGAAAATAAAGAGTAGATAGAAGAATATTGATTGGAATTTATTTCTATCAACCGTCCTTCCTCAGTCCTGTCTCACCAAGGATGATGCAATTTCAAGAGCTAATAAAATCTACCTAACAATATTTTATTCTGTGAATCAGTTTTGTTGATGAGTATGTGCTAGTTGTATGTAGTCTAGAAAGCTATTTCACTTACTTTTGCCCAAATTGTTTGCTAATCAAAAAGTACAGATAGATACTTGAGGAATCCATCACTCAAATTAGACAAGTACAGGGGGAGCTGATTCAGACATTAAACCATTTTTTCTCTGGCACTAGCAGATAGGTCTTATCACTAGGGAAGATCCTATTTTCTTTTGTTTTTTCCTTTTTTAAAAAAATTATTATTTTTATTTTATGTGTATGAGTGTATTGTCTACATGTAGATAGGTGTACCCCTGTCGTACAATGCCCATGGAGGACAGAGGAGGTTGTTGGATCCCTTGGAACTGGAGTTACAGATGGTTATTAGCCACCATGTGGGTGCTGGAAATTGAACCCCCTGGGCCTCTGCAAGAGCAACTAGTGCTCTTAAGCACTCAGCCATCTCTCTAGCCCCTGAAAGTATCTTTAAAAATGTCCAATTTCAACTGAGATCTGAAGAATGCTCCTAAGAAGGTGAAGCATTCTGCCTTTTGTTTTCAAACACTGCTGAGATTGGGAGTTTACAAGGGAGGACTGTCCTTCATACCCACTTTGGTTTGATTCCAAGAATGTAGTGAACAACATGGGAGAGAAGGCAGAAAGAATGTAAGAACTGGGGATGGGGAAGAGTGCTGTGAAATGCTGACATGACATGGCTATTGTGCTCATGAGCTCACAGCAGCTGTCGTTACCTATACTGTACCTGGGCAAGATCAAGCCAGCCAAAATTTCAGCACAGATGGAAGAAGAGCTTACAAAGCCCCATCCTTAACTGAGGAGGAGCTGCTGGCAGTTGACAGCTACTGGAGGAGAGAGAATCATTCTTTTTGGGGGTGTGGCCACTAATAGGGTGCCTATGTTCCAGTGGACAACCCTATACCTATACCCATATCCATACCCATACCCATACAGATAGCACTAATTGAATTTAGTTGGTCAGTTTCTTACTGCTATGATGAAACACTAACCAAAACCAACTTGGGGAGGAAAGGGTCTATTTTATCTTACATTTCCCAGGTCACAGTTCATCACTGAGAGAAATCAGAGCAGGAACTCAGGGCAGGGACCTGGAGTACAGACCAAGGAGGAACACTATTTACTGGCTTACTCCTCTGTCCTCTGCTCAGCCTGCTTTCTTATACAACACAGGATCACCTGCCCGGGATAGCACTGCCCACAGTGGGCTAGACTCTCCCATATCACTCAACAATCAAGAAAATGTCCCACAGACATGGCCACAGGCCAATCCAATAGAAAAAATTCCCCAATTGATGGTCCCTCTTCTCAGGTGTGACAAATTGACAACTAAAATTGTCAGCATAGTTTGTTATTTAAAAAAGAAAAAGAACATGTCATGAATTTGAGAGGGGGAATTGAAAGTGAGAAATGGGGGCTTAGATATGCTCACATTTCGTTGTATACCTCTGTGAAGTTCTCAAAGAATAAATAGAAAAAACAATGTGGCACTATTTTATGATGCTATCTTGTATTTTTAGAATGGCTTTGATCAAGTAAAATCTACTTGTGAATTCTCTGTCTCTGTGCTGAGGGGGGTATAAGAATGCTCTGTCATGCTTTCATCACGTGCTACTTTGAGACTGAGGGAGGTAATGAGACATCTGCAAACACACTGCTCACTTTGGAAATGACAAAGGAATGAAGAGAATTGGAGAGTGGCCAGAAAGTAAGAAATGTTTATTTCTGGTTCCAAACTCTGTGTGTGTGTGTGTGTGTGTGTGTGCAGGTTCAAGGGTACATGTGCACACGTGTGCATGTTTGTGTGGAGGCCAGAAGACAATCTCAGCTGTCAAGCCTTCCATGCCATCCACCTTGTTTTTGAGACATGCTCTCTCATTGGCCTGGAGCTTGCCACACAGGTACTGGGTAGCAATTTCCTCTGAGATGAAGCCCTCCACATTGGAAGGAAGCTCATTAAGATGCAGGGTGTTAAAAGGGAAGCAAGAGGATTTTCTAAAGGGAGGTAAAACATTCCCACAAAGGAAAGTTTGTTAAGTATAGGAAGTAAACAACACAAAAGCTTCAGAAAATCCCTGAAACTGACCAGATTCACTAGGCTCCTCCCTCCCCAAGCATATATAAATCCTACAAACTGCTGAGAGATAAGCTGAGCTGCCTAGAAGAGGCTCGGATCTGCTGAGCCACCTGGAAGAAGTAGAGGCCAACTGAGCTGCTTGGAAGAGACACTCTGCAACCTGTCAAGCTGCCTGCAAGTTGTGCAGTGTGCTCCCTGTTTCCACTTAGCATGAGCTGTTGCCAGTGCTGGATTGAGATTTTTGTGATGCAACTGTCTTTGAGTTATTTTTGCTCCTGTGAGTGACCCCTCACCCATACTGCTGTAAGTAATCCCAATAAAACTCCTTGGTTCACCAAATTGGAGTTCAGTGTTATGCTTTCTTTGATATGTTGCTGACTCCCTTTCTGGGTGAGTAGATGTTCACATCTTCCTGAGAATCACATCACACAGCAGACTGCCAGGTTAAGCCCAGGGATTTATCTTCTCTCATCTTTTCCGCTGGGATTATAGATGCCCACCACTACATGCCTTTTTTTTTAAAAAAATGTGAGTCCTCACCTCATGCTTACAAGATGAGCACTTTTTTTTCTTTGTTTTTTGAGAAAGGATCTCCCTGTAGTCCCAGCTGACCTGGAACTCACTATATAGACAAGGCTGGCCTCAATTTCACAGAGATCTTCCTGCCTCTGCCTCCTGAATGCTGGGACTAAAGGTGTGCAACACCACACCTGGCTTACAAAATAAACACTTTACCAACTGAGCTATCTTCAGCTCCAGGAAGAGCCCAGCCTGGGATTGAACTCGTGATTCTCCTGC
Organism: Nannospalax galili; assembly: GCF_000622305.1. Classification (NCBI taxonomy): domain Eukaryota; kingdom Metazoa; phylum Chordata; class Mammalia; order Rodentia; family Spalacidae; genus Nannospalax; species Nannospalax galili. The sequence continues at coordinate 3,570,298 of NW_008343216.1, read as the reverse complement.
CTCAGCCTCTTTAGCATTTATCTACTAGCACGTGCTTTTATGACTGGCTCAAATCTGCTGTTTAACTAAAAAAATCTAAGCCACTCCCAAGACCATTTTTTTAATTTTTTTCTTTTTCATAAGATACCATTTTCTAGTCTTGAATCTGTATGAGAATAGTGTGATATTTAATCAACCTGTTAATAGAGACACATGATAAATATTACATAAAATGAAACTGCTATTTTACTCATGTACCTTTAGGTTTCAGTACTTTCAAGTTATTAAGAGACAGGTTTACAGGGCACATAGAGTCCAGTCCAGCTGCCAGAGTACACAAAATTAAATAATTTACTTCAGAATGTCTTTTCATTTTGTGCTGGAACAATAATAGGAAAAGGTTCTTCCACATACATTTTGGTGAATAATTTAGAAAGAATCCCCAGGTTTTACTCTTGCACCACAAGATTGAAATTTAGTGACTTTTAATGTAGCTATCTTCAATACCAACATAAACCAGACTTAAATTATATCTAATCAGTAAAATGGGTTTAATCCATGGCCTACAGGTTGTGGGAACCAAGTAATATTTCTAAGCATTTTACTGAAATTCTTAAGTGATGAACATTATATAACTTGCATCATATTAGATTTGTTTTGATTTAATCTAACTTGTATAGTGCCTGGATGAAGAGGAAATGAAAAAGCCATTTCTATTTGGGTTAATACTTTCTATTTTGGAATGTAAGTTGGATGTAATAAAAAGAAATCACTTAGAAAAACAATTGATAATTCCGGTTTTTAGACGATTGTCAAAGGAGGTTTTCCTCTTCCCTTCTCCAAAAGCTAGCTTCCAAACAAAATCTTAGCCTGGAGTTTTAAGCTGTCTTTGCACACAATTACCACTTTCCAACTGCAGACTGCCAAGTGCACAAAGAGCAAAGTTTAGTCAAAGTTCATCTTCAGGTCACCCACCCTGGAACCATCAATCTGGACAACCTCTGGGTAACCTCTTCCAGCTCATAGATTGGAGCAGGAGCCTTTGCAGTCTCATTAGAGCATGCAACAATTAATTTGTCTTAAAGAGGAAATTAAACAGTCATGTACAGTGTAGAGAAGAGGTCAGAAAGTGGACCTTGAGGTGCATTCACAATCTCTATTTGGGGTTCCTCCACAGGCCTGCAGGGAGGTGGGGCTGACTCAGAAGAGAAATAATTGTGTAGAACAAACCTGACAAAGCCTCTGTGACAAAACGTACATAAATAGAAGAAAAATTTAACCTGAGAACAAGTCTTCAGTGTTTTCAGTGGTACGAATGCATGCCTGTCTTTCAGGAGACTTAGGGTGAGAACTCGGGCAAAGATGGCTTCACAAATCCAGTGTGTAGTAACCCAGAAAACTCAACACTGTTGTCCTTGAACTTACGTTTTATTGTGTCCTAGACTTGTATTCATGAGCTAGAGATTCTGTCATGAGAAAATGGGAGGGAAAAGTCTCATGTGGAGTTCTATTGAGTCAGTGCTGTTTCTGAATTCATACTGAATTGAACCATTGTCTTTTGAAGATACTATTTTGACATAATTACAGAAGTCGAATGCAGAATGCACACAGGAAATTTTGAAAAGAATGGACACAATGCTGCATATTGCTCAGCAACAGAATATTATAAAGTTATCAACTAGTCAGCCTCAAACTATGAAATC
>NW_008343216.1:3550763-3568391 GCF_000622305.1 Nannospalax galili | reverse complement strand
TACCCTAGTTATAATAACAAGTATAGATTTGTTGAGTAAAATATTATGCAATGTATACAACAATGAATAGAAATTAAAGAATGAAATAAAGGAAAAGGAAGAATTGACTGAGAATTTGCTCAAAGTAACAGAAGTTTTTGAGAGTAAACATTTTTGAAAAATTAAAGTACATAAGACAAGGAAATCTGTTTATGGTAACAGCATCAAGAGAAAAAATAAAATCATACTTAAGTTCTTTGAATATTTGCTATAGATCTTAAAAACTTCCATATCTCACGGGCATTAAAAATCCTGATCATTAAGTTACTATTTGATATTCACTCTATAGTTGTTTATTTCATATCGTGTTCACTTTAAATTATAGCTTCTTCATCTTAGAAAATAATTTAACTTTGTAAAAATTGAGAATAAGCAATGATTCTGTAATCTAGCTTTAATACCAAATCCCTTGAAGTATTATTTATATTCAGTAAAATTCATCTGCTAACATTATGGTACTGAGTTATATCTGTATAACTACCTCCAATCAGGATATTTAACATTTTAACATCAGCCCTTAAAATTCCTTTATACCTCTTTGTAGTCACTCTCTTTCCTCCAACCCCAGTGCATGAGATTTCCATTTGTTCCATATCTCGTATGGCATTGTAAATTTTTGAACTTTAATGATTTTAACATGCATGTAATGCCCACTATGGTTTTGTTTTTAATACAGTATTTTATTAATTCTTTGAGAATTTCATGCAATATATTTTGATCATATTCACCCCTCACTTCTTCCCCAATTCCTCCCAGATCCATTCCCATCCCCACCACCCACTCTCACTTGTGCCACCCACGGAGTCATGGATGTGGGGCCAGCTACCAGAGTGTGGTTAACTACCAGGGGCCATATCCTTAGAGAAAACTGACTCTTAGCTAGGGGTGGGGGCTCATGAATCTTTCTCCCCTTTGTGCTGAAATGCTGACTGGCCTGTGTGCAGATCTTGACAGGCAACCACAGCTGCTGTGAGTTCATGAGTTCATGAGTTCCAGCCATGTCTAGAAGACATGGTTCTGCTCTGGTCATCCCAGACCTCTGGCTTTTACAGACTTTCTCATCTGTGATGATCCCTGAATCTGGACACTCCACTGATACATATTCTTTGCATTTTGATCAGTTGTGAGTTTCTGCTTTAACTACCATCCACTGCACAATGATTCTCTGATGAGGTCTGAGAGCTTTGCTAATCTATGAATAAAAAGAGTAGGAATTTAGAGGATGGTTTACAACTGTGTCCATTTAGCAGAACAATAGTAGTAGGTTCACTCTTGTGGTCTGTGAGCTCTCCCACCCAGGGGTTCTTGGCCAGATTTACAGTATTGGCATGTGTTTCCAACTGTGGAGCAAGTCTTAAATCCAATTAAAAAAAATTATTGGTTGCCCCTATAACATCCATGCCACCATTGTACCCATGGGCACATCTCGTCATGCTAGTCACTACTGCAGTTCACAGTGTTCACAGCTAGGTAATAGTTTTGATGACTTTTTCCTCCTGCAGATTGAAGAAAACTGACTTCCTTCCTTCAGCAGCCATCAATTGCAAATATTTCCTCAGAAAAGGGTAGAACTACTTGAGCCCCTCTCACATTCATCCTGGGGTTTTGACTGTCTTGCTCTTGTATTGTGCATGCAGTCACAGCCCCTGTGAATTGATGTATGCAATAGCCTTGTAATAGTCATCAGCTATGGTTTGCTGCAGGTGTCCATTACCTTTGACTCTTACAGTTTTTCTGTCCCTGTCTCCAAGATGATCCCTGAGGCACACATGTGTGTGTGTATGTGTGTGTGTGTGTGTGTGTGTGTGTGTGTTTGTGAACAGGCAATATAGATATCCTATTTAGAGCTGAGTACTGCACAGTATCTTATTCTCTACACATCGACTAGTTGTGGGTCTCTGTATTAATTGCCATTTACTGCAAAAAAGCTGTGGTGAGGATTGAGATATGCAATAATCTATAGGTATAAATATAAGAACTTAGTGGGCAGTTTATTACTATGTCTATTTAGCAGAATAATAATATTCGGTTCTTCTTTAGGGTCTATGACCTAGTCAGCCACAGGTTCTTGGCACAGTTAATGGTTCCAGGCACAAGTTCTGTCTTGTGGAGTGGGTCCTAAAATCCAATCAGAAAGTGGTTGGTTACTCCCATAACATTTGTGCCATATATTATACAAGTGGGCATATCTTGCCAGGCCAGTCAATATTGTAGCTCACAGGATTCACAGCTGGGTGAGATCATTGAGTACTTTTCTTCCCTGGTAGTATAAATAGAACCTTCCAGCACTATTAAAGCTAGCCATTAGGGATGAAGCTTCCAAATCAGTACCAGCTTGATCCAGTTGGAGTTGAGTTTTGTTCAGGGTGAGGGACAGGATCTAGTTTTGATTACATGTAGCTATCCAGTTTGACTACCATCATTTGATGAAGATTATGTCTTCTATCCTATGTATATTTTTGACTTTTTGTCAAAAATCAGGTGACTCTAGGAGCATGTGATTATATCTGATTCTCTCCATTGATCAGTGTGTCTGTAGTATAACTTGAAATAGGGATGTCAATACTTCCAGCAGTGTCTTTTTTTTTTCTTCCCATTTAATTACTGTTTTGCAGGTCACACACATTTGTGAATTAAAGGATAAATGCCCCATTTACTACTACACAGTCTTCTGGGTTGCCTGTGAATAAAGAGAGGTGAGAGGGATGGGGAGCCTGGACCTCAGCTTGCAGCCTTTGTGTTCCTGGTGGAGAGTGGCAGAATCTACCAGCAGGAAGCCCCAACTTTCTCCAAGCTAAAGACCTGTTTAGTCACCATGACCCAGCCACAGCCACAGTGAGACTTCAACTTCCAACTTGCCTTATTTATTCATTTGTTCATTTTGCATATGGATGGGAAATTCACTCTTGAATCTGAGAAGAAAACTCAGGGAAACTCAGCACTGAACTGCAAACAAGGTCATTTGCCCAAAAGAAGTCAAACGAGAGTGTTCAGCAGGCTTCAAAGAAGCCTGACAGATACGTGGCAGAAACTGCTTTTGATGAAGTGTCCCACAGCAGCATCATGGGTGTTGAGAGGGGCAGTTATTTGAGGCTCTTGATTATAACCAGACCATTGTCTGTGCTTGTCTCTATGATAAAGACAATGTACAATTCCTTCTACTCTGCTAGTTAGGGTCATTGAAGATCTCCCATGAAGAAAGGGAAGAGGATAGGATGGTGCCTGGGAGTCCCATGGCTAGGCAGAGATCAGCAAGATTACTTAAAAAGAATGTGTGCAAGTCTATTTCAGTGTTACCCACTGCATGCCACATGCCTTCCACTCTGGAAACCTTTTTTTTTTTTTTCATGGCCCACCTGGAATTCTCTTTACAATATTTCTGCCTTTTATAATCATTCTTATTGGTGATATACAGCTCAAATACCATCCTGCCTTAGTCCAGGCTGTATAAAATTGATTGGTTGGCTTTTAAACAATAGGAACTAATTTTTATCACTTGTAGAGGATGGGAAGTTCATGGTTAAGGTGCTAGCATGGTTGGGTGTTGGCAAGAGCCCTCTTCTGAGTTTCAAAGAGCAAGCTTCTTATTGCATGCACATGTGTCAGGAAGAGGGATAGAAGGACCTTTTGAGGGACTTATTTCATGAGGACACTAATCCCAATAGTGAGGGCTCCATTCTCAATTGGTTTCCAAAGTTCTCACCTCTTAGTTCCATCACATTGATAGTAAAAATTTCAATGCATGTATTTAGGGACACACATTCAGTTCATTGTCTATGCCCTCTAGAAGCTTTGTCAAAGACCTTTCTTTGTGGAAGTCTCCTTTTCTATGAACTTGTCCGGCTTCATGTCTGTTGCCCACTGGGCTCCCCACATCTAAGTCTGGTAACATTGACATTCATTTGTTAGCTTTTCCTTTCCTCTCTGGTTAGAAGTGTTGGAGGACTGGGTCTACAACTTAGTCTGGATATATTGCTTGACTGGGTCTTGCCTATGTATCAGCTATCACTGACTCAGCCCCATTCTTCACCATCTCATGCAAATGTTGGTGATCCTGGTTGACCATTCATACTTTGAGTCTTCCTGCTACATCAGTTCATGTGCTATTATGCGCTATTGTCACTTTGTGCTCTTTATGTCACAGATCATCTTTCTAAGGTGTGGGTATGTTCCTGCTGCATTTTGTTAAAATATCTCCATGCAAACTTGCTTCCATCTGGCTTTTCCTGTCCCATAGTTTACCATTCCCTACAAGACCCTATCATCTCACTTGATGAACCACTTAACTTTTCTGGAACATTTCATGATTGTTCCTATGTCTTTGATGCTAACCCTACCACCTGGAATATCCTTCCCAGATTTGATTGCCAGGAAAACTATTATATTTGAAATCGAGGGCAAGTATCACTTGCTTGGATCCTTGTGGAAATCTTAACAAAGTTAACCATAAGTTTTTCAGATCTTCTTTTTATATTACACATTTTATATAAAGATTATGAGACAGTGCACATGAAGAGCTTAGTATATTACCTGATACTCAGACTGTCTACACATGCTGGCTAATAGGTTTTTAGGAACTGTAACAGTAGACCAACTCAGGATAGTAGGTAGGTGTGTGGCAGGCAGATCAGGAGGCCCAGGGCAAGGTGGGGGTGGGGACAGCATGAAGAGAGTCTAACAAGCTGGAGAGAATGCAGCTAGTCTGGGTATAGGGGATCAGGGTGTAGTGGGGGTGGGGAGGGGACTCTGGGTTAGTAAGCTAGTCCAGAGATCTGAGGCAGAAAAACAGAAGCAAGCCTAGGCCCAAAGCATGATGGGGGAGTGTGGGGAGAGAGTGGAACTGCTCAGAGTGCAGGGTGCTCATGGTGCAGGAGGTGGGATCTCCAGCAGTGTTTTTATTATGTACTTTTCTAACTATTAATATGATTGGACACTTATTTATGACCCACGTTTCTTCCCTATTGAAACCAAAACTTCCCACTTTAAAAACTATTTATTTAATGTGAAAAGTAAAAGGTTATTTATATTTAGCCACAGGTAACTTTTTTTTTGGTGCATGAAGCTGAGTGCATTATCAAAGTATGCAATCTTCTTTCCAAATTAAAACTTGGTGTTCATATGTCTACAGTCCCTGTGTTTGTCAATGACATCATCTTTATCCTATTATCTAAGCTGGAAAATTAATCCATTAAAAAATTTATGGTCTTTGTTCTACAAAGGCAATAGCTCATTTCACTTCCCTGAATATAGAGATAATTTTACTGGTCTCTAAGCCAGTTTTTCCCCTTATCGAATAGCATTACTACTTTAAAAATGAAAGTGAGATGCGGCAATTAAAAAATTTATATATTATTTTTATATTATGTGTGTCAAGTAGGTAGCAGAGTAGCTCAGTGGAAGTGTGCTGGGCCCATATTATGTGTGTGAGTTTATTGCCTGCATGTATAGAAGTACACCCATGTCACACAATGCCCATAGAGGTCCAAAGAGGGTGTTGGTGCCACCACGTAGGTGCTGGGCACCGAATCCAGGTCCTCTGCAAGAGCAGCCAGTGCTCTTAACCACTGCATCATCTCTCCAGCCCAAGATGCAGTATTTTTCTTTTAAAACTTAAGTGGTTTTCCGTTGCCTGCAACAAAAGATCAAAAAGTCTTAGTGTGGCATGTCAACCTTTTATCGCTCCACTGTGCACCCTCTCACCTTCATCTGCCTCTGTCACTCCCTTTTCTCGTGTTCATTTACAGCTTCTGTTCCAGGACCATTCCCTTCTCTTTCACAACTCGGAGCCCTGGAACTGCTTTTGCTCTGTTGCTTTAAAAACAACTGCTCCTTTCCCCCAATTAAGACAATTCCTATACATCTTTCAATGCCAATATTATATGTTGTTTTAATAAAACACTCCCCAGTGCATAGAAAGAAGTTTTCACACCTTTTCTGTTCTTCCATGGAATTTTATTCTTTCCTTTAGTCTTTTACTTTTTAAACTACATTTTTATATGACAGTTTTATAGTACTCTTTTGGTGAGTGTGTGTGTGTGTGTGTGTGTGTGTGTGTGTGTGTGTGTCTGTGTCTGTGTCTGTGTCTGTGTCTGTGTCTGTGTATGCATGTTCACATGTGCATGTGCTTGTGTGGAGGCCAGGGGTCAACTTTGGGTATCATTCTTCAGGTGTCATCATTCATCTTGTTTTTTGAGGCAAACTTTCTTACTGACCTGGAGCTTACCAAATTGACTAGGTAGCTAGCCAGAAAGCCAGGAGGATTCTTCTGTTTTTGCATCCCTAGTGCTAGGACTGTGAGCACCCACTGCATACACATAGCCTGCTTTTTGTGTGGATTCTGGGGATGTAACTCATGTCTTCATGTTTGCATGGCAAGCACTCTGCCAACTTCCCTAGCCCTCCTACAGCGCCTGTGAAGTAGGCAATAACTATAAATGGTATTTTGAGATCTCACAAACAATTTCACTGTGAAGTTTTAAAAAAATATGTGATTTTTAAAAGCTGGTTACAGAATGTCAGTTAGCATAGTGTTACTATAGTTTATTGCATATCTTCATAACTGAAGAGAATACTGAATTTGAGCTAGTAGAAATATGATTTTAATTCTTATTCACATCTGCTCTGTTAGGAAGTCCTGTTACAGAGTACAAAGAAGTGAAGTCTGCAGTCATACAACCAGTGGACATTTTAGCATTTAAGGATTGAGAAGCAGCCATGTAAAGGAGGCTGAGGTGGTTAGAAAGGTAGACAGGGAGCCGGGAGCAAGATGTGTTAATTAAGACAAGAAAGTCAGGCACTCAAAGTTCAAAGAAGAGGCCAAGAAAAATTAATATTAAAGGAGTGTGTAGGACTTGATCAGTAGAAATCTTTGCTTGAATGATTTTTTACTTTTATGGTGGCCATTAGCCTTATATAGGTTTGGGAGGAGTAAGTTATTTTTTGCCTCTGACTTATCAGACCATCAAGCTTTGGATTTGTAGAGCTTAGAGACAAATCCTACAGTACAAAAGATAACCTTGAGGCCTTTTCTGGCCATAAAAATATCAGTCTCATAAAATGATTAAAAGTGATAATGTGCAGTCTATAAATTAATCAGGGGACATGGGGACATAAATTTTAGCAACTTTGTATCATTATGAGTTTGTGTAAAGGATTTTTGTTAGAAGAAATAAAGACTTAAAGCCACGTGACATGTGAGCTATGTTTCCAGATAAGGAGATGGCTGAAAAAAATGACTCCTTGTTTAATCACCTGTTCTATTTTTTATGATTTAATATATGACTCTCTTTTATATGATTGCATTTTAGATTTGATTGATTTTAGTTTTTAATTGTTAAATATGGAATTGATGAGACTTGGTTTTATGGGAATATAATTGGATGTAAATTAGGCTTTGTTCAAATTTAAATTGGAAATATATTAGGCAAATTCTTTAATTTTTTCTCTTGCCTCAGTTTCTTCATTTGTAAAATTAAAGTGTTGAACTAGATGACCTTGAACATCCTTATGAAAGATAAGAATTGAAGACTATAGCGTTATATAGAGAGGCAATAGCTGTGTAGTTAATCAAATCCTTCATCTGTCAAGAGATTATTTTGGCTTGTGGAAGCCTATGAAAAATCTCTGAATTTACAACTATTTGTATTCATTATCTAGACCTTGCCTCATGTAGATAGGTCCTCACATTCACAAGTCCCCATGTAGGAGATGATATGTTTCTTTCCAATTGCCAAATTTTAGCCATGAAACATGGTAGAATTCAAATGACCAGAGCTCTCTGAATCACCTACATTAAATTACTGTAAAATCATATGAGTTTAAAAATTCTTCAAGTCTTGAGCAGACACAGTACCATGAGTTTACCAGGCCCCACAGCCTATTAGGCAGAGCTGTTGTTCAATTTCTGGCACAATATTGTAAAGATAGTTCCTAGTCTTAGCTACAGTTAAAGCAGCTGCATTTCAGGCCATTTGATAAGCTGGTTAGCACACAATTCTTAACCATGGACCATGCTTTTTCTGCAACCTGACATAGTAGGCCATGTGTCATTCTTTCTCACTAGTGAGGATTGCAAGGTATAATCATTTGTTCTTTGGAAGACAATGTTCTGGCATGCTGCATGCTACTTGGCCCCTTACAATGTTATCTTTACATGAGGTTCCTGAATGTTTTAAAGAATATTTAATTAAAAAATTTTGATTTTATGTGTGTGTGTGTGTTAATGTGTTTGTGGGGGTATGTATATGCATGTGCTTTGGAGGCCAGAGACAGTCTTGGGTATTACTCTTCCTAAGGTGTCATCCACATTGTTTTTTTATTTTGTTTTATTTTATTTTATTTTATGTTATTTTTTGGTTTTTTTGAGACAGGGTCTCCCTGTAGCCCCAGCTGTCCTGGAATTCACTATGTAGACCAGGCTGGTCTTGAACTCACATAGAACCACCTGCCTCTGCCTCCCAAGTGCTGGGATTAAAGGCCTGCGCCACCACTCCTGGCTTGTTTTTAATTTTTAAAGATCTATTGTTACTATTTTTAATTATGTGAATAAGTAGGTGTCTGAGTGTGGGTTTGTACATGAGTGCAGGTGCCAGTAGAGGCTAGAGGTGTCAGATCCCCCCGGAACTGGCATTGCAGGTGATAGTGAGCTGCCAGACATGAGTGTTGGGAACTGAACTTGGGTCCTCTGGAAGAGCAGTGTGATCTCTTAACTGCTGAGCCGTTTCTTCAGCCCCTCCCTACCTTGTTTTAGTAGACAGGGTCTCTCACTGATCTGGAGCTTTTCTGGTCAGGCTAGGCTGACTGAGATTCTCCTGTGTCTGCCTCTCCAGTGGTATGATTGCAAGAGGGCAGCAACCTGCCTGGCTTTTTATGTGGGTTCTGGGGGCCTAAAATTTGCATCCACATGCTTGGGCAGCAGTTTATGGAATGGGCTTTCTCTCCAGTCCCCGAATCTTACAAGATTTATCCTCTATGCTCTGGACCACATAATTACCAATCCTTTATTGACTAATATGAATAACTTTATTTATCCATTGTAGTTTATTTTGGAATGTCCAGATGAATTAGTTTGCATATTTGGATAACGTTATTGTGGGGGTGTAGCTAACATGTAATTGTGACAGGAACAAACGTGTGTGTTTGTCCATCTTGTATGAATATGAACTGCTTCTGATCCTCTTTCATGACAGAAATGGAAGCAACATTTATCAAATTAATGGCTGTTTGGCTTGTACAAAAGGCTATTTTGATAACTAGTTTATTTTTTATTATTTATTTGTTTCACTTTTATGTGTGTGAGGTGTATGAGTGTTTTGCCTGAATGTATGTAATGTACTTGTGCCATGCAATTCCTGTGCAGCCCAGAAGAGGGTATCAGATTCTGTAAAACTGGAGTTAGAGAAAGTTGTAAGTCACCATGTGGGTGCTAGGAATTAAATCTGTGTCCTCTGCAAGAGCAGTCAGTGCTCTTAAATCCTGAGCCAGCCCTCCAGCCTCTGATGGTTAGTTTTAACTTTCCACTTGGCAGGTCTAGAATCACGTAGGAGGCATGCCTCTAGGTACACCTGTGAGAAATTATCTTGGTTAGCTTAGCCTCTAGGCATACTTGTGTGGGACTGCCTTGATTGGCTTAATTGAGGTGGGAAGGCCTTCCCACTGTGAGTAACAGTAATTCCCTGGGTTGGGTCCTGGACTGCATAAAGAGTGAGAAAGCTAATTGAGAATCAGCATGGATTTATCACTCTCCCCTTCCTGATTGTGAATGCCATGTGACCAGCTGCATCAAGCTTCTGCTACTTTGATGTTCCCACCACAGCGGACTGTAACCTTGAACTGTGAGTCAGAATAAACCCTTTCTCCCTTAAGTTGCTTTGGTCAGAGTACATTACCGTAGCAGGACAAGAAACTAAGATAGCTGTATTAATCTATTCTGGTAAATATGCTGTATCTGGCATGGAAGATGGCTAAGGTCACGGTATTTTCACATCATATTCAGGATCTAGACTTTGTAGACTTCATTAGGGCTATGCTGAATTCAAATGGTATGAGATAGTACTCCTACTCCCTTAGTTTTTAGATCTATAAAAAGGCTCTATCCAAAACTCTCCTACTACCATGAAAATGAAATATTATTTTAGGTTGTATTATGGTTTATTTATGAATTATTCCCTCACAGGCTCATGCATTGAATTTTTGGTCCTTATTTTGAGAGTCTCTGGAAACTTTAGGAGGTAGGGCCTATTTGGAAAAAGTAGGCCCCTGGGGACATGCCCTTGAAACTTATACTTGGTCCCCAGTTCAATTTTTTTCTGGTTCCTGTCTTCTCTGAGGTGAATAGCCTCCTCTGCCACATGCTCATGCTGTCATAATGGTCTACCCAAGGGAATAGGACCAACCAACCAGGGACTGAACCCTGTGAACCTATAAATTGTTCTCTCATGTATTTTGATCATGTGACAAAAGTCTGACCAGCATAGGTTATGAGAAGAAAGTTTCAGAAATTTTCATTTGGCTTCACCTACTATGATAGCTTTTGTCCAATATGACAGGGACCAAAAATGTCATGGAGAGTAAAACAGGGACTGACTGGACTTGTAAACCATACCTAGGCCAACACTCAGCTTAATACATGGCATACATATATCTCTACTCTAGTGGAGGAACATGGCAATTCTTTAGAACTCTGCTTATCTATGTGAATCCAGTCCAACAGTCCTCAGAAAAGGGTATTCCTCTCTGTAGCTTTCAGTATAAAGGAGAGGAAGGGAGGATTACCATGTACTTTTGCTATGGCATTCTCTATTTTGTTCTCATAGGAACTCAAAGTCCTTTTCTTTCATTTGATTTTTGATGTAACAACTGGATCGGATCTATAAATTGTACTTTTTGTGGGGGATGGGAAGTTGCTCTTGGTCTCTTGATTTTTGATCCTTGCTTAATTTCTGTTGTATAAATTAAGGAATATAGTTTTTGTACTCATCTATTTCTTTTCCCTAGGAATATGATGTTCTTTGAGCCATTGACATAGCTTCTTGTAATTAGCCACTCTTGATAATGGTCTTCAACTTACTTCTGATGGTCCAGCACCACAATGTGGACTCTAGTTTTTCTAGCCTATAAGATCCCTAATGATGTCAGAAAGGGAAGTTCCATAAGCACACTGCCTACCATGGGTCCTGGCTAGCATATAACAGCCACCATTGAACTTTTCAATGGTTCCGATGCCTCTTGATGGGACATTCTTCATTGTTCAGTCTCTCCCATGGAATATAGTCCACCGGTAGAGTTTCCATCACACAGTAGTCTGTCCACTCTGGTATTCCCTTTTTCAGACAGTTGATCTCTTTGCTCACATCTTCCATGGCAGCCCTAGCACTTCTGTCTATCTTACTGTGAGTAGTGACTGTTTTCCACTTCTAAGAGCCATGCAGACCAAAGTCCTTGCAAGAGTGTTAGATTCTCACCATAGAAAATGCTTTCAGAGCAACAAATCTTTTCTTATCCCAATGTATACCACTTCTAAGAGCCATGCAGACCAAAGTCCTTGCAAGAGTGTTAGATTCTGCACCATAGAAAATGCTTTCAGAGCAACAAATCTTTTCTTATCCCAATGTACATCTCCACCCACTGTGAGGATTTAGCTCCACTTTCCTGGCTTTCATTGATACATATTTTCTGGGACCTTTAGATCCTTCAGTGTACTTTACTCCTTCAAAAGGCTTAGAACTTCCTTAGCCAGTTTATGCTGTGATTTTTCCTACAATTGGTTTGGTAGCCAGAGAAGGAAGGCGAGGTGGATTCTGGGGAGATCAACTATGTTTTTGTTTTGTTTTGTTTTGTTTTGTTTTTCAAGACAGAGATCTTTGCAGCATCCACAAGGAAGGGTGGAAACTCAATATTTAGCAGCACTAAAAGGCACCTTCTTTGGACAGGAAAATTCAGAGATAAGTACAAATTCTAGATTTTCAGCTACATGGACCCACATGCTTTCCCTTCTGTGTACATGGTTCTGTACCTTGGAACAGAAGACCTCCTAGGGTTGGGAATTTGGTAAGTTCTGGGTGTGATATTTAGCCTTTTTGTGAATAATTAATTTACTTTTATTATAACCTCTATCACCAAAGCCTCCAGACTTTTTGAGTGCCTGAGGTGTTATACACATAAATTCATTGCTTTCCACTGGCTTGCCATTGGAGAAAATTTTACCAGTGGAACTGCTATAACATGCCAGCAACTGTCACTAACCCATCTAGTTAGTATTGATGATAAGGCCCCCATTGCTGGCTGCCCATTGAGTGACCCAGCTCTAGCTCCAACATTTCATTTTAGAGTCTGTTGTCTAGAAATATTCTTGGAACCAACTCTCTTTGATCAAATTCCATGGAAAAGGAATCTAAGACAGATATATGTTCAGGAAGTTTATTGGTTGATATTCTTGAGTTCAATATGGGAGAGAATGTAGAAAGAGAAAGAGAAAGAGAGAGAGAGAGAGAGAGAGAGAGAGAGAGAGAGAGAGATTTTCTAGGAATTGACTCATGAATTATGGATGAATTATGGACGCTGGGAGGTCCCATAATATTATGTCTGCAAGCTAGAAGCCTCAGAAAGGCAGCAATATTATTCATTATAAATTCAAGGTCTGGGGCTGGAGAGATGGCTCAGAGATTAAGAGTACTGGCTTCTCTTGCAGCGGACCTGGATTTGATTCCCAGCACCCTCATGGCAGCTACCAATCGTCTGTAACTCCAGTTCCAGGGGAATCTGATGCCTTCTTCTGACCTCCATGGGCATTGCATGACACGGGTGTACTCACATACAGGCAGGCAATACACACATACACACATACACACATACACACACATACACACAAAGAAAACAAATTCAAGGCCTGAAAATGGGAGTGAGATGGGAAGTGGCTGATATAAATCTTTGACTCTGAAGATCTAAGAACCAAGCTTTCTGAAGTCCAAGAGAAGGAGAAAATTGATCTTTTTCTTCAAGGAGAAACTGTATCCTTTCTCCTTTCTATTCTATCTGGAGTGGGTCTTAGTAGATTGAGTGATGGTCTCCCACAGTGGTGATATTGGTCCTTTACTCAACCTACTAACTCAAAGGATAATCCCTTCATAAATATTATTACACAATCAGAAATACTTTCACCATCTCTCTGAGATTCCTTTCATAGAGTCACACTGACAATAAAGGAAACCATCACAATACATAAAGGGGTAAGGGAAATGTGATTGGGAAGAAGAGGGATGGAATTGTCATGCAGTTGCAGGAAGGGCCTCAGTTGATCATACTGGGAACTCTGGGGTATGCATGGCTCTTCAGAGCAGTCTGTGTGAAGCAGCACCGCAGACTTTTGTACCCCTACATAAACACTTGTTAAATGAAAGTTAACTTTCAAGTGGATAAACTCTGGGCAGGTAGCTACCACCCACTAAAGATAAGCACCACAGACAGTGAAGATCGCGGGCATGGAAGTTTCTTGCAGTACACCACAGCATCCACTACAGCTGCCATAGGAAGTGGTGCTTTAACATTCACACTTTTTTCTAATTATCATTTCATTTTAACACTATTATTAAAATGTATTTTTTTTATTTTTAAAAAAATAAACTTGAAATTTCATTAAAAAGCTGACCCATAATTTCTTTTCTAATTTTGAAATTTCTAATCCTCTTTTCGCTGTGACTTTTAAATTAAATTTTCTCAAGGTTGAGGTAATTAGAGAAATTCATCTGAGTATAAGTTAACTGAGTTAAAAAATCATGTCAGAAAGTACTGGTTGCTTAGAGCCTATTTTGTCCCTTGTTTGAAATTAGAACCAGTGGGGCATGTGCCCCAGATTCCACCTAAGGCAGATTCCTGACACCTCTAATTTGAAGCAAAATATGCATTGCCCCAGCTGTTGAGTGTTGGTTGCTATAGCTGACAGGTAAGTTCTCTCCCTGGGAATTGTTTCTGGCCAAAGAGGTAAGAAGGTGCTGCCATTTTGTGGTAACCCTCATCTCATCATTGGTAACATGGGACACAGAGGCTCCCCATTGCCTTTTCAACACAACTCTGAAGAATCAGCCCAGCTGAAGTCTCCCATGGGAAAAGCCACGGTGTCTATTGGAGGGGTATCATCTTTCAACTTTTCTCTCTGCCTGCTTCTGCTTTCTGTTTTTCCTTTTGTGAATGTACTGGAGAACATTTCCCAACAGATTTCCTACAGGTAAATACCCATCTCAGAATCTGTTTTTTTAAAAAATCTGGATTCAAGTTGAATGTTCCAATACCGTGGTCACACAGATGCCTTGGTCAAACCCAGAGGGACAAAGGACACAATGAAAACAAAAAGACATTAATATGGGAAAGTGATTAGTTGGGAAGGGGGAAGTATATGGGGAGGGAAGGAAATAACAGAGGGTGGGGGTGAGAGCAACCAGAATGCATTATATATACGTATGTATTTGTCAAAGAACAAATTCAATTAATAAAAAAGTTCCGCCTGTAACATAATTATGGGAAAACATTCCTTACTTAATTATGATAAAATAAGAGATGCATAATGTATTGCTGTAAAATTTAGTTTTCAAACCTAAGAGAGTTCATATTAAGCACATAAATAGGAAAATATATTTAAAAAGATAATTATGATACAAATTTTTGTGTCTATGATTAGTAGTTTATTATTGATAATTAGACACTTTGAAAGGCTTTTTTTTCAGGTGAGTCTAAGATTCTCAGAGAATGACTTTTAATTAAAATGAATTCTGTCAAAAAAAGCATTTAAAGGGCATTGGGACGATTTTAAGAGAACCGTATCATTGCCAGACCTAAGAAACAAAGCAGAAATTAAAAAAATCTGGAAACAAAACAAGACTCTCAGAGACAGAATTAGAGTCACTTTGGCAAAGAAATGTAATGTCTCTGAGCATCTTTTGTCCTTTTGATAAACTGAATGATACTGAAACCTCTAGCATAAACTTTGGTTAAATGTTCATTCACTTACAAGCATTTTGAAATCAGTACAGGCTGCTATTGGTGAATGTTTAGAAACACTTGTTAAGAAAGAATTTGAAATACTAGAAAACAGTTTTTAAAACCACATTTAAGAATGTATGGGTTAATTTATGAGCTAAAGGAAAATCTTTAGAAACTGTACTAGAAATCAGCTTAGAGATATAAGCCAGCATGGCACTGGACACTTGCTGAAGGGCAGAGTGGAGTGAGTATCCATGTTGCTGGGATGGCCCTTGTGTGCCTTTGCTCAGGTTGTATGTTTCTGAAAAGTCACCAAAACCAAGGACTGCATAGGAGGAAAGATTACATGAGATAGTCTGCAGATCAGAGACTATTCTGTCAAAGGCAGGAGAGCAAGCCCTTCTCCTCATCCTGCTCAGTTATGATTCTGACACCAGTCCAAGGTGCAAGGTCACATTCAGACATGTACCAAACATGTTCTCCATAATGTCGGACACCTCTGGGAAATGAGCAAGACACCAACCTAAGGATCCATGGGGCAGAAAAAGGAGCTGAGATAAAAATTAAGGGCATAGAGAATCTATTCAATTAAATTACAGCAGAAAATTCTCCAAATAGAAAAGAAATGGACACCCAGACACAGGCATTTAGACATTACAAGAGAAGAACATCCCCATAAGATACTGTAGTATGATGTTAAAAATACAAAACAAAGAAACAACATTAAGAACTGTAAGGAAAAACGTCTGCTAATCTACAAAAACAAACACCAGAATAACATCAGATCTCTTATTAGTAACATAAAATCTAAGAACGGTGGACTGATATAATTCAAGACCTGTAAGAAAATAATTACCAACCAACACTGTTCTATATAGCAAAGCTATCATTTAAAATTGATGGATTATTAAGACATTTTGAGGCAAGCACAAATGATGGAAGTTCATGGCCACCAAGCCAATATCATAGATGATTCTTAGAGGAACACAATGCATAGAGGAGGAAGAAAGTCTCAACCACAAGAGAACAGAAAGAATAAATTTCATGAGAGGAAGATGTGAAAAAGGAGAACTAGGAAGGAGTTATCTTGTCCAGAACATGCAAGAACCAGTAAAACTCCTAATCTCAGTAGGGCAGAAAGGTAAACCAAACAATAATCTAACCAAACAGGAAAACGAGCAACAAAATTACAGGAATTGGTAAGCATCTGTCAATAATAGCCTTAAATGTAAGTAACCTCAACTCACCAAAAGAGAGATGCAGAGTATCTGATGGGGGGGTGGCTTACTGACCAATACTGGGGGTCCAAAGATGGAAGTGGAAGTCAACTTATCAAAGAAATTAAAGATGAAAACAAGGTGGCAAATCTACTTTGATGCCTAATAGAGTTCAAACCAAACTTACTGAGAAGAGATGAAGAAGACCATAATATAAAGGGGGCAATTCATTAAGAAGATAAAAAAAATTGTGATGTATGCACTGAATGTTGTGCTCCCCAATTTTATAAAACAAACAATATTGGCAAAAGGTCACATAGACCTTGATACAATAATAGTAGATGACTTTAGATCTCCACTATCATCTTTATATAGGTCATCTAAGCTAAAAATCAATAAGGAAACTTCACAGTTAAACTACCTAATTGATCAAGTGAGCTTGACAGATAGCTACTGAATAGTCCATCTAACATGTCTTGAATGTACATTTTTCGCAGCAGTCTATGAAACTATTTCTGTAATATTTTATGAAATCCACAAATACAAAATACAGTCTTTTGGAGGTCAGAGGGAAACTTCTGCTCCTTGTCTTCCACCTTATTTGAGAAGGGTTACTCTTGTTTGCTGCTGTGTATGCTAGGCTAGTTGACCCACAAGCTATCAACAATTCTCCTGTCCCTGCCTCCTACCTCCTAAGGACATACTGGAATTATAGATGGGCACACTGCCATATGCAGCTTTTTCATGTGGGTTCTAGAAATACAAACTCAGGTTAGAGGCTTGTATGGCAAGCACTTTGTCTACTAGCCCAATTCCCCAGCCCACAATTTTCTTTATTTTTAAAGGAGAATTGAATATAACTAAGAGCTTGATCAGTCAGATTTAATCAGCTCACTTTAATTCCATCACAGTAAAGTGTAGGCAGATATAAGCTGCCCTGACAATATATCCATATATACCGTGAAACAAGAAATATTCCATGCTGAATAATTAGACTCTGCCACACATTCAAAGTCACAGTTTCTATTTCTACATTTCATTAGAATAAAGACAATAATGGGCTTTCTAAACTAGTTTACAATAGACTATATCAAACACTGGAAGCACTATCTTTATATCATTGGCTTATATTACCTTTCTCTCACTGGCAAATTGAAGACTTGCTAAGTATTTGGGGGAAAAAAGATAAAAGAAGCAATGGAAAAGCTACAAACAATCAAATCTCATGATGCTTACCTGGGCCACTTGGATAAACACCACAATGTGAAACTACTTAGAATTACTGTTGATTGGTAATTTATTAATGCAGAATGAATTTCCTCCTAATGTTAGATTGTACATGAATATAAGACACTGAAAATTTTTCTTTTTTAATTCCCTTCTTTCTCCTAATGTTGCT
>NW_008343216.1:3534907-3544950 GCF_000622305.1 Nannospalax galili | reverse complement strand
GGCAGGGGGGTGGGGGGTGGGGTGGAAGGGTGAATGAGGCTTAGGGAGTCCCTGCGGGGAGAGCTGTGCTGTAGACTTACCCCAAGAGGCCTGAGGATAGTAGTGCAGGCTAGGAGAGTTAGCCGGTGGTGCAGGCCCAGGGAAGCAGAGAGAGGTGAGGGCAGGGTTAGGACCAGAAGCGGTGCTCCTGCAGTCCCAGGGAAGCAGAGAGAGGTGAGGGCAGGGTTAGGACCAGAAGCGGTGCTCCTGCAGTCCCAGGGAAGCAGAGAGAGGTGAGGGCAGGGTTAGGACCAGAAGCGGTGCTCCTGCAGTCCCAGGGAAGCAGAGAGAGGTGAGGGCAGGGTTAGGACCAGAAGCGGTGCTCCTGCAGTCCCAGGGAAGCAGAGAGAGGTGAGGGCAGGGTTAGGACCAGAAGCGGTGCTCCTGCAGTCCCAGGGAAGCAGAGAGAGGTGAGGGCGGGGTCAGGACCAGAAGCGGTGCTCCTGGAGCCCAAGTAAAGGGACTGAGTTGCTCTGTGTGAGAAGGATCAGGAAGCAGTATTGGTTCCCCAGGTGTCTGGGGCCCCAAGAGTAGGAATGGCACAGGGTCCAAACTAGAGTACAGAACGGCGGGCGGGAGGCAGGGGGGTGGGGCGTGGCGTGGAAGGGTGGATGAGGCTTAGGGAGTCGGCGGAGCGCTGCGCTATAGACTTACCCCAAGAGGCCTGAGGATCTTAATTTTATTTTTTAATTTTATTTTATGTGGGTGAAAGACTTGTATGTCTGGAGACTATCATCATTGCTAATGATATGTGCTGCAAATATCTTCTCTCTCTTCATTATTTGATATTTCATTTGTTTGGGGGTGTTGGATAAATTACACTGAGAATGTCTATTGCTTTTTTCCTATTTTATGATTTTGATGTATTGGGGGAAACTCCATTTCTCCACAGTGATATGTATTTACTTCCTTTATGGAAACATTTCCTCCAAATTGAAACGTTCTCTCCTGGACAGGAGAAATATTCAACCAACTTACAAGGCTCTGGAAGCTCATCTAATTTACAAAGCCCTAGAAGCTAAGGAAGTTGCAAGACTCTGAAGGCCTCTTCCTACAGTTATATAAGCAGTAACAATTGCTGGGGAGAGACAGACCCTTTGGCTGGTCAAGCTTTCTGCAAGTTGTGCAGCCAGCTCCAGGAATGCACTTTTGTGAGCCATCGCTCATGCTGCTGTAGGGTTCCAGTGATACAACTGCCTTTAAGTCTTTGGTGCTCCTGTAAGTAACTCCAATAAGCTCACTGGTTCCCTGAGGTAGATTCAGGTAGTACTGATTCTTTGGTGCCCTGTCTGGGGTGAATAAATGTTTGTTCACATTCCCAAGGAAAAGTCACACAACTTTGCAGTGTGTTTATGTCTTGCTTTTCTTTCTTTCTATTTTTCCTTTTTGGTCTTTTTGAGACAGGGTCTCCCAGTAGCCCCAGCTGGCCTGGAACTCACTACATAGACTAGGTTGACCTCAAATGCACAAAGATCGGTTTGTCTGCCTCAAGTGCTGGGACTAAAGGCGTGTGCCACCAGGCCTGGCTTTGCTCTTCAAATTTAAATAATTTAAATACTTTTGTATAGAATTGATGTTTGCATATGGAATTAGCAAAAGATTTCAAAGGATAGGGTAGGAGATATCTACCATTCAGTGACAGAGTTCCCAGCACATGTCTGAATGTGACCTGCACAGTAGACTAGTGTCAGAATCATAACTGAACAGGCTAAGAAGGACTTGCTCTTCTGGCCTTGACTGAAGAATAGTCCCTGACATGCCGAATTTCTGATGTAATCTTTCCTCCTATGTAGTCCTTGGTTTTGCTGGCTTTTCCAGAAACATACAGCCTGGGCAGATGCACACAGGACCATCTGAACAATGCAGATTCTCAACTCTGCCCTTCAGCAAGTGTCCTTACATTTCTAGGCTAATGATCTTTAGTTGCAATTTATAAAGATTTTCCTTTAGCTTATGAATTAACCATACATTTTTAAATGTTAAAAATATTTTGTGGTATAGTGTTCTCTACACAACTACTAAGGTGTGTGCTAAAGGTTTCGACATTGTTTAGTTTATCGAAAGGACAAAAGCTGTTCCGAGTCATTGTATTTCTTTGCCAAAGTGACTATGGTTCTGTTTCTGAGAGTCTTGTTTTTGTGTATATATATAATTTTTTTTTCTGTTTTGTTTCTTAGGTTTGGCAATGGTACGGTTCTCTTAAAAATTTCACAATGGAGGGACTCGGCCTTCGGGGTTTCTCCGGCTGTGGAGCTCATGCGTGGGGGTGCCCGGTGCTGGAGGGGGCGCTGGGCCAGGCATTGGCAGCACCGTGGAGCTGGGAGACGTCGCTCTCTGCTCTCGGTGAAAGCCCTTAGAACTACCTGCTGAATGTCGAGCTTGGAAAGGCAGGATGTAAGGATGGAGCGGCTTCTCAAAAGTCGCCGGCTCCCGGCGTCCAGGAAGAAGGCAGGTGTCATGAAGAGAATAAAGAGAGCCTGAAGCCGTATCTGTTTGCCGGCAGCTTTTAGATGAGTGCCGAATGGTGGAGTGATGAGCATTGCTACACGATGCATGGCCACACATGTAACAGTGGTGAGCCTTTTCAGCTATTTCCTGTGAAACAAACTGCAGGAAGGCCTCCCCGTACTCCTCCCCTGGAAGTCCACCTGCAATGTTATCCCATTTGGCACAATTTCCAACCCTGAGAAGAACTGAACAATTTCTTCCTTGCTATATCCAAAGCGAGTCCTCTAAGCCACACAAAGCCAACATTGGCCATGCTAGAAGTGTTTGGACCAGTATGCTTCAACACCCAATCATTTCAATGTTATTTGGCTTGAATACTTCAACATATCGTGTTCCATAGTTTGACTTCATCTTCTGATTCAAGTTCCACAAAAGCCTCACCACTAGGTCTGCCTTCTCTGGTGTAGACGAAACAAATGCCTTGAACCCCATTTTGAATTTTGCAATCAGAAAAAAACTGTTGCACTTTGTCTGCCGAGCAGGACCAGGGCAAACCCCAGACCTTCACCACTTAAGCCCTCTCTGCCTTCAGTGCCCAACAGCATCATCACTCCAGGGGTCCTGGCGTCCAAGCAGACTCCAACCAAGCTTCAGCACGGGGGCTGAGGAGACAAATCCTGTGGACCCAACGATCTCCCTTTTAGAGGTGATCTAAAGAAAAAAATAGGAATTATCAAGAAGGAGAAGAGCCTCAGGGTGCTAGATTTGAATGGGATGTACCATGCACCATGGGGGAAGAGAGAGAGAGAGAGAGAGAGAGAGAGAGAGAGAGAGAGAGAAATGTTTTGTGAGATGGGAGTGGGGCCCATGCAGAACCAAAAGCACACACACCAATAGTGTCTATACATGCCCATGTAGATTGGAGTATTTCCTAAATCCATTGGAAAGGGGTTGATTCCCAGCTCCACACATGGATGTCCTTCTTCCTCAGAAATTTATCTTTCCTGGACTTGTGTTTCACAACAAATATCATTCCCCAGATGCTGGTTAACTTGTTGAGAACCAAGAAGACCATCAGCTCTGTGGGTTGTGTTGTTCAGCTCTGTGTGTACAGTGGCTTGACTCCATTGAGCATCATCTCCGGACTGTAATGATCACTTCACAGCTATTTGTAAGCCCTTGCATTATTTTGTAATCATGAGCCCATGTCATGTTTCAAGATGATTGTCGTGGTCTAAAGTATTAGGCTGTCAACTCTGTGGTACTATGCACACTCACAGTAAATTTGCCTAAATGCAGAAACAACCTTCTGCACACTTCTTGTGTGTGTAGCCAGCGATGGTCAAGATGCCTTGTGTAGACACAACAGTCAAAATGTCTATTTTTGCTCCAGTCATTGTCGTAGTCCTTACTTCATCCTTATTCTTATTTCCTATGGCTACCTTGCCAAAGCTGTGATGAGAATGAAGTCAGTGAGGGGCGATGCAAAGCAGTGAACACCAGTGGATCTCAAGTCACAGTGGTGACCATGTTCTATTGGAGCTGTTATCTATCTGTACCTGCAGCTGGGCAATAGCGCCTCCGAGGAACAAGGAAAGTCCTTCCCTTCTTTTACGCCATCATTACTCCAAGTCTCAAACCCCCTCAATTATACTTTAAGGAACAAGGATATGAAGAACGCACCCAAGAAACTGATTGGAATTCACGACAAATCTACAAAGATAAGGACATCTTTGAAGTGATAGAAAAAAATCAGCATGGCAGGGCATGGTGGGGCATGCCTTTAATCCCAGTATCTGGGAGGCAGAGGCAGGCATGTCTGTGAGTTTGGGACCATCCTGATCTACATGGTAAGTTCCAGGTCAGCTGGGGCTACAGGGAGACCAAAATAAAAAGACAAAAAAAGAAAAGAAGAAAGAAAAAATACCAGAGCAAATCATAAAAATGAATGGACAAAATATTTCTTGTATACAAACATTGTTTATACACAAGCTGAATTATAATCATTCTTCTTAGAACTTCATTTTTATTAGTTTATTATTTTATTCTTTGCTATTTTGATACAGGATTTATCTGTATTCCCAGCTGGCCTGGGATTTGCTGTGTGGATTAGGCTGGCCTCAATCTCAGAGATCCACATGCTCCTGCCTCCTGAGTGCTAGTATTAAAGGTGAGCACCACCACATTCGGCTCATATTTTTTATTTTAATAATGTGTATATGACTGTATCTGTAAGTAGGCTTGTGCACATGAATGTAGGTGCTCACAGAGGCAGAGAGGGTGTTGAATACCCTGGAGTTACAGGTGTTGTGAGCCAAGCCACCTGACAGGAGTTCTGAGACCCAAACCCAGGTCCTCTAGAAGAGCAGTGGGAGCTCCTAACCACTGAGCCACTCTCTAGTGCCTTCTTCACTTTTCTGCTACTAACCAAGGTCCTATTCTGGGGGAAGTAGGATATTAGTGATTTTTAATTGTGCTTGACATATGGAGAATGTAATCATAAACTTGAATGCATGTTATAAAGCCCCAATGAAATGTTATGTTTTCCATAATTATTATATTGTGATATATCTGGATTTTCAAAGTTAATAAATGATTTAATATATCTATCATTGGTTAAAATCTTACCAAGATTAAGAAGGTGCCTCCAGCGCCTAGGCCTGGGTCGTGGTTCCATCTGTACATGCCTGCTGCCAGCGGGATGCTGCCCCTGCTTGATGCGTGCCCCGCGCCCTGGGCACCACGGTCAGGTCACCACAGCTCCAGCAGCTGCTGCAGCCGGGACCTTGGCTGTGCCTCAGGTCCTTTCTCCTGCTCTGAGTGAGCCAGGCGGATCCCGCCTCTTGCCGCCCTGGTGCCATGCGCCCATGCGAGTACGCTGCAGGATATGGCACACCGGAAGGAGACAAAGCTTTTGTTGAATTCCCGACTGATGAAATTTAAAAAAGAAGATCTAGGAGCTTAAGTCTCTCCCCAAGATGTCTGGAGATTGGGAGCTGGAAGTGAAGGGGACAGAGGCTAAGTTAGTGCGGAAAGTTGCTGGTGTCTCTTTCAACATTAACAGTAGCATTCCTCCAGTGTTTGAGGGCGAGGAGGAGCCCTCGCAAAGAGTGAAGTTTGAGGAATAAGAGCCGAAACTGACTTAAACTCCCAGTTTCGTGGCTGAGGTTACAAAGAGTGATGGCAAGAAGGCCCTTGTCCTGGGCTGTCACTGTCCAGATGAGATTGAACAAGAAGAGGCCCACAGTGACATTTTCTCTGTCAAGGAAGTTAGCTTTCAGACTCTGAATGGAAAGATAGGAACTGGGCCTTGTATGAACACATAATGCATTTCCTTACAGACAGGGGTGGACAACACAACACTTTTGCAGATGAGTTGGCAAATCTGAGTACAGCCCTGGAACACCGAGAATATATCGCTTTTCTTGACCACCTCAAAAGTTTTGTCAAGAGCCAGTAGAGTTGTCAGAGACCTTGCTGGCCTTAATTTTAATGGTGAGCTTTGACCAGTGAGCAAAAGCTACCCTTGAAACAGGGAGAAAGAGGGTCTCCTAGAGGGTTCTTAGTCTCATTCATCAAAGAATTTAAGAATTCTTTTTATGGACCCAAAGGGAAGCTTTTACAATTTTATTAAGAAAAATCCTCAGGGAAGGCCAGCTGGTAATCTTGGCAGCTGCCTTGAGGAGGTGAATAGTGGGAAGAAGAAAAGAAAGCGATGGAGCCATGCAGGTTTAGAGCCTGCTGAGGTCAGACACCTGGCTGACTCAGAACCACATGGCTGGGAGAAGGAAGACGTAGAGAAAAAGTAAAGAAATATAAGATGCTACAGGCAGCCCAAAGCCTTAAAGAAAGCATTTTTAGTAAGAAAGCCATGAAGAAGAAAAGGAGAAATTACACTTTTCCTTAAGAATTCAGGAAAGCAGACAGACCTACGGAGACCTACATGACTGTGGCTCCTCCAGAACTTGTGTGGAGTTCTGCACTGCAGGGCAGGATTCCAGGCAGGAAAAATTCGCTACCTCATTAATGCACCAGGTATTAACATCTAACTATTTAGCATAACTTAAGGTGAAACTGCCTTCCTAGAGGTGGTTCTATCACCAGGTAATTGACCAGTGAGACTGGAAAGGTGAGTCCTCCAACAGGTAGACTAGAGATTTTATAGTCTGGACCAGTCAAAATTTATGGGGCTGTTTGCTACGCTAACACCCTGACATTAGACAAGTGTTATAAAGTGGTTGTCATCCTAATATCACGGGGGAAAAAACTAGCTTAAATTATTGCTGTTACGCTTCCATTTACCATTCGTTTGGTTCTTTTCCTGTGCAAATCTATTATTTGTAGATTTTTGTATAACATGGACAATATAATTATCTCCTTAAAAGAAGAAGAAGAAAAAAGGGCTGTATCTCCAAAATATAAGAGTGATCATTGAGGCTGCTGTACTGCACACACCAGTGCTGGAGATTTGGATTATATAGTTTCCATTTTATATGCAATAAATCAGAAATATGTATTTGAAAAAAATTCACAATGATGCCAGGCATGGTGGTGCTCTCCTTTAATCCCAGCACTCAGGAGGCAGAGGCAGGTGGAACTGTGTGAGTTCAAGGCCAGCCTGGTCTACATAGTGAGTTCCAGGCCAGCTGGGGCTAAGTGGAGACCTTGTCTCAAAAGACCAAAAAAAAAAAAAAAAAAAAAAAATTCACAATGCTGTCTTTTGGAATTATGTCAAGATCTGGAATCACTGAAGAGATACCCTTTGAGCATACTTGTGAGGGATGTTTCTAGGAAATATTAGTCAAAGTAGGAAGACTCACCCTACATGTGGATAACACTGTCAGTGTATTGCCTACATGCATGGGAGTGTATGTGCACCCTTGTCATTCAATGCCCATGGAGGACAGAAGAGGGCATCGGAACTCCTGGAACTGGAATTTCGGGCAGTTGTTAGCTGCCATGTGGGTGCTGGGATTTGAACCTGGGTCTTCTGCAAGAACAGCCAGTGTTCTTAATTGCTGGGCCATCTCTCCAGCCTCCCTAGACTGAATTTTTAAAAAGGAAATAATCTGAGTGCAATATTCATCCCTCTCTGCTTCCTGATGAAGATGTAATCCAACCAGCTGCCTCACATTTCCTGCCACCCTGCCTCCATCACCAAAATAGACTGTATCTTCAACCCTCTTTTCAGTTAAGTTGTTTTTGTCAGGTATTTTGACTTAGCAATGAGACTAGCAACTAATAAAGGGGTACAGACACAAACACATTTCACGATGCCATTTCTACACTCCTTTTTGACAAAATTCATTTTGGTTAAAAGCCATTCCCTGGGAATCATAGACTCTCATCTTAATAAAAAGCCTTTGAAATTGTCTGATTATCAATAATAAACTGCTACTCTTCATTCAATGATAGACATTAAAATCTGTATCATAATTACCCATTTAAATATATTTTCCTGTTTATGTGCTTAATATGAACTCCAGTTGTGCGGTGTGAAAACTAAGTTTTAGAACAGTACATTATACATCTCCTTTATTTTATAATTATGTGAGGAATGTTTTCCATTTTTTCTTTGTTGATATTTGAATATAGCATTTCTTACACCTGTTCTTATCCCTGAATTTTTTTTCTTCTGTTAGTTGAGTCTCTTGGTGCTTTCCCCTGGGCATTTGTTTGGTTCACTGAGTTTTTCTCTAGAATTTTCAGCTCTCATGCTCTTAACTTCCTTGCTGAATATCTACCATGTTACTGACTTTTTCATTTCGATGTTGAGTTTCTCATCCATTTTGCTGATTTCTTATGCTGTTGACTTTTCTCTCCTGGTTCTGAATTGAATTCATATGCATGATTATATTCTCTTTGAGGTCATTGATTATTTTCACTAATAAATTTTTGAAATTTTGTTCCAGTATTTTATCCATCTCTGTGTCTTTGCATTCAGCGCTTGAAGAGTTATGTTGTCTTGTTTTTCTGTCTGTGTGTGTGTCTGTGTGTGATGTGCATGTATGTGTGTTTGTGAGTATATGTATTTATGTGTTTGATATGTGCATGTGTACATGCGTATGTGTATATAAGTGTGTGTGCATATGTGTGTGATGCATGTGCATGTGTGTGCATGTATATATGAGTATGTCATGGGAGCATATGATGTGTGCATGTGTGTGATGAGTGCAGGTTTGCATTTACTGCATGTGTGTACATGTGTAATGTGTGTGCGCACGTTTGTGTATGTCTGTAGTGTGTTTGTTGTATATAGTGTGTGCATGTGTGCATTTATGTATCTGATGTGCATGTGTGATGTGTGTGAATTTATCTATGTGTGTTTGTATGACGTGCTTGCACACCTGTGTGTGCATATGTGTGGGATGTGTACATGGTTGTTTATGTGTGTGCATGTGTCTATGTGCACATGTGGGATGTGTGAATGTATGTGTGCATGTGTGTGATGTGTACATGTGAATATATGTGTTTATGTGATATGTGTGCACATGTGTGCATTTGTGTGATATTTGCATGTGTGCTATGTATGCACATGATGTATGTGTGCATGCATGAATTCATGTGTGTGATGTGTCTGTATATGTGAGATGTGTGTGTCATATGTTTGTGTGATGTGTGTTCATGTGGAATGGGTGTGATGGGTCTGTGTATGTGTACCTGTGCATGTGTGTTATGTGTGTGCTTGTGTTCATGCATGCGTGTGCATGTATGTATGTGTGTGCATGTGTGAGTGTGATGTGTATGTGTCTGTATGTGATATCTCTCTGTACGTGTGAGTGTGATCTGTATGTATGTGTGTGATGTGTGCGTGTTTTGTCATTTTCACATCTGTTGATTTGGCCATTGCTTCCAGTGTTATTTGGGGATCTTTTTATGAACTGTCTGCTCTTGCACACTCAATCCTCAGCACCACTCAGACAGGAGAAAAAAAACTGTTTTAATAGCAACAACATTAACCACAGAAGATACAGAAAGATACTTAAAAAATGGATCAATGCTGACTAATATATCACCAAAGATCATAAACCAGAGAATGGCAAAAACGAATGGCTAATGTGGTATGAAGTTAAAAAATACTCAGGATCAGTGTGGGAATAGTGCATTGGTGAGATAAAAGATGGAGGAATGAAGAAGAGAGAGGAGGATTAACTGTAAAGGGAAAAGGAGGAGGACTGAAGAGAAAACGTTATGGAAAGGCAGGAGATTTTAAAAAAGATAAGGAAAGGAAAGATTTCCCCAAATGAGAAAGTTAGAAATCAATATTAGATAATATAAGAATGGGAATAAAAACTAAAAGCATAAGCTTAAAAAGTAAGATGAGCCAGGGGCTCCTCCCCAGCCCATGTGACCCCTGAGGAACAGATCCTCAAATGGCCTTAAGAGTAAAAAATACATTGGTTTGTCTGGGCCAACTGAATGGCCTTAAACACCCAAAAGGAAAGTATATTAAAGGGGCCAGTATAATTTAAGAGTCCGTATGCATAGCTAAAGGCTACATAACAAGCAACAATGCCAGATAGGAGATACCTTCTTTTGAGTTGTTGGCCAGGGTA
>NW_008343216.1:3518125-3534837 GCF_000622305.1 Nannospalax galili | reverse complement strand
AGTTGACCCTCCTAAAACAAAGGCCGCTAGATAGGCTGAATAGATTTACCAGAAGGACACGTAGTGGGGAATGGCTGGGGGTGCCAACAACACAGCAGACAGTAGCAGGAATGACAGAGTATACGGGCTCTAGCGTGTGTGGGGGGCCTATGGGAGGGTGCCATCTGGGAAGTGGGTGTATAGTTGAATAAGATGGTTTGTGATGTTCTGTGTGATATACACACACACAAATCAACAATTTTTTTAAAAAACGAGTTATATTTGAGGAGGAAGCATAAAAATTTACTTCATGTTCATTAGTAGAGGTGATAAACATTACCATTGAAATCTACCCAATGACTTTATAGCCATACACAGGTGCCAAGGATCTGAGTGCAACCAACCATGACTAGTAGTGATCAGATACATACAGATTAGAGATGCATGAGCCAACATCTCAGTGTTATTAGCAAAAATGAGTCTTTCTGTAAGAAACCATATTTTAAAATGATATGAGATCTTTTTTTTTAAAAGGTTAAAAACTCATTTAATATTATGTCTTACAGGGTTTGTACTGAGTTCAGTATTGTATAACTGTATTAATTCAACAATGAGTCTAAAATTTTTATAGCCACTTTTGAAAGAGATGTATCTTTGCTCTGGAAACTGTTATTGAGTATGTTAAAGCTGTAATGAAATGCTTCATATATATATAATTTTAAAAAACTAAGATAAATAAAAATACCACTGAAAGTATAATAAAAAGTGACAAAAGGAAAAGCACAGGTCGGGTGCAGTAAAAGGGGAATAGAAAAAGAAGGTAGAGGAAGGAAACAGATCGACCCTAGACAAAAACGCCTTAATAAAATTAGACTAGCAGATGAGGAGGAATACATTAAAAGACAAGTTTTTCTAAAAAGCCTAATAAAGTGGAAATACTACTGAAAGCATAGTCAAAAGCTAGAAAGAAAATCCAGGATGTGCCCATGGGAGATAAAATGTTGGAGCAGTTTCTTCCTGGGTTCTCTAAAATTGGAGACTTCCAGCTATATGCATGGGAGTGGGGGAAGGTCACTTGACCTTGTGGACTCCTGTTTTTCCTGTGTAAGGGTGAAGCAATCCTATCAGTACAATCTGCTTAGGTTGAGGAAGAGTCTTCATATTTTCCTACTCCCTAAGTGCGGGTCACCCTCCTGGAGTGATGTAGCTGTGGATGTCAGGTGTTTCAGAGTATGGGGAATTCCCAGAAGTGAGTAGAGGACAGTAGTTCCAGACGTTGACCCACCCATGACTTCAGGGTATTAACTTGCTTTCCTCAGTTGATGATGTCTTCTCCCAGCTAGTATGCTGAGCTACCTCTCCTTGTGTTCTCCATTGCCTGAGCTGAGTGTCTTGCCACCTGCACTGTCCACAGCTGCTTTCAAGGGTGGTGTCTCAACATGGTGCTGTGGAAAGTTTAGCATAGCCTCCTTGACTTGAAGATTTCCCCTATTTTTGGGTCACTAAGGTATCTTAGTTTTATGTAGCATTGTTTTTAAATATAGTACCCGGTCACTGTCCTCCAAATCATAGTGATAAAATGGGACTCTTCTCCACTGCTGACCTGTCAGCTGGAGCAATGACTGTCCCACCAAATCCTGCAACTGATTTTATGTGATATGAACAAATGAATGAATTTGTTGAATACCTAATATGTGAAATGAATTCTGCTAGTACTCATAGAGCCAGGCTGTCATAGAACTCTGCCAAGCTGAGGGACAGTTACTAAATCATAGCACGAATAAATGCATAGTTACAAGACATAATGAAAGCTAGAGTACTCTGAAAATTTATAATTGAGGAGTTTTCCTGGGTAAAGGTGGGTCAAGGAAGACTTTTTAGAAAACGTTAAGTTTGAGTTATGATATGATAAGAATAAATGATTCTGATTTAATAGGTTCAAAATGGGAGTCTGTTATGAACAGTGAAAGGAGCTTCACATATACTTCTAAGGTGCAAGAAGAATGGAAAGCCACTGCATACTGGACCTTCTTCTGTTTACACACACGAGCGTGTGCGCACACACACACACATGCACACACACACAAAATAATAAAGAAGAGGTCATGAAATTGAGAGGGAGTGGGGAAGGGAAAGTGAAAAGAATTGGAGGGGGAGAGGGAGTGGTGGAGGTGATGTCAACAACACAGTACTAATGTGTGAAGTTATAAATATATACATATACATTATTTCATGTATATAATATAAAATTTAGAAGCCAGCTGTGATGTTGTATGCAACATCTATTCCCAGCACTCAGGAGGCTGCAACAAAAGTATTTACACCAGTTCCAGCACAAAATAAACAAATATAATTAAAAAATGAAAAGATACTGAGTGAAAAAATAAGTTCAGATTCTGAATCAGAAAGTTTATTGTGGGACCTGAGACTCTGCATTATTGTATTGGCAAACAATCTATTTTAATTTAAATAACCTATGCAATTTATTTTTCCTTGAATTTTTGTGATTTTCATACACTATAGTTTGATGGTATTTAGAGCCCCTCCCCTATATGCCCCTCCCTTTATTGCCCCGGAAATTTAATGCAATCTATACGATAAGGCTTATAAAGTTAAATTTGTGTTCCCAAATGTCCTTCAGTGTGGGTCCATGCACTGGAGCCTGGTTAACCAACCAAGAGTCCCATCCTTGAAAGAGACTGTCTCTGCCTCTCCCAGAAGGCATCAGTTGCCAAAAGTTCCTTAGATTGGGTTGGGATTTTTTGCCATCTTCCCCATGCTTATTCTGGGATTTTTTTCTGGTTTGAGATTACATGGGACTTGTGCATGTTGTCACCATTTCTGTGAGTTTATATTAATAACCCTGTTTCCTTGTGGTCATTTACCACCTCTGGCTCTTATAACCGTTCCTTTCCCTTTTCTGTAATGATCCCTGAACCTTAGCAGGCAGAAATTTGATATAGATGTCCTATTCAGGGATAAGCACTCTGCTGTCTCTTATTCTCTGTTGTTCAGCTGTGGTTCTCTGTGTTAATCACCATTTACTACATAAAGAAGCTTCTCTGCTGAGAGTTGAGAGATGCCTTAATTTATGGGTATAAGTCATCGGGAGTCGGTTTAATATAGCGGATTCCACACTTTTAATGAGTTCTTAAGTGATACTTCTGTTCTTCTGTGGACAACATCTTGAGTAGCCAAGTCATACAGCACTAATCCTGAAGTCCTTTCTCATGAATATACAGCCTTTCCTAAATTAGCAATGAATTTGGATTCTACCCTCTCCTTCAGTTATATGGCCTATACTCTTGAGAACATATATATTTCAGCTGAGGAAAGTGGATGTTTTTCAGCTCTCTCATGAAGTTGTTTTAGTTTCTTGCATGTTTTGGTGGAAGATATGTGCATGCGTGTGTGTTTTGTTTTCCTCCTCCTCTGTGGGCTAAGTGCTTCCAAAGAGCAGGACTCTGCCCAAGTCATCACGGTTCTTTCTACTAATCCAGTGTGACACCATAAGTTTGATAAATTTCTCCCGGGTGGTACTGAATCATCATCTTCCTGGGTAGTATTGAATCATCATCCCAGGAAAGTCCTCTCCCTTCATATTACACAGAAAAAGACGATTTAAACTATCCTTTGAAGTGAATCTTTCGTTTCACTTACCATGAATATGTGACAACATTTGTATTTACAATATGCCTAACCAAATATTAATGAGAAAAATTAAAGGCAATATTAAGCATAAAAGCACAGATACTATCATTACTAAAGCAATAATAGAAAATATTCATGTCTTCAGCTAGACTGCAGGGTAACTTAAAGAACTATATGGAGAACTTGGTTCTTTTCAAATAGGATACTATGAGAAGTCTGTCTGATGAAAAAAAGAGCTGAGCCATGGAAAATACAATTTTTTCCTTCGTTTTGTTTTATTTATTATTTTTATTTTATGTATATGTGTGTATTGCCTGCATGTGTGCAAGTGCAGCCATGTCACGCAATTCCTGCAGAGGTCAGAAGAAGGCATTGGATCTCCTGGAACTGGAGTTACAGATGATTGTTACCCGCCATGTGGGTGCTGGGAATTGATCCTGGGTCCTCTGCAAGAGCAGCCAGCACTCTTAGCTGCTGAGCCATCTCTCCAGCCTTCAGATTTGTTTTTTTTTTTTCCTGAGATACGTCTTGATTCCACAGGTTTTTTGCAAACTTTATAAGGCCAAGAATTTTAAAAGTGAATTTTGAGTTAGTATTTATTTACTACTTGGTACTGGAACTTAAGCTCTCAAGGATGTTAAAGGGTTATCTATGGTAACGAACAGGAAAAGGCCAGAAATGAATCAGAACACTTATGCTTACCTTACACAGAAAGGAAAATGCTCCCTGGAGACATCTGTCCCATCTGTCATATCGTGATTTTCTGTTTAAACCATAAATTCAATGCACTGATAGCTTAAAATTAAAATAGCAAAGTGGCACCTATTGAGTGCCACGTCAGTCTCAGCACTTTATAGGTATTGATTCATTTATGTCAATGGTTTTTATAAACTCAATTTCCAGTCTAGACCCTAAGGTTCAGAGAAGCTAAAATAGGAAATTATCTCTTTTTAGAAGAAGCACATGCTTGAAAGATCACACTAAAACTAGAATATTTCAGAGAGGCAATGGAATGGAGCAAATCATCATTGCTCTGGAATCAGACACGTTCATGTGAGAACACTTGGCTCTGTACAAATTCTCTGCAAATCCTTGGACAAATCACTTAACCTCAGGATTCAAGTTTATTATCTAAAAACAATAAAATCATATATTCTGTTAATTTTACTTAGTCCACTTCAGTCTACCTTAGCTAGGAAGTAAGCATAAAGACCAACTGGCCTAGGGTAGTCCTTCCATCACCAGCAGAATTAGATTATCTAGTAATCTTTCCTTTCTGTGTTTCTTCCTTACGTTTTTAAGGTGCGTGATACTACCAAGTATTATACACCCATAGATTAGTTTTTTAAAAATTTCTTTTCTTCTTTTTAAAGGTAGTTTTTTCATCAGTCTGATGAACATTATTGCTAACTTTAAATTATGGAGAAGACAGGGATCTTGTCTGGGGTTGTCATTTCTCATCTTCCATGAATATGGAAACCACATACCCTAAGTGACAAGAGTCTAAGACAAGGCAACTTAAGCATAGGGAAATATATGCTCATTTATCTGATCCAGTTTTGAGCCTTAGCATGGAAAAGAGATTTGTGGGGGAACATGGGAATGAATTTTACAGTATGAATATGCTCTGGACAGATGACTCTGACTTAACCTTATACCCAAACATTAACTGTAGTTTGTTTATAATGTAGACAAGATCACTTGAGCTTCTCTTGTAACCCAAACATATAGCTCACAACTATTTTTTACCCTTTACCTAGAACAATGTATGAATGTGTGTGTGTGTGTGTGTGTGTGTGTGTGTGTGTGTGTGTATCTGTGTTTGCATATCAAGTGCTGTTGGAAGTAAGAGCTTATTTTATTTGTGTGATTAATCCAAACAATAGATTGTGTTAAATGGATAATATCTGTCTGTGGTTGAACATGTGCTGTCCTATATCAGAAGGGACATAATCTGATAAAACAGCCTCCTTTACTTCCACATTTTAAGCTAGATATACTGTTTCAGTGAAAGAAAAGAGCAGACCTTTGTTCAAGAGCAGGGTTCTTGTGTTCAAAACAGTTCAGGTGCCCTTTTGACTAAAATGGATGCTAAGAGTCAGGCTGTTTTTATTCAGTTACTGCTGTAATGTGACATCACATAGTACAGCAGGAGGATGTCACAGTTGCGATAACCACTCAAAAGTCAATCACCTCAATGACTGCTTTGACTATGTGTCAGGAGATGTCTCAGGCCCTTTCTGTGCGTGACTATGTCCATCTCTATGAGGAAAACAGCATCATTTTATTTTACCTGTGTTAAAATTGTGGCTCAGGGACTTAAAAACCAATCTTATGTAATTTTCTGCTGATGTCCAAAATTTCTTCACAATCCAGATTTAGTTGTGTAATTCCTCTCCTATTGGTAATTTAAAATAAATATTTGATATATATCTTGCTACATTTATACACTATGTGAATATAAATGAATTTACAAATGTTTTCCTGGGTGAGAAAATTAAAAAAAATAACATATGATTATATTTATATACATTTTAGAACCAGACACGTCACATTTCAGATGTTGGAAGCAAAGATATGGTTTATTTTGGACAAGTGTTTTTTAATGCTTTTCTAAGTATATCTGGGTAGATTTCATCTTTTGCTAAACTTAAGTAAATAAAAAATGATGAGTAAGATTTCCCTTAATTCTATCTTAATATAATTTCTTTTACTCCTTGCACCTGTATTTCTATTTCATTTTGTTCTCACAGAATTTTATCATAATTGAAATTTAAAATTTTATTATTTTGTAATGCTACTACTCTAAGTCTTAAAATTCTTCTCTGGATCATATTATTCTTAAGATTCTTATTAGTAAAAAATCGGTAATATAAATGTATATTATACATTATCATAAAATTATTAAACAGTAGAAGTTAATTTTATTAGAAATGCATTAAAAGCTCATCTGGTTCGGCCCTTCCTTTGGGGCAGATAGGAGGACTAGAAGCGGATTCAGTATGGAATTGTCTTCACCATGGCAGAATGGAATGGAGCCATGATTAGAAAGAGGTTTTGTCCCTTAATTTTTAACAATTTTTAAATTATCGGATCCCATTTGATTTGGTAACAAAACATCAGAGTAACATGTCCCTAAAATTATTTATAATCATCTGTCATTGCTCTTTTCTGTGTTCAGAGAAAAATGTGTAGAAGAATTTGTACAGCCACCTTTATTGAGCATCCAAGTTTCTGAGAGCATAACAAAACGGTTTCCGCAGAACTCATCAAGTATTAATTATGTCTATTTCTATTTCAATTCTAGGCACTTAGAGTTTTTTCATTAGCATATATTAGCTAATGTTATGAGAGCAACCAATCACTCTATGATTGGACTTGAAGCCCTCAACAAGATGGAATCCAGGTCTGGTACTTTAAACCTGATCAAACCCCCATGATTGGAAAGGTTATAGGTCCCAAGGGAAACCTGGATACTATTGTTTAACTAAATTGATATAATGTCAAACTGCCTTCTACATATGTATGTTTACACCCATAGACAAATGCTGCTCTCATCCTTAATCAGAGAAGCCTCTTTTTCTAGAGAACTATGGTGAACTCAGAGACTCATGACTGACAAGGGCTGAGAAAAGTGATGGATGAGTGTTCAGGGAATATTTTGGGAGAGGAGGTAGAAAGACTGTAAGAGCATAAAGACACTGAGAAGGGTTACAAATGCCACCTACTGGGAAAGACACTACCACTGCAATCACTCATTCCTGGAAAAGGACTGCTAGAGATGAGTGGTGGGGGCAGGGTTTGATAGGAATGGGAAGGAGATAAGAAAAGGTGGGGTGAGAGCATAATTAGAATGTATAATACATGAATGACACTGTCAAAAAGCAAACCTTATAAAATGTAAAAATAAAAGAAAGGAAAAAAAAAGATTTTTCAAAGAAAAGGAAGAAGCAAATCTTCAAAAATGATTCCCTTAAAGGATACTTAGTTTGTATTCCTTGAAAAAAAATCTATGTATTCCCCAAAATTCTTATTCTCTCTCTCTCTCTCTCTCTCTCTCTCTCTCTCTCTCCCCCCCCCCGTCTCTCCATTTGTTTGAGACAGTGTCTCACTATATAGCCCCGGCTGGTCTGGAACTCACTATGCAACCAGGTTGGCTTGAACTCACAGAGATCTACCTGTTTCAGGATCCTGAGTGCTTGGATTGAAAGCATTCACCGTCATACCTGGTTTCTTCTTTGTTTTTTTTTAAAAAATGTGTTGATAAAGAATTACAGACTGGGGGCTCTATGGAGGCAGTTTACTGGTTACAGTCAGGTTAGGTCATCAGTAAGCCAACTTGGAGGGATATGGAGACCGTTGGGTAACACTCTTTACCATGATGACAGGAAGCTAGAGATCTACTGTGTATGGGTCAGGGAGCAAAAGAAACAAGTTCTTTATCATTTCTGAGGAGGAACTTCAAATGGGTTCCAATATGCTTATTTGATAAAAGGATTGACTGAGGGGATAGATTTGAAATGAAAAGATCAAGAAGAGGATGAAAGGAATTTTTTTTTGAAATTATACTGGAATTAAGAGGATATAAAAGGAAAATGTGTGTTTTTGTTGTATCTCCATTTGCGTCTAGCAGTATTATGTACATCATAAATTCTTGATAAATATCTGCTAATTGACTGGCTGTGCTATTTCATAGCCAATGAAACTAAGTCCTTTGCTTATTAAAATTACTGACAACTCAGAGAAGGAATTGCAGGAAGGACTCTTTTCTATTCATCCTGTACAGATGAAGGTAGATCAAATTATAGTAATTTATTAAAGGAATTAGAAGTTGGAAACTATGTCATCCTGGGAAATTGTATGGTAGTCAAGTCATCTCTTTGCTGGCTAAGTTACTTCAATTTCTACAATCAAATCATCCCACAGTAGACTAGTGATAGTAGTTTTGATAGCAGACTGCATGTTTTTTAAGTAGTATTCGAGGAACATTGCTTTTGCATTTCCCTAAGGAAGACAAATATGGAAAATAAACAAAGAAGGCATTCCTGAGACAGAACAAAACTGTATGTATGTTTAAATTAAAATAAGGTTTCCTTCTTCAGAATTCGTTATAACTTTTTAATATTTCAGAAAAAAACATGCAAAAATGTGAACGCAGTTGCACACATGCCTTGGGAGTTTCCCAAAGACAAAGAGACAATTCTCATTAGCTAGAAAAGATAAGAATAGAAATATTGGATTTAAATTTGAACAAGAAGCATTTGAAAGATTGGAGAAAAAAAATTAACAGTAAGATCAACTGGGGAATGAAACCAATTTGTGGAAGAGATGATGGGATCCAAATCATTTGAAAATTTGAGGTTGCTGCTCGACAAACAAGCTGTAGGAAAAGGTGAGAGAGGAGACAAATCTGTGTTTCAGAGGAGAGTGGATAAGATGACCTGCAGTGACTCTCCCCTAGGCCTCTGCTACAGTGTGTGCATCCAGGATTGTTTCAATGTTCTCTAAACATGCATAGGAAGTAACTGTGAGATCAATGAGTAGAACAGCAGCAACAGTTCACATGCACGGCACAGGGTGGCCAGGTTCACATCCATGGCACAGCGTGGCCTACTTTCTTCCACAGAGGGAAGTGAAGAGCCGTACTGTACATTTGTGAGACTGCCTGGTGCCTGATGGTAGGCTGGCCAGGACAGCTCTTCTGCCCATGTGATGGTTGAGCCCTGAAGACTGGGAAGCTTTATAATGTTCTCTTCTTAGTGGTGTTGGAACTCAGAAATAATAGAGGCAGATTTTTTAAAAAAATTTCCACCAAGAAGTAATGTTTTAGTTGGGTGTGATGGTTTATATTTGTAATCCCAGAACTTGAGAAGCTGAGAAAGGATGATCATGGATTTAAAAACAGCCTGGGCTGCATAGTGAGTTCCAGAGCAGCCTGGATTTTGAAGTGAGGCCATGTTTTTAAAAAAAGCTATTTTAAAAAGAATTTGTTTATTATTTTTATTTTTTTATGTGTATGAGTGTTTTGCCTGCATGTATGCATGTGCACTCATGTACAGTGCCTGTGGAGGCCAGAAGAGGGCTTCGGATCCCCTTGAACTAGAGTTACAGGCAGTTGTTAGCCATCATGTGGGTGCTGGGAACCAGTGCTCTTAACTGGTGAGCCATCTCTTCAGCCCCCTAAAATTCTTTTTAAAAAAGGAAAAAAAAGAGAAAGAAAAATATTTAAAGAAAGAGAGAAAAAGTCTTAAAGTCAGGTAAAACAAACTTAGTCTGGAATAATAGGGCTAACAAATTCTCCGGGAAATTTGTTATCAGGTACAAAAAGATATAGAGGATTCTTGGCTGAGTACACGGGACAGACATTTTTCTCCCTTTTCAGTTTAGAAGTTGTGGACAAAAGTATTGCCCTGTGAGTGGAACACAGTTTTCCATGTTTGGCAAATGAGAGCCTGACAAAGGTAATTGAGGACAGAAAATGTCCATGACAGTTTCTACAAAGTGGTATTGCTGAAACAGTTATAAATACAATACCAGAACATTTCTGTACTTGAGTATAGGTGGCCTACTTTAGTTAGGCTCCAGTCTGCAGTTCCAGTCTCTGTATAAACTGACCATTCTCTAGTGGATTTAGCTGCTAGCTTTTCTCTGTGAGGTGAGGTCATGCATGAGGCACAGAGCCTCTTGTGTCCACCTCCTTGGCCTCCTGTCCCATTCCTGTTCTTCCAGCCTCTGTCTTTGGGCACTGCTTTCATCAGGTGATGT
Source organism: Nannospalax galili (assembly GCF_000622305.1). Classification (NCBI taxonomy): domain Eukaryota; kingdom Metazoa; phylum Chordata; class Mammalia; order Rodentia; family Spalacidae; genus Nannospalax; species Nannospalax galili. The sequence goes on along the minus strand of NW_008343216.1, from coordinate 3,524,442 downwards.
CCTTCAAACAGATGGGCTGTAGCATGGCAAACTGGGCCCCATGTAGAAAGCATTTCTGTTAACCTCAGTTAGGCTTTGTCTGTGTCTCTCTTTGCTTCAAGTTCATATATATGCAACTCTTAAAGTTCAGTACTTTAGACGGTGAACATATTTCAAGATAGGTTCTTTAAGGAGATTATCGAGTTAAAATGAGGTCAGTAGGGTGGCCCTACTCCAATATGAAAGAAACGCTTCCTTATTAAAGGGGAACTTTGGACATGGACATATACAACAAGGGAAGATGATGAAATAGACAGGAGTGACTGAAGAGAGAGAGTGGACTGATTCTTCTTTCTTTTTTTTTTTAGCTTGTTTTTTTTTTTCTTTAGCTTATTTATTTATTTATTTATTTATTTAATTTTTATGTGCATGAGTGTATTGCCTGCATGTATGAAAGTGCACCTGAGTTGTGCAATGCCTACAGAGGTCAGAAGAGGGTGTCGGAATCCCCTGGAACTGGAGTTAAGGGCAGTTGTTAGCTACCATGTGGGCGCTGGGAATCAAACCTAGGTCCTTTACAAGAGCAGTCAGTGCTCTTAACTACTGAGACAACTCTCCAGCCCCATGATTCATCTCTTAAAGTTGTTAGAAGTTTGTATGCCAACACCTTGATTTCAGATTTCCCACCTCCAGAATAGTGAGTTAATAAATTTTTACTGTTTAAGCACCCAGTTTGTTATGCTTTATAATGGTAACCTTAGCAAACTAATATGCTTCTAATCATGGATTTGCATAAACATTATTTATTCACTCATTTATTCTGCTGTTGAGTACCTATTATGTTAGCTATTGAAACAGAACGGTTATAACTCTTTTGGAATTTCTGACTGCTTAATGAAGATAGATAAATACAATGACACTTTAAAAGTGCCCAAGTAGGAAAAGAAAGGTTGGGAAGTATTCAGTCATCTGGTACCCACTGTTACCTAAGTGAAGGAACATCCTTCAAATCCAACTCTGCCTGTTCACCAGGCACTTTTTATGGCTAAGAAGCTTAAGGTGTCAGTTTTCTTATCTGTAAGATGGGGATAATGAGGTCATTTAATGGCATTTAAAATATTGATTAGGCTAATGACTGTGGACCATTTAGTGTAGTATCTGAGAGTACATGGCAGAAAGCATTACTTGGGACTTGGGGAGCATACGGAATTGGGATGATGTACAGACAGTGACTGAGCTAGAGACTGACAACCACACAGAGTGTGTCATCCAGAATTCTATGTTGCTGTTCAGACAAGCTGTTCATCAGTGTTATATGGGAGTCATACTGCATTTCACAAAGTAATAGTAATTCTTCATTCAGAAAGATCTGAGGTAGACCTTCCTGCCTGGCCACAAGCCTAGGGAGCTTTAATATGCTCTCTTTTATGAAGAACAGCTTTGTTTTGGAATCTCCCAGGAGAATGACAATGGCATTAGATTTGGTTTTGACATTCTCATTTTGAGCTGGAAAATGTAATTGTGTGAATGGTGTCGTGACGATTTTCTGAATTGTATCTTGGAAGCTGGACATGAGACTTGATGGCTAGGGCCATTTAAATGATACATTTTGGACATTTTGAAACGTCAGCTGGTTAAAATAGCAAGCTTAAGCAGTGAGGGAATGGCAGCTATTGCTTCATGAAGATTTGAGTAATCTGGGAACACAATTCAAGAATTCTTTGTTGCATTTATTTCAAGAGCAATGACAGAAAAGTAATTTTAGCCTTAGAGTTTAGAAGCTTTTTGACATGGAAGGTGCTAGAAATAGTTTGGGACAGGGATGTACATGTCTATCATTTGCTTTCTTAAGATAGAAAATATTTTTTACATTTATTTATTTTTGTGTGTGCATGTGTACAAGTGTGAATGTGCTTGACTTGTCAAGCATATGGAGGTCAGAGGACAAGTTACAGGAGATGGTTTTCCCCTTTTGCCATGTGGCTCCCAGGAATGGAGCTCTCCAAGCACCAAGTAATGCTACCTACTACATATTCTGTCTCAAGCACTACACTAAATATTCGACATCCATTATCTTATTTCATACTTTGTAAATCACAGTAGGTGACATCATCACCCCTGTCTTACAGATAAGTCAGGCTTGGTGGCAAGAACCTTTGCCTGCTGAGCCATCTGCTGGCCCAGGGTAGAAATATTTTTAAAAAACAAATATCTTCATCAATGTTCCGTATCTTTCAAGAGTCATCAGAGAAGGCTTAGGTCATTCTTCGGGCTGTGCAGAACCCAAGACACATAAGATATTTTGGAATCTGATGACTTCTGATCCACTCTTGTTTCTGAGTGAGTCTAGATCATTAATAATTCTTTTATATAGGAGGGCAACAATTTCTGACAATTCTATTAAAGAAGAGTAGAAAAATCATATCTATAAAAAAGCAATAAAGAACATTCGGGCAAATCACTTAGGACAGCATCCATAGAGTTGTGCTGAAGTTGTATGAAACTAGAATATCATTCCTTCTCTCTAAATTTCTTGCTTCTCATTTTTAAAACCTACTTAGGTCTGGATTCGAGGCTTCTCTTATTGTGTATGAAAATACTTTGAAAATTGTAGAATGATTTTATTTTTGTGTAAGGAATACCATAGATGAAAATCTTTCCACAAAGGCTCAAATTTTGAGTTGTACTCTGAAAATTTGCAATGATCTAGGCAGAAAAATTGAGAATTAGAAATGAAAGAAACAAGGCTTTATTTGGGAAATGGGGCCTGCATGGTTAAGTTTTGAAGCCCAAGAGCAAAGGAAGGAAAGAGGAGGTAATTGAATCCAACCAGACGTCAATTTCTTTGCGTTCTTTTTTTTTTTTTTTTTTTTTTTTTTAATGTCAATTGTCTTGAATCAAGCTGGAGGAAAAGTCATAACACAACTTGTTGTTATACATGTCTGGACTCCAGCATTGCATTTCTCAAGCACTGATTCAGATTAAGACAAGATTGCATGAGAAAGAGTAGTAGCATTGGTCTTCATTTTCAGAGAACTCTTTCAGGAGAATATTCTGGGTAGTTTCACTTTTTAAAGGCGATTAGTAAGAACCTTCCAAGGTAGTCTCACTTTTTAAAGGAGATTAGTGAGAAGTTTCCATTTTCATCTCATCAAAAATTAAAGATATTGGCCCATGTGGGGATGGGGGTGGTATGGATTGGGGAGGGGGGGTCTAAATTTGATTAAAAACTGTTGTATGAAATTACAGAAGCTCAAAAAATATTTAAAAACCCAAAATACTGATACATTGTTAATATTGCAGATATTTCTCTTCCTAAAACTACATTTAATTATTCAAAAAAAGATATTTTATTACATATTTTTGGAGCAACAAGGATAAAACATGCTTTTGAAGTCAAGATGCCAACTCTATTATGAGGAAGACATATGTTGACACCAAAGTGAAAAAGACACTAAGAAAATGACAAATGATGAAGAAAAGTACCATCACCATAGATCGTGACCTTTTGAGAATATGATCAGCCTGTCAGCACTAATGGTTTTCTATGTTCAAAGCAAAGAGCATTGAGTGCCTACACTTGGGATAGAAGTTAGATGATATCTCAACATAAAAATAATGAAATATCTTGTTAGTCACACACAAAATTTTCTCTCTTTGCTTTTGTCTTGCTTTGCACAATAGATGTACATATGTTTGCATAATATGCATCTATGAACAATTAGCCTGGCTCTTTTTCCTTTTGCCAACTGAACCAATCCAGTCCCAAAGATAATTCTTAACAACTCTAAAGGATATTATGGTACCCAGAGTACATATTAGGAGCAAAGGATTTTTTAAAATGGATTCATTTACTTAATATAGAGAAATAACATTTTGTCAGTCCTAGGCACCATAAAATGTAAACACAGTTACTGTCTATAAACGTGTATACACCTTTGAGGATTAAATGTGCCTTTGTTTTAGTTACCCTGTTTGCATATTGTACAGAAAAAGGTCTTCATGTTAGTACTATGTACATAAGAAAACTCTACTACCCCTTCTCCAGATTTTTTTAAAAACATTCTGAAAATGAAATAAGGGTTGGGAAATGGACTATAACAGAGACCTGAATCAATATGATTTACTTGGTGCTTTGTTGTACACTTGACTCTTTGGAGATTCTGAAGAATTTCTTCTGACTGTTACCCTCTCATCTCTGCCCCAGGATATTTCTCTTTTTACCTAAAGTTCTGGCTTCTAGCTTACCTTCCTTAAATTCAGTATAAGAGCACAGTTTTATAGAAAGACTTTAAAAACTCTGTTTTTTCTTACCACTTGGGCATTATTTTTTTATTTACTTAATATGTGTATGTATGTATATGCATATCTGTGCACATGTGTAGAGGACAGAGGTTGATGTGGTGGTTTGAATGAAAATGTCCCTTATAGGCTCCAAGTATTTAGACATTTTTATTCTCAGTTGGTAGTGGTGTTTTGGGAGGTCTTAGACGGTGTGGCTGAAGGAAGCACGTCACTAGGGGTGGGCTTAGAGAGTTCTTAAGTCTTTCTGGATCTCCTGTGGCTCTCTTGCTTCCTATGCCTGCCTGAAGATGTGAAAGCTTAGGTTCTGCTCCTCCTCCAGCCATCTCTGCCACCATGCCTTCCCACTATAATGGATTCTTGCCCCTTTGGAATGGTAAGCCCAAATAAACTTTTCCTTCTATAAGTTGCTTTGGACAGTGTTTCTATTACAGCAACAGAAAAGCAACTAGTACAGTTGACTTTAAGCCTCTTCCTCTAGAATTCTCTATCTTTGTGGCAGGATCTCTCACTGAACTTGGCTTGCTATTTTGGCTAGACTGTCTGGTCAGCAAGTCTCTAGGACCTGACTGTCTCCATCTCCCCTCAGTATGGGTTACAGATGCACATGCCTTGCCCAGCTTTTATTTTAGCTCTGGGGATCTGAATTCAGGTCTTTCTTGTTGTGTGAGAAGCATTTTACCTACTGAGACATCTCCCTAGCCCTCTGGATTTTTATTAATGAGTCTTCCCAAATTTATTGACAGGAACTCGGGAGAATAGACTCTTGACTCATATAAGAAGTGAGGGCAGGGGCTGGAGAGATGGTTCAGTGGTTAAGAATACTTACTGCTCATGCAGCATATTGAGGTTCTATTCTCAGCACCACAACACCAGTTCCAGGGCATCTGGCATCCTCCTTTGACCTCCACGGGCACTACTTGCACAGGTATACTTACATACATGTAGGCAAAGCACTCATGCACATAAAATAAAAAGAATAATTCCTAAAAAATAAGTGAATGTAACATGGAGGATATCCCCTCAAATTTCCTTTATAATTTAACAAAAGTTGAACATGCCTTTTGTTGCCTCCCCAAACTTGAAGATAAGACTCAATTGCTGAAGACACCACACACTTTGAATCCAGGACTTAGAGGAATAAGCTGGAATCAGACTGAAAGCCTCCTGTCTGAGGATCAGCTCTCATAGTATTGGAAGTATTGTAAGCTTCCAGGAGATAAAAGCAAACAATAGTTTTACCTGGCTATCAATCCTACAAACCATAACTACTGGCCCAGTAAGAAATCCCTAATGGTACAATGGTAGCACTTCTATACTGGGGTTAACGCCTATCTAGCTGGACTAAAGGCTTAATCTATAGGAGGAAATTCATGTCTGGTACTGTAAACCTAGCCAAGTACCCATGGCTGGAGATGTCATAGACCCTAGAAGAGAATCTACTACTGTCATTTTCCTAAACCAATAAAATTCCTAACTGTGTTCTAAATACTTACCCTTATACTCAGAGATAAGTGTAGCTCTTACCCCATCAAACAACCTTCTTTTTGCAATAGATAGAGGTGATCACAAAGATTTACATCTGGTCAAATTGCAGAGAATACATGACCATAGGATGCCTGGCCCTAACTAATACATCTAAAATGTAACTCCTACACCTAAAGTTCAGGTAACATCAGAGAGCAGAGTGTGAAAAGATTGCAAGAGCCAGAGGATCAGGATGGATGCTGCTAGTTAGTGTCTTCTAGACATAACAGGGAGCTGCACCCATGAAATCTCAACAATATGGTTGCCTAAACAAGACCTGCACAATGATAACACCACTTGACACAACAATGACAATGTGGATGGGGGAAGTTTCACAAAGCCTCACCTCTAGATGTAGAATGTAGAGCCATAGATGATCAAGGCAGCTGAGGTTGGGAGAATCAGTGTTCTCCAAGGACAAGCTCCCTGAAGGATTATCCAATACAATCCCAAGTGGTTAGCTTGAAACACATGTACATAAAAGCACCACTAAGTGGATTCAGTGGGAT